>NC_052049.1:184828655-185167236 GCF_903992535.2 Arvicola amphibius
AAATGTGGTCGAGCATGCTCAGAGAGGGCTACACTTGAGAGCGTATTCTCCGTGCATGTTGAGAGAGGAATAGCAGATCTGGTCCCTGAACCCAGAGACACTTAGAGCAGAGCACAGTAGCTCATGCCTGTTCATCCGGCTAGAAGGAGACGGACAAGAGGATCTTAGGTTAGAAGCCAGCCTAGAGCCAAGGACAGCTTTTATTGTGTAACTGTTTTACTAGTCTATCCATTCTTTTGTCGCCAACCTGGCACTCAGGCTACAACTGGGTTCTGAGGGACAGATTGTTGGCTATCTGTTCTCTGTCACCACCTAGACTACAGCTTTACTTCTGCCTGTAGAAATTAACTTGGAAGTGGTTCCAAGGGACGGCAGCGTCCAGGGCCTAGACTTGGGGTGTCTGAAGCCGGAAAGACATCTAGGGAACACCTTGGCATGGCCCGGGCCAGCAGCCTTTCCTATTCTCTGTGCAATGTTTTTGTCAGGAAGCATAGCTGGCCTATGGTCAGCTCTTAGCTGCCCTTCACTGGGTCATCCTAACCTGTGTGTCTGTAGGATAACAGCCAAAGTCCACAAACAGAGACCGTGGTGGGCAAGGGTCACAGCCTGCCTGCCTTTTGCTGTCCTTCATGTTTGTCATAATGAGGACAGCAGATTTGGTGACTTGAGCGAAAGACTGGGATTCTAGCTCCAGTCAGTTTAAGGGCCCTAGGAGTGGAGACAAAGCAGGTGGTCCTGACCATCCCCTAGCCTTTGAGAGGGCAGCTTATGGTCCAGGTTGGACAGCTGTGGGCAAATCCCTCCCCACTCAGACCTCACTGTCATCAACTTTACGAGGGGACACCGATTCATCTCTGTGAATGTTGCCGTGGAACCAGCTAACCCCATGGGGTGTGTGTCACGTGGTGTCACTGTTTGGGAAGAGTTTGAGCTAATGACCAGGGAAGGACAAAACACTCAGCTAAGGCCATCTGCTACCGTCGTGAAGCTTCACCCCCACACCCCTTTTCTGAGCCCTGTACACCTAATCTCTGTCCATCTTCCCTGTCTACTCCAGCCAGGTCTCCCTTTGATTGACATTAACCTAAGGAATTCCTCCCTTCCCCCTTTGACTTGGAAGCTATGAAGAGCTTGGCCTAACTCAGGGCATATGCCTTGAGCTGGGGGGGGTGGGAGTGGGTACCCTGGGGGCAGCCAGTTTCCTGCCTCAGCACTGGCCATGGCCCTGAGGGTGGGTCTGAAGCAGTGACTGGGCTTGTGGGAGAAAGGCTCAGCTGCTCCATAAGCTCAACCTGCCTCATGGCTATTATCTGCCTTCCTCGGGCTTCCTAGACAGCTTACCACACTCCCCGAACTGCCTGAAATTTGCCCAGAAATTACCATTTAGCTAGCCCTCCCTGGGGCTTCCTACTAGGGCTAAGACCACTCCTTCTCCTCAGGGTGGAGTCCATGTCCCTGTCTGAGAGAGGGAACCCTGGGAACATTTCTTCACGTCTGCTGGAGAACGAGAAGGCCAGAGACTGCCTGATTCCTATGGGGTGAGTGTCCACAGGGGTGTGTGTGTGTGTGTGTACGCCTGGTCACTGTTCTGCCTGTCCTTCAGGGATTTTTCTCCTCTGTGGCTGGCAGTACTTAGCTTTGTCTTCTTCCTCTGGGTGTCATATGTTCCATAGGAACTGGATATGGGATTGATGATGCCCTTGACTTCCCTTTCCTGAGACCTGCCTTCCCCCCACCCACCCAAAACACACACACACACACACACACACACACACACACACACACACACGTATACACACAGAGTCCTCTCTGATTACACAAGTTTCCACCAAATGTAGCTCATCTTGCATTTCCCTGGCTGAGATGCTATGTCAGGGAAGGCAGTGGTAGCAGGCCCCAAAGCCTTGGAGGCCTCAAGAGTTGAGAACATGGGTAACTCAGGTTCCTATGCATGCCTGGGAGGGACTTGGGCCTGTGAGATGCAGTTTGGGGAATCTGTTCCATCTCTCCAGTGCTTTAGTTCTGCAACCATGACTGTGAGCTCTCCATAGTGTGTCAAGGGCAAAGGATTCTGGGGAGGCTGGCTTTGTGAGAACTCCAAACTGACCTGGCTGTGTCTACATCCTGTGTTTCCAAGAGTAGCCTGGAAGCCATAGGTAAACTGAGGCCAGGTAGTACCCCCAGCATCCCTCCTGCCCTTGTCTTATGGGCTGAGGCAACCTACCCAGGGGACAGTTCCTTCGTAGACCCCACATTTAGGCTGCTCTACACTGTAAGAGGGTGTCTTTGAAGTGTGAACCTGTGAGCATCTCTTGACATGGGTGATCAATATCAGTGATTGGCCAGGAGTCCCTGGAGCATGGACTGGAAACTCTGGCCTGGATGCCCAGAGATGCAAGCACAGGCCTTCAGTACGGCCCTGGCCCTCAGGCCAGCAGACCCACAGCCTCCTGCTTTGCTGTTTGTGCCTAGGATAACCTCGGAGAACGTGGCTGAGCGGTTTGGCATTTCACGGCAGAAGCAGGATGCCTTTGCTCTGGCCTCCCAGCAGAAGTGAGTGCGGCTGGGGTGGGCTATTAATAGGGGTGGAGAGTAGGTCATGGGGCCAACCTACTAGTTTCAAGTAGAGCTTTCTTTCCCAAGGGGCAAAACTCATATCTCTAGCTGGGAGGCTGCAGTGGCCAGCATCATGATGAGTTGGGCTAGGGCATAGGCCTGAGTGTGGGGAGTTGACCTCAGGCAAAGCTGGGCTGCCTTCAGAGAAATACAAAGCCTTAGATCTCTGGGCAGGCTAGGCTGATCAACCCAGCTACACAAAGAAGAGAAAGCAAAGAGACACATAGTGTCTGGGCCAGGTGGCCTGCTCAAGCAGGGGTCTTAGTGGAGACAAGAGAAGCAGTGAGAAGTCTGTGGCCCAGCTACCTGAACTCAGTATAACAGAATGAGACACTGCCTTTACCAAGATGAAAGGAGAAAACTGATTCCCCAGTATAGGCAAAGGCTGTGTGTTAGTTTCCCAGCTGCCTAAACCCGAAATAATCACAGAAAGTATGTTAATTAAAACACTGCTTGGCCTACTAGCTCAGTCTTCTTATTAACTAGCTCTTACATCTTAACCTTTTTCCATTATTTTATGTTTTACCACAAGGTTCGTGGTTAATAATAGAAATGGTTTAATTTAAGATGTAAGAGTTAGTTAATAAAAAGCCTGAGCTAGTAGGCCAAGCAGTGTTTTAATTAACACAGTTTCTGTGTGATTATTTCGGGTCTGGGCAGCTGGAAAACAAACAAACGGCCTCCACCTCCACCCCAGAGTTGACCCCTGACCGCTACATGCATGCTATGGTGTATGTGTGCATGCTCACACACAAATTAAATTTATTTTAACTCCCTGCTCCCCTTTGAGATAGGGTTCTAGAGCTGTGGGGCAGATGAAGAGCTTATGGATGACCTTAGGCTTGCTGTCCCTACCAAGAAATAGGTGAGGGTCCTGAAGAATTCCTTTCCATCACAGCTCCCCAAGGGCCAAGTATATTCCCAGACTACAACCCCTGAGGTATATGTTCTCCTGTACTTTTTGGCAAAAGCTAGGGACAGACAAGAAGGGAGCTCATACATGCCTGTATCTCACTGTCCATGGTGCCGGCAGGGCCGCGAGAGCCCAGAGCAGGGGCTGTTTCCGAGCTGAGATCGTGCCTGTGACAACCACAGTCCTTGATGACAAGGGCAACAAGAAAACCATCACGGTGTCCCAGGATGAGGGCGTCCGTCCCAGCACCACCATGGAGGGTCTGGCCAAGCTGAAGCCGGCCTTCAAGGATGGGGGCTCTACCACAGCTGGTGAGCGTGGGCCGGGAAGAGGGCTGATGGAGGTGACCAGTTCTTCTCCAAGACGTGGAGCTGAGGCCCCTTGGCAAGGTGATGGTGGAGGGCTGGCTCTCTTCAGCTCAGTCTGAGGCCTCCTCATCCCACCCTTCCCCCACCAGGAAACTCCAGTCAGGTGAGTGATGGAGCAGCTGCCGTCCTGCTGGCCCGGAGGTCCAAGGCTGAAGAACTGGGCCTTCCCATCCTTGGGGTCCTGAGGTCCTATGCAGTGGTCGGCGTCCCTCCTGACATCATGGGCATCGGTCCTGCCTATGCCATCCCTGCAGCCTTGCAGAAAGCAGGTGAATGGCCCCTTCTCACCCTGTACCTGGACCCCTGTTACCTGTATCTGGGACTGGGGTGTGCTGGGTTTGACCTGTGGATGCTCTGGAATGGAGGTGGGTCAGGCTAGCGCCCCACAGCCAAGGCCTCCCTATCCTACCATTGGGACCCACTCGCCTGGCACAGATGGACCACAAGAGCTGTAGTTGGGGTGGAGCCCAGAGGAAATCCAGAATCCCGCCATGACTGTCAGCTCTGCTCTGTATCTCGCCTGCAGGGCTGACTGTGAATGACATAGACGTCTTTGAGATCAATGAGGCCTTTGCCAGTCAGGTGAGCCTGGGTGTCTGGTGGGATCAATTGGGCCCGTGGTTCAGAGCAGATGGAAGGAGGCTCCAGCCATTGCTCTGGCTCCTTCCAGGCCCTCTACTGTGTGGAGAAGCTGGGAATTCCTGCAGAGAAGGTGAACCCCCTGGGGGGTGCAATAGCCCTGGGCCACCCCCTGGGCTGCACTGGTGCAAGGCAGGTCGTCACGCTGCTCAATGAACTGAAGCGCCGTGGGAAACGGTAAGGCTGCTCCTTGTGGAGTGGTGTGAGGGGTGTTGGAGCTGGGGTGTCTGATGGCTGGGGCCTGGGGAGGTGAGTGTGCGTGCACATGCGCACGCACATACAGGTATTCTGAAGTAGGGATGGAGGGGTGAGACCTGCCTTCCTGATGGCTTGTTTAAAAGGCAGCATAACCTGTGGAAGGTGTCTGCCACCTGGCTGTGTGTCTGTCCACGGCTCAGTTCCCACAGATCTGCTCTGCTCATCTGTCCATGAGCCCTTGTTGCTGCCTGGTGAGGGCACGGCTTGGGCAGGCTCTGCGCAGCCAACACAGGCTCTTTCCCCAGGGCTTATGGAGTGGTGTCCATGTGCATCGGGACAGGGATGGGAGCCGCTGCTGTCTTTGAATACCCTGGGTACTGAAGCCCTGACTGCAGGCACTGCCCAGAGAGTCCTACAGTGGTGGCCAGAGGGGGACTCTACGGAAGCCATCTGCATGAGACACTCAGCACTGGAGGGTGCATCACAGCACTTTAATCTAGATAATATGATCATTGGTGGCACAACGAGGAGGGGCTGCCCCGTCAAGGTCCCCAAGCTATGCCGAAGTGAACATGGAACACCGAGGTTACAAAATCATTGTGGACATCTGAGGGACGGTGCCTCCCTTGAGGCAGGATGGACGTAATAAATGTATGATGTCTCAGTTTAGTGGCTATCATTTCCTCCAGGGATCATTCTGTGTGATCTGCGTCATGATTAAGAGCTGTGGTCTCCCTAGTGATCTAGTTATGTGCAAGTTCCAGAGACCTGTCATTGCAGGACCTCAGCTGACACCCTTGCCCTGGAAGAGGCTCCCTCATCCCAGAAACCATCCCAGCCCTCAGCTGTCCAGCTGTCCATCTAGTTGGATCATGTTGAGTTCTCTAACTGGGGCTGAGGCTGGTGCTGGAGGCCTTCGAGCTGCTAGGACGCCATGTATAGGAAGGCTGCACCATCCCAATGTCCTCTGCCCCATGGCTGGAGCCAGCAAACCTCCACCACCTGGACTCAGGATAGCCCGCTGCTCCTGGCAATAGGTGGTGGGGATAGGTGAGGTTAGGCAGCCCCATCTGGTGCCCAGGCCCTGTGGGCGGTGGCCCAGATACCCATGACAGCTTTTACCTGTTGGCAAAGAAAACCTGCAAGACTGGAGAACTGGGTGTGCCTCACGGCCTTAGCTGCCATGTCCTTTACAGAGAAAAAAGGGCACTCATGGGCACACACGTGTTGTCCTCCAAAACTTCATTTGCCCCCAGACCAGTCTAAGGCAGGCCTCACAGATGTCACGGATGCCAGCAATTCAGGGCAAGGCAACCGGGGACAGGAGGACTTGTGGACTCCGGGAGTGCCAGGTACCACCAGTCTTGAGAAGCCTGTCTTCATGGACAGGACTCAGTAACCTTCCTAGGTGTCTTATCCGGTCCCACCCGGGAGCAATGGATCCGTGTGAAGGCAGAACACACCCACTCACATGATCCGGTTGCTCCAGCAGCCACTGAAGTTTGTCTGGTCGACCTCCTGGGTTTGCTGCTCATTCACGAGACAAGTTCTGAGGTCCTCCCCACTGGCAGAGAGCTGCAGCGCTGACACAGAAAGCCCACAGGGGCACTCCTGGGAGCCCAAGGCTATGACTCAGGGGTGAAGCATCCTTCCTGGGGTGGGCTTGTGAGCTGGGATCCCTGGGACAGAGCAAAGCCAAGGAGAGCAGATGGCAGGGAGTTGACATTGCCACCAAAGCCAGAGGTGCATGTGGCATTCTGCAGGGAGCTGGGTCAGAGGGCACCTGCTGCTAGGCTCCAGCAGAGCTGACAGTGCTCTGTTCCTAGGCTGGCAGTTCAGTCAGCATCTGACCTTCACCCTCTGCCTCCTCACTTCTGTGGAGCCATCATGTGATCTTTCCTAATGAGACATGAACAAATATCTCTTCCTCCGGATAGAGAACCAACAAGGGATCAAAGCTGACTCCACTCAAGTCCAACTTAATGAACCAAAGAGTTTTTGTTTGTTTGTTTGTTTTAAATCAGGGCTTTCTTACAAGAGCATGGGCAGCTTGTGCTTGGTTACACCACCAAAGAAAATGTCCTTCCGCCCCTCCCTAGAAATGGTTAACACTTTCTTATCCTCAAGAGAGGGATGCCACATCTTGAGCCCTCCCTCCCCTCTAGAATGGAATATTAATGTATCCATCTTGTGTAGTTCTCTGGAGCCATAACTGCTGAGTGTCCAGGAGGCCAGCAGCCTGGGAGACGAAGTTCCATGCAGGTGCTCAGGCTTGCCCCTTGGCTCCTTAGCCAAGGACTTAGCTGGACTGTGGGGCGGTTTCTTCCATCTCAGGCACCCAGCAGTTCCCACATCACCGGTGCTCACTCATCGCCATGGTTAAACCCTTCCAGTGGCTGCCTGGGACCTGCTAGCAAGCTCCACCTCTGCTTCTGTTCGCTGGCATTTCCCTGGCTCTGTCCTTCAAGCCAGGCACTCTGACTAACTCAGCTCCATACCAACCTGCCGATGAAGCTCACCCTGGAACTCCACAGGCCTGGAACAGAACATCCCTCCCAGCTATCCTGAGAGCTCCCTGTCCCCACCCCCACTCATCAGGCCGTCCTCTGATTTCCCTTTAGTAGACACGAGCTTCATCTTCAATCTCAAGGGAAAATGGTTGACTTGCCACCACCCTCCAGCCCCTCACTCTCGAGGTAAGGAAGGCCTGGGAACAGCCCAGCCAGGCGCTGTCCTCCTCCCTGGGGGACACTCCAGGAGCAGACCCCTGAGCAAACGCCATCTCTCAGTCTGCGGAATGTCCACTCTGGTAAGCCTGGAGCTTCTGGTAGGACAGTAGATGGGGACACAGTGTCACCCAGGCTGTTGAAGGCAAGCTCCGTCTGAAGCTGTCCCCTGCTTTCCCACTGGTGGCTGCTGCAGGTCCAGGGATATCCTGCTTGGCCCTCCGTGAGGCAGTCTCTCCCAGCCGTTCAGCACACGGCTCAGTAGTGCCCCCACTTGGCGCATTCTGTCTCCACACACCTGCTCTGGTCAGGGCAGAAAACAGCTTTCCCTGCCCTCAGGAGCTGGAGGCCTGAGGGACAGAGCACAAGGAAACTGTCCTTCTCACTTAGGGTGACCTGAGGGGACGAGAGACTGTTTTTATCCCAAGGACACGAGGGGCCTGCTAAGGTCTGAAAGAAGACATCCAAGGCAGTTTTTCCTCCTACAGTGCCTCTGGACTGAGAACAGCAGACCAGAGATGAACTCAGGCCAAACAGGGTAGGACGCAGGCCAAAGTAGACACTGAACCGCAATCTCCCTCTCGAGTTCTCGGACTGCAGGTGTGTGCCTCCACTCATGGCCCAAACCTCTAGTTATCAAGAGGAAAGATTTAAGTCAGGCAGAGCGGGGCGAGCCTGTCAGCCCAGCTCTTGCAAAGTGAGGCAGAGGCTAGAGAGTGAGGCATTTGCTGAAGGTTGTTCTCAACTCCCTAGACTTTGGGGTAAGCCTGAGCTATAGGGAATTCTGTCTATGGGGCTGCAGGACACCAGGGAAACACAGTCCTCTAAGTCAATATGATCAGCACACACATGAGCTCACAGACTGAGGTAACATGCACAGGCATGCACAGGCCTGCCAGATGGGGTCCTAGAGCTAAAAGAATTGGGCACATGCCCCGATCCCTAACCCTGAAGGCATCTTCAATTGATAGCCACATGCAAATGAAAATTTAGTTTTTGTTTTGTTTTTTTTTGTTTGTTTTTTGTTTCAGATCTTTTCGGTGTAGCTGTAGCTGTCCTGGAACTCTCTCTGTAGACCAGACTGGCTTCAAACTCAGAAATTCACCTGCCTCTGCCTCCCAAGTGCTAGGATTAAAGGTATAGGCCACCACTGGCCCAGCAAGCTATTCCTAAGGGTCGGCTGCATGCCCAGCAGATGGCCAACAGAAAATGAACTAACTCTACAGCTTCTTTGGAGGTTCTTATATATATGAAATAAGAAAAAATCTATATCTCTTTTACCCTACAGGCTCTTTTTGTATATATCATGGCTCCCAGTTTAGAGAGTTTATGGGATTTCTAAGTGTGCAGTGAGTGGATCTCTGTCTGTGTCTGTATCTCTGCGTCTGTATCTCTTTGTGTGTGTATCTCTGCATCTGTATTTCTTGTGCCTTTTCTCAGGTTCTTTTCCTTCTGTTTGTTTTGTCCTATCTTGGCATGTTAATTTTTTTCTTTATCTTATTATATTTTATTATTTTATGTTTTATTATATTCCTTAGCAGCCTGTTTGTTTTCTAATGAGAGACAGGAAGTGGGTAGATCTGGGGGGAGGGGAGGGCAGGCAGAATTGGGAAGAACAGAGGGAGAGAACACTGTAATGAAGATAATATTGCGGGGTGGTGGTGGTACACACCTTTAATCCTATAGCACTTGGGAGGCAGAGGCAGGTGGATCTCTGTGAGTTCGAGGCCAGGACAATTAGGGCTGTTACACAGAGAAAATTTTGTCTCGAAAAACAAACAAACAACAAAAAGATAATATTATGTGAGAAAAAAATCTTATTTTCAATAAAAGGAAAAAAATAAAGATCCCGTATCATAAAGGGAAGGATTTAAAAGTTCTAATCAGGGACTGGAGAGATGGATCAGCCATTACAAGTGCAACTGACTCCTGTAGAGGACCTGAATTCGTTTATCAGGCGGTGCACAGCTGCCTGTCACTCCAGCCTCTGTGGACCCCACGGGCATCCGCACCCCCATCTCTATGCACGAATGCACATACACATAAATTTTACTTTTATTTATTTATTATTTTATTTTCTTTTTTAAATAATTAAAAATGTTTCTTTTAAAAGTTCCAATTAAAAAATTCCAATCAACCAGATTATAATCTCAACCCTTAGGAGGCTGAGGCAGGCAGATCACTGTGAGTTGGAGGTCTGTATAATTCTAGGCCAGCATGGTCTGAAGCATGAGACACTATGTCCCTTCAAAAGAGGTGGGTAGGATGGGAGAGATGATAGTGGGCTATTTTATTTTTTCTGTACATTTTCCTTTTCTGTATCATTTCAGTCCATAAAGTAAAAATTATAAAACACATAAAGAAAATGACAATGGAAAAGTCACCCTAACCACCAGTTTCTGAATCTCATTTTCATAAATAATTTTCATGGATATAACACAGGGATATGTCTGTTCAGACCTTTCTTTCATGTGTGTAGACATGCTAGCTTTGAATGTTCAGAGTGAAGGAAAGTAGGCACGCAGACCCCAGGGGATAAAGAGCATAAAACCAGAAAGAAGATTAACATTTAATTTTCCTAAGCCAATTTGCTTTTAAAGAGAACACAAACACAAACAACAGGCATATCCCTGCTTGGGGGAAATAAACACATTTCCCTTTAGAGCTCTGTTTGCTCAAACATCAAAGTCCATTGAGCGAGCATCTCTCCAGCTGCAAACACTAACTCAGGTTTTACAAAAATCTTGGTGTCAGCTGCACGAGCTACTCATTTAACAGAAGGAAGGTCCAAACCCTCCCACTGGGACCAGGACTTATGCAATGCCTGCCCTGATAGAGATAGCTGGTCAAAATATCTTCACTCATAATAGCGTCCCGCTGATTTAAAGACTAATTTTATTTCTTTTGAGTCACAATAGACTGAAGGTGGATTCAGTTTCTAATATGCCCCAAGATGAAGTCTTCTGCATATAAATATAACATAAAATGACAGATACATAAATTATTGAATCTGAATTATAATTGACTTATCTAATTCAGTCCCTAATTTCTGGTTTGTTTTTGATTTTTGTTTCACAATACTGGGAGTTGAATCTATGGCCTTCCACTTGCTAGGCAAGTACTCTATTACTGAGCTACACTCTCGGCCCTCATATTAGTTTTGCTTTTTTTAATATTTATTTATTTATTATGTATACAATATTCTGTCTGTGTGTATACCTGCAGGCCAGAAGAGGGCATCAGACCTCATTACAGATGGTTGTGAGCCACCATGTGGTTGCCGGGAATTGAACTCAGGACCTTTGGAAGAGCAGGCAATGCTCTTGACCTCTGAGCCATCTCTCCAGCCCCCAGTTTTGCTTTTTTTTTGATTCAGGAATTTTTTGGGGGATAGCCCTGGCTGTCTTGGACCTTGTCTGTAGACCAGGCTGGCCTGGAACTCAAAGAGATCCACCTACCTCTGCCTCCTGAATGCTGGGATTAAAGGCATGTTCCATAACCACCCCGCCCAACACTCATTTTAATGTTCAGACAGAGATCACTAAATTGCCCAGGATGGTCTTGAACTCTGTAGACCAAGTTAGAAGAAGTGGGTGCTGGGACTCAAACTCAGCTCCTCTCCAAAAGCAGTATGTGCTCTTTGTAATGGGTTAAGTAAAAATGCTGTGGATCCCCAAGCAGCAGCAGTGGGCAGCGGGGGCCCTGAAAGTAGGCAGTCCCAGGCAGGGACAGCATAGTTCCCTAAGTGGCTGCAGTGGACCAAGAGGAGAGACAGACAAATGGGCACGCCAAGAGACCACACTGCAGGTCTCCGAAGGCAGCTGGTCCTGGGCAGGGAGCCACGCAGTGGGCAAGAGACAGAGACATGAATAGGCACGCCATGCAGAGTGAGGCTGGATATTTATTTAGTGGTTATGGAAGGGAAGAGAAGAAGGGGTAGTTAAGGGGAGAAGGGGGAAGAGCAGAGAGAACCAGAGACAAAGTGGGGGGGGGAGAAGTGGGGAGAATGGAGAGAGGCAGAAGCTGCCTCTTCAGGGAGAGAAGGGATTCTGGCTGGAAGCTTAAGATCAGCTTGCCTCTGTGGAATGGGGGGGGGGGAACTGGGGAGGGAAGGGGCGAGGTTTGTCCCTTAAAGGGACAGGACAGACCATTACACTCAACCATGGAGCCATCCCTCCAGACCACCATAGTCTTTGTGCTTAAAGTCTATATTAAAACATCTTGAGCCATCAAAATGGCTCAGTGGGTAAGGGCTTTATCTTTCAAGTCTTATGACTTGAGTTTGACCTCAGAATCCACAGGGTAGAAGAACCATTTCTGCACACTATCCTCTGACGGCTACATGCTCCATCACACACGCTATATAATAAACGTAAAAACAAAAAACTAGAATCTAGGGGCTGGAGAGATGGCTCAGAGGTTAAGAGCATTGCCTGCTCTTCCAAAGGTCCTGAGTTCAATTCCCAGCAGCCACATGGTGGCTCGCAACCATCTGTAATGGGGTCTGGTGCCCTCTTCTGGCCTGCAGGTATACACACAGACAGAATATTGTATACATAATAAATAAATAATTAAAAAAACTAGAATCTAATTCTGCTTTATGTGGTTAGTCCTGAGATTCTCTTCAGTGTTGAAGCCAGGCTTTTCAGTTTGGCCTGATTGAGGTAACTAAAAGATTAGGGGAACTCCTGAAGCTCCTGTGTGTGTCGGGGTGGGGTTCTGCCTTCTTCCCTGTAACCCTCGACAGCATGAGTTTCCCCCTTTCTCTAGCACACACACACACACACACACACACACACACACACACACACACACACACACACACACACACGAGAAGGCCACCATTTGCAAATCTGGGAAAGAGTGCTCACCAGGAGCTGACCGTCAGGGCTATGGCCTTAGACTTCTCAGGCTGAGATCTGAGAAACAGGTGTTAGCTGCTTAGGCCATGACATTGGCCAGAGCTACGTGATGACACACAGTAAGGACCTTGGGGACTCGCTGATTCTTCTCTTGCTGAATTCATAAGATCCGCCTCTCTGCTGTTCAACCGAACAGACTTCCGGTGGCATGGAACTTCCCGGAAAGTTCTTCTAATGATATCTATTGTCTGCCTGTCATGATTCTCTGTGTTGTTTGATGTGTTCTTCATAGTTCACTCCATCTGTCCTATTCTGAGCTCTCGCCAACTGGGAGACAACATCTCTCAAATCATTGTTCTCAATCCAGACCTCTGTCCTGAGCTGGAGGCCATCCAACCTGGCCTGCCTGACATCTCCACTTAGATACCTGGAGGACCTCAAACATTCCAGCTAAGTAGGAGATCACCCTCCCCATCCAGTGTTGAAAGGAAGCCGCGGGCTGTGTCCCGCCACCCGGCTAGCTTTACCCAAAATAATTACACGGAAACTGTATTCTTTTAAAACACTGCCTGGCCCATAGTTTCAGCCTCTTATTGGCTAATTCTCACATCTTCCTTTAACCCATATTTAGTAATCTGTGTAGCACCACCAGGTGCGGCTTACCAGGAGAGATCTTAACCTGAGTCCATCTCGGAGAGGAGAAGCATGGAAACTCACTATGGCGACTCCCGGAAGCGTCTCCCCCACTCTACTTCCTTGTTCCCACAATTCTGTTCTGTCTACTCAACCTACCTAATTTTCTGTCTCTTAAAGGGCCAAGGCAGTTTTCTTTATTAATAATGAAAGTAACACATAGACACTCCTCCATCAATCCAGCCTGAGTTCCTCTCCTTGTCTCTAACAAAGAGTGTGAAACCCATGTCTGGCAATGGCCTCTTGTGGATTTTATCATTGACTCCATTTATTTATTTGTTTATTTGTCTGTTTATTTGAACCCTGTGTATTCCTGGCTGTCCTGGAACTCTCTATATAGACTAGGTTAGCCTTGAACTCACAGAGACCTGCCTGTCTCTGCCTCTAGAATACAAAAGCCTGACCCACCATGCCCTTGGCTCCATTCTTTTTTTTCTCTAAGATTTACTTATTATATATAGTGTTCTGCCTACATGTATGCCTGCATGCCAGAAGAGGGCACCAGATCTCATTATAGATGGTTGTGAGCCACCATGTGGTTGCTGGGAATTGAACTTAGGACCTCTGGAAAAACAGCCAATGCTGTCAACCTCTGAGCCATCTCTCCAGCCCCACCTTGGCCCCATTCTTTATCCCACAAGTGCACAGTCAGCATACTGAGCTCAGGGTGAGGACAGGAGTCGTGTGGAGCAGAGCCACCCTAACTGAGCTAGGCTTAGATGGGCTCACCCCCAGGTAATCTGCTGACCCGTAGGTGGCAACATTAGAGCATTTCAAAGAGAGTATGGTGGCATAGACCTGCAATTACAGCATTTGAGAAGGTGAGGCAAGAGGATCAGGAATTCAAAGCCAGTCTTGGCTATACAGTGAGCTCAAGGCCAGCCCGGGGCACAGGAGATCCTGTCTTAAAACAGACTATGTCATGCCACACCTGGTGTTATAGGCCTGTAATCTCAGCTCCTGGAAGGTTCTGGCAGGAGGAGTATAAATCCAAGGGCAATCTGGGCATAAGGATCTTTTGAGCCCAGACATTTTAGTAAGTCCAACCTGAAATACTGTCAAACAAGAAGGAGGAGGAGGAATGGAGATAGATAGATAGATAGATAGATAGATAGATAGATAGATAGATAGATAGATAGATAAATAGATAGATAGATAGATAGATGATAGACAGATGATATATGATAGACAGACAGACAGACAGACAGATAGATAGATAGATAAGATTATTATTGTATCCAAGGCTGGCCACAAACTAATTGTCTACCTGTTTCACCCTTCCAAGTGCTGGATTACAGTGTAAATTACTACCCCAAGTTTAATTAAGATTTCAATTTTTGTAGTTACAAAGGGTTAACCCCAGGGCACAGATTAGGCAAAATCTTGTCAGCCCCCACTTCCTTTTTTTTCTTTCATTTTTTTTTGGGGGGGGGGTTTGCAATGTAGCCCTGCAGTGTAGCTGATCTGGAACTTGCTATGTGGATCAGGCTGACTTCAAACTTGTAAAGATCCATCAGCACAGCCTCCCTAGTGCCTGAATTAAAGGTGTGCACCAACGCACCCAGATGGGCATTCAACTTCCCATCCACCTTTTATTTTGAGACAGTCTATTATGTGTAGCCCTGGCTATCCTGGAACTCTCTTTGTAGACCAGGCTGACCTCGAATTTAGAGATCCACCTGCCTGTACCTCCAGAGTACTAGGATTAAGGGGTGCTGTCTTCTTCAGTCCCCCTTGAATTTTATTTTGAGACAGGGTTTTAATAGTTTACCTAAGATGGTCTTGAACTTGAGATCCTCCTGTTTCGGCCTCCCAAGTGCTGGGATTACAGGTATATTCCACCATGACCGGTAAATGTTTCATTCCTCCTGCTTTCCCTCCTCCCTCCTTATCTCCCTCCCTCTCTTCTCCTTCCTTCCTTCCTTCCTTCCTTCCTTCCTTTTAAATGGAATTAATATAAATAAAACAAAAGGCCCAGACAAACAAAAGATAGAAGGGAGCTGGTCAAACCGCTGTGAGGACTGAGTGTGCGCAGCAGGCACACTTGCTCTTGCGCAGTCCTCGTGTCTGACCACTGGTACCTGAGTGGTGACTGCTGGGGACCTGTGTCCGCAATGAGAGGTGAATGTCCTGAAGGACAGGAACCTTCTTTTTCAGGCAGAGCTCCAAGCGCTGGAGTGTAGCAAGGCTGAACACTGTCTGCGCAGCAGAAGTCATAGGATTTCTAGAAAGATGTCACCAGGGGAAAAGAAGGTGCCCTCAGCTCTATGAGCACATCTGGTTTGGCTTTGTTTGTTTGTTTGTTTGGTTGGTTGGTTGGTTTGTTTGGCTTTGTTTTTGTTTGTTTGGTTTGGCTTTGTTTTTGTTTGTTTGGTTGGTTTGGCTTGGTTTTTCAAGACAGGGTTTTCTATGAAACAGTCCTGGCTGTCCTGGAACTCACTCTGCAGACCAAGCTGGTCTCGAATTCACACAAGTACTGGGATTAAAGGTGTGCACCACTACCACCGGGTTGGTTTGGGCTCTTGTCTGACTTTGCCATACCTGACACATTAGACATATTTGCCTGACATATTAGACCACCAATACATTAGCTGGCCGCAGGGATGACTAAGTCTCATCCAAGGGGCCATCACAGCCTTTGGCTTTGTTTTCAAATGTTGTCATTCTTTGTTTGTTTGTTTGTGTATGGTGTGTGTGTTGGCACACGTGCCAAGTTGTGCATGTGGAGGTCAGAGGATAACTTCTAAGATGTGTAGGATCTTTCTACCACATAGATCCTGGGGATGAAACTAAGATTCTCTCTCATGCTTGGTGGCAAGTGCCTTCACCCTGAACCATCTCACTGACCCAAGGACACTGAATTTAAATCCAGAGGTGAGATGCGACCCATTTAGGTAACAAACTGATGTGCTAGGTACGGACAAGGCCTGCCAAGGCCCATGTCTTCCAACCTCAGGCCCCATTTCCTTGTGACTTTTAAGTCACTACCATGAGGTGGAACAGCTACTCCACTTACCCAAAGGATTCCCTGGCCCAGAAATGCCTGAGGAACTTGCAAGAACTAGTTACCCCAGAGTTCCCACCTGTGTCCCATTGTGTCTCCAAGGAAAGAAAGCCTTTTTAGAGCAGGAGGGTGGAGCGTGAACCTGGAGGAAAGCCGCTGCACTGCAGAGTGGGAACCTGCCCTGCTGGGGACCGTCTAGGGTCCCAGCCAGCCGCAGTCCCACTAGCGTCCTCCCGCAGGCGGCGCCAGAGTGTAGACCTGCCTCGTGACTCCAGGCCAGAGTCCTGCGGGGCGTGGCGAGAGGCGGGCCCTGGCGTCTCTGGGTGTTGGAGCGCGGCGACAGTCTCGCCGCCGCGGGACACACGAACAGACAGCCGCACGGACCCGCCAAGGGAACCCCCAGGGCCATGACGGAGAGCGCCGGCCGCCGCTGCTGCCTGGGCTGGGACTTCAGCACGCAGCAGGTAAGTGCGGGGCGCGGAGTGGGAGCCTGGCGATGCCTGCCAGCCACACGCACCCTCCCGGAAACCGCGGGTGCCTCCCCGCGGAACCCCGTGGACGTGCATCGGGGGTGGGGAAGTGACTCCAGGGGTCCACGCAAAGGAGGAGTCAGGGTTGCGGGTGGCAGGGACCCAGGACACCCAGCGAAAGCCGCAGAGCCCACAGGCTGGCGGCGGTATGCGCGTATGCTAACCTAGATCCGCTTCACAGCCAAGCACCTTTACTTTGTTTTTATTATTTTATTTCATATTATGAGTCAAGGCCTCACTGTTTAGCTCTGGCTGGTCTGAACTCACTGTGGAGATTAGGCTGGCCTTGAACTCTTAGAGGTCCACCGGTCTTTGCCTCCCGAGTGCTGGGTTTAAAGGAGAGCGCCACCACGACAGGCATTTTTGAAAAAGTGAAATGGCATATTGTGTAAACGGACTTTGCCCGTCCCTGCCCCCGCACCCCCTGTCCCCTACCCCCGTGACCTCTCTTGGCTGGCAGGGTCCGAGATTCTAGGGCTGCTGGTCAGAGGTTGGTGTTTCCAGCAGATAGCTGGGTGGAATCAAAACCTGGCTGCCAAGCAGGCATGGCACGCCCAGGGGGTTTCAACATGCATCCTTGGGGAATAAGCATTGTGGCTGTGGAGCCCCTCTACTCAGATGAGTGAAGAGAAGCAGAGCTTTTCCGGTCTCTCGGGGGAGCATCCCGTAGGACTCAGTCTCCTTACTCTATGAGACCTGTTTCCCCATCTTGCATGAGCTTGGAAAGGCTTCGTTAGGATGTCGTGTATGACTTGATCGTTGTCATGTCCCTGGGGACGACCTCTGGAGACACGCCTCTTTGCCAGGTCTGGACCTGGTCTTCACTGCTTGGGGAATAGATTCTTGTAAACAGTGGGAGTTTCAGCTGGGTTTCCCATTCTTTAATTTTTTTCTTTTAAAAAATTATTATTATTATTATCATTATTATTATCATTATTACTGAATCTTTGAACACGTGGCCCACGAAACTTCTGTTGCTATGGTTAGTTACAATGCTGCTGAACCGTGACTGAAGTTAGGAGCCCCTTGGACTGAAAGTAGAGGATGAGAAAACCCTAGATACCATTTTCATAAATGCCTTCCAGGTTAAAATCGTTGCTGTTGATGCAGAGTTGAATGTCTTCTACGAGGACAGTGTGTATTTTGACAGAGACCTTCCTGAATTTGGGTATGTACCTGGTGTGCGTGAGTGGGTGGGCTGAGATCTCTAAACCGTTTGTGCTATTAGCTAAACTGTTCTGGCTTAACCCAGTGCCAGAGAGGAAGTCTATGTAGAACTTGATCACCTTCTATTATCATCATCATCATCATCATCATCATCATCATCATATATGTATAGGCATTTGCTTGCATTTATGTCTGTGCACCACATTCATACCTGGGGCTCACAGAGACCAGAAGACAACATCAGACACTGGTAACTGGAGTTACAGATGGTTGTGAGCCACCGTAGGGTGCTGGAAATCAAACCCAGGTCTTAATCCCTGAGCTATCTCTCCAGCCCCTGAGAATCTTTTCTTTCCATACAGGGAGTGACTTTTCCCCTCTTCTTTCCCAATTCAAGTCATTCACTCACTCAGACATTTGAGATCTGTTTTTGCCAGACCATGTGCTGGGCGCTAAACTTTGATGGTTGTACCTAGCTATTGTCTGTTGCTAATGAAAGAGTACCACAGACTGGTGAAGTTATAAAGAAAAATGTTCACAAAGCCAGGCAGTAGTGGTGCACACCCTTGATCCCAGCAGGGAGGCAGAGGCAAGTGGAACTTTGTGAGTTTGAGGCCAGCCTGGACTACAGAGCTTAGTTCAAGGATGGTCAAGGCTGTTACACAAGAAACCCTGCCTCAACAAACAAAACAAACAAAAAAAAGTTCACATGACCTCATGCTTCTGGCCAGAGTCCAGGGATACATCCACGGTGGGCCTTCCTTTTTCTTCTTCTTTTTGCACACAGCAAGAGGAAAGGGAAGGAATACATATGTGTACAGATGTGTTGCATTTAAGTGTATCTTCTCTGCCTCTCCCCCTACCTTTTGTTGCTTTTCAGACAGGGTTTCTCTGTGTGGCCTTGGCTGCCCTAGAGCTCACTGCGTAGGCCAGGCTGGCCTCGAACTCACAGAGATCTGCCTGCCTCTGCCTCCCAAGTGCTGGGATTAAAGGTGTGCACCACCACCACCACCCGGCGCCTCTCCCTCTTTTTGAAACAGGGTCTCATGTACCTCGCTGTGTAACTGAAGATAACCTTAAATCCTCCTGCTTCCTTCCCAGAGGGCTGAGGTTACAGCCACCACATCTGGTTGTTGTTGTCATTGAGACAGAGACTCACTTTGTAGCCTAGGCTGGCCCCCAGTCCATAGGCCTCCTGCCTCAGCCTCCTGAGAGCAGGGATTACAGGAGTGTGCCACCCCACCGCACTTGGCTGCTCCTTTTGAAAACTGTTCGTTTTTCTTTTTGTCCTGGGGATCCAGAGGAGGCTCTGTACATATTAACAGTTGGTGTATCTTAGGGCAATACCCTCAGTCTCAACTAAAGTTCCCGGCTCAGCTGGGTGTGGTGGCACACACTTGCTATCTCAGCAATCAGGGCTGATTCCCAGCCAGCCTGAGCTACAATATGACACTCTGGGAGTAGGGGAAGCAACCTGTTTTCAGTCGCGAGGCCCAACCCTGCCTTCTAGGCAAGGTTTTCTCTACTGAGGTGTCTTCTAAGAAATGCTTCTGCAGAGCTAGAGAAACAGCGTAGCAGTTAAGAGCACTGGCTCGAGGACCTGGGTTCAATTCCCAGCACCCACATAGTAGCTCACAGCCTTCTGTGACTCCAGTTCTTATAACCTATTCTGTCCTCCCAGGGCACCAGGCACACATGTGCTACACAGACATACATGTAGGCAAAACATGTATATAGATAAAATGAGGACTGAAATTAAAATGAGTTGTTAGTTTCATATGAACAAGGATTCCAGGCCTTTACTTCACACCTTTTCCCTGCCAGAACATAGTTTCTGCTTGGCACTCACGGGATAGTGTCCTCTCTCTGGCATCTCCTATCACCACGGGGCAGCTTCTCAGAGTCTGCCCTGGAGCTGCGTCCCACATACCTGTTCTCCCTGCAGAACTCAGGGCGGTGTCCATGTACACAAGGACAGGCTGACGGTCACCTCTCCAGTCCTGATGTGGGTCCAGGTAAGCAAAGGGAGGCTCCCTTCCTTCTCCCATATCCAGTCCGTGTCACTGGTGCCCCC
The DNA here is from genome assembly GCF_903992535.2 of Arvicola amphibius. Lineage (NCBI taxonomy): Eukaryota > Metazoa > Chordata > Mammalia > Rodentia > Cricetidae > Arvicola > Arvicola amphibius. Next base: position 184,848,446 of record NC_052049.1, read on the forward strand.
AAGGTGGCATCTCATGGGGGCATCCTTTAGCTGGAATTAAAGCAAGTTGCCTGGTTCCTGGGGCAGACCAGCCTTAGCTGGTGCCTGTACTTGTCTGCCAGGACTCTCAAGGGACTTCCAGGTACCAGAGCCCCAAAGATTGGCAAGCCCTGCCTTTGAGGATTTATTTACTGAGGTTTTTTTTTTTTAAAAAAAAATATTTATTTATTTATTATATATACAATATTCTGTCTGTGTGTATGCCTGCAGGCCAGAAGAGGGCACCAGACCCCATTACAGATGGTTGTATGCCACCATGTGGTTGCTGGGAATTGAACTCAGGACCTTTGGAAGAGCAGGCAATGCTCTTAACCTCTGAGCCATCTCTCCAGTCCTATTTATTGTTTATTTATTTTTTAAAAGCAGGGTCTCATAGCCCAGGGTGTTCTCGAACTTACTACGTGGCCAAGGATGACCTTGAACTTCTGATCCTCCTGTCTTTACCCCTTAAGTGTTGGGGTTATAGGTGTGTACCATCATGCCCATCAGGCAGTCCTGGATCTTCTACCAAATGAGCTGTGTCCCCAACCCATGCCACCTCTCAAGGGACACAGAGCCAGGCTTCCCAGTCTCTGCTGTCAGTCCAAGCATGGCCCCTGGTGTCTTAGTGTTTGTCCCCATGGCATGGTCACTCAGACTAGTGTCCTATAGTCAACTAGTCAGGCTGAGATCAACCCCAACCTAAACCTGCCTATTTAGGACCATCCACCATGCTCCACCTCTGGCCAGATGTGGTGACCTATGGAAGGATCTGTTCAACATGGACATGATAGGGCCTGGGTTGCCTCGTGACTGATGGTACCAAAGTCCTTTAACTTGAAAGACGCCGTGTGTCTGCCGAAAGCTTTTCTGCATTCTCCCGTACCTGTTGAACCATCTGTTTTGTCTGCCTGGTCATGGGTCAGACATTGAAGAGTCGAGTTAAGGATGGATTCTACCCAGACAGGTTGGCTGAGAGAAGACAGCGCCAGATCAGCGGTGGTAGTGGGAGGTCAGAGGCAAGGGTCAAGAGGTCCCAGACATTAGATTAAGGGCTGTGTCAGTGTAGGTGGGAGGAGATCCGGGGTTGCTTGTGGAGCCAGGGTGGTCACTGGGCTGTGGCAGCCTCTGGGGCTGGACTTGTTTCATGGTTTGCCAGTCCCTGCCCTCCTGTCTGAGGTTTGACAAGCGGCCTTGTAAGGGCCAGGAGTGACCTCAGCAGAAGCAGGGTTATTTCTCTGCCCTCAGAAGATACAAGCTGGGATGAGTCTCAGATTCCTGCCATGAAATGTTCGTGTATCCAGCTGTCTGTCATCTTCCATGAAATAGATACATGTTGAGACAGGTTTTCATGTATTGCAGATTGGCCTCAAACACTGTGTAACAGAGGATGACCTTGAACTTCCGATTTCCTCCTGCCTCTATCCCGCCATGCTGGGTTTTATGTGGTTTGGAGTTGGAACCCTGGGCTTTATGTATGGTAGGTAAGCGTTCTACCAATTAAACTGCACTCCAGCCCATCTGGCTGTGAGGTCTTAGGCAGTAAAACTCTGCTGGATACCACCATCTATCTCACCTACTTCTGGAAAAAGATTCCGGCCAGATCGAGAGCATTAGGTGGGCACTTGGCAGCACAACCACTGGCTGGCCTTGTGCTCCTGGGTACAGAGTCTGAACCTGGCACCCTCCTGATGGCAACATCTGCCTGGCTTGTTCCTCTTTGTTGTACTCGGGTCATTCAGATGGTGAAGCAGAAGTACGAGCAAAAGAAAAACATAATTTTGAGCTGTTTGCTCTGGTTCTTCCCCTGTGTTTGGGGGGTGCCAAGTAGAGGCGGAAATCCTGAGGATTAATGGTTTATTATTTCATTTATTTAACATTTATTTGGCCAGAGTAGGCATGGTGGTGCAGACCTGGAATCCCAGGACTTCAGAGGTGGGGGTAGAAAGATCAGGAGTTCAAGGTCATCATTAGGTCCTTCTGACCCTGCAGCTCTAGAAAAACCACGGTCGTTAAACACACTGGATTGTCTTCCCAAGGGAAAGATGAAAAACCTGTTCTTCCATCCAGAAAACTAAGAATTGGAAGTGATTGATAAGCTGGTGTTATCTGTTGGGCTGGGCCATATCAAGTGCCTACAACCAAGACAGGAAGTGGCTAATACCCCAGTGACCTCTATTAAGCTAGTACTGCTCTTATTGGAAGAAATTACGTGTACCCTGAGTTGAGTCTCAATGTGATTGTGCTTCCTTGTGCACCAGGGGTTGTATTACACCAGGAAACGTCTTTCCAAATTACATTGTGCTTAAATACACTGGGAATAAGCTGCCTCTTGTTAGTCTCCCCAAAGTCTGATTCAGGTTGATTAAGTCTATCTGCACTGGGTTTTGCTTTGTTTTGTTTTGAGATCAGATTTCTCTCTATGTCTGGCGACCATGCTGGCTTAGAACTCAGAGATCCACCTGCCTCTACCTCCCTAGTGCTGAGATTTAAGGTGTGTGCCTTTACCACCCGGCTCAGGTTTTCATTCTTATCTTGGTGAGCTGTTTGCTTCCCTTCCTGGATACCTGCAGGGACTCCCCTCACTTAGCTACATAGTGAGTTGGAGGCCAGCCTGGATTACATGAGACCCTCTCTCAAAAAAACAAAAATGGGCTGGAGAGATGACTCAATGGTTAAGAATGCTGGCTGTTCTTCCAGAGGACCTGAATTTAGCACCCAGTACCCATGTCAGACAACTCACAATCACCTGTACCTCCAGCTTCAGGGGATCTGATGACTTCTTCTGGCCTCCTCAGGCACCTGCACACATGGGACACACACATAGACACATATACACATAAATACAAATAAATGTGGGATTTTTGTTGTTGTTTTCTGTTGGATTTTCAAGACAGGGTTTCCTCTGTCTAACAGCCCTGGCTGTTAGAACTCACATTGTAGAGCAGGCTGGCCTCAAACTCACAGGGATCCTCCTCCTCCTCAGCTAATTGCAAGGCTGAGGCAGGAGGATTGCAAGTTCAAGGCCTACCCGCATTACAGAGTAAGTTTGAGGCTGACCTGGGCTAGGATTAAAGGTGTGTGCTTCTATGTCTGGAAAAAGTAAGTGTTTTAAACAGACAAACAAACAAACAAATACTGTGTTTAGCCAAATTGACCCTTTTATTTGACTGATGCGGGCTTGTTTAATGAACTCTCCTGACACAGACACTACACTGATGACCCCGCCCCCTCGGCAGAGCCTTCCGCATTTCCATGCTGAGGTTTGTGGTCTAGAGGACTCAGTGGTTCTGTTGAGTCATGGTGGATTCTGTTCTTCTTCTCAGGCTCTGGACCTGATCCTGGAGAAGATGAAGGCTTCGGGCTTTGACTTCTCTCAAGTTGTAGCCTTATCTGGAGCAGGCCAGGTTTGTCCACAGCAGTCATGTCTGCCCTGGGAACTTGGCTATCTCAGCAGCGGGTGGGGGCTGAGCTCATGGCTTCCTGTGGGGTGCATGTTTCTTTCTTTCTCTTCCCTTCCCTCCTTTCCTTTCCTCTCCCCTTCTTCCCTTCCTTCCTTGCCTCCCTCCCTTCCTTTCTTTCTTTTTCCTTTTAGATTTTCAAGACAGGGTTTCTCTGTGTATCCCTGACTGTCCTGGAACTCGCTCTGTAGACCAGGCTGTCCTGGAACTTGGCTCTGTAGACCAGGCTAGCCTCAAATGTGAGTATGCATGTTTTGGTAGAGTGACAGTACCTCCAGCTCTCTCACCTTAAGTCTATATGACTGGTTTCCTTGCTCAAGGATCTGAGATGCTCCTACTTGATATAAATAGGACATTTAGGTGGGTGTGGTGGTGTAGGCCTGTAATCCCAGCTAATTGCAAGGCTGAGGCAGGAGGATTGCAAGTTCAAGGCCTACGCGCATTACAGAGTAAGTTTGAGGCTAACCTGGGCAAGTTAATGAGACACCGTCTCAAAATCAATTAGACAGAGGGCTAGGGCTGTGAGTCAGTGGTGGGATGCTTTCCTAGCATGCATGAGGCCTGACGCCCACTTTTCGGCACTCAATAAATAAACAGTACTGAAATAGGGCAGTTAATGGGGAGCTACATACAGGTCCCATAAAGGGATGGACCGAGCATCAGATGTGCATTTATTATGGCCGTTTAGTGGCATTAAAGTGGCTTTCTAGTTCTTGGAAGGAAAAACAATAAGAAGTGATATTAGCAATGTGTTTATTTTTAGGTGTGTGTGTGTGTGTGTGTGTGTGTGTGTGTATGTGTGTGTGTGTAGGTTTGTTCACATAAGTGCAGGTGCCTTAAGAGGCCAGAAGAGGATGTTAGTTCCTCTAGAGCTGGAATCACAAGCTATTGTGAGCCCTGCTGCTGTGGCATTGAGAACCAAACTTGAGTCCTCTGCCGAAGCAACCAGCTCGGTTAACTGCTGAGCCACCTCTCCAGTCCTGAGAGTATTTTCAGTAGAGAGCTGTAGTATCCTGTTGTTTGAGAGTGTCAGCTAGTGAGTGAGTGCCAAACCCTGTGCTCAGTTCTCGAATTCTCCAGTCCCAGTGGAGATTCTGAGCTGGTAGTGGCGCTGCCAACCAGAAGAGGAGCTCTGGGCAAGCCCAGCTCTGCCTCGCAGAAGCCTGACCCAAGTCCCATCACCCAAGCTTCTGGGCCTCGACATCCTTATCTGGCACAGGGTTACTGTGACTGTTAAATACACAGAACAGTGCCTGGGACATAACACACTTCCTTATTTTTAGCTACTCTTTTTTTTTTTTTTAAATGAAAAAGCTATTTAATGTATGTGTGTATTCGTGACGTTATGCCAGGACAAATGTGTGGAGGCCTCAGGACAGCTTCTGGAAGTTGATTCTTTTTTTCTGCCATGTGGACACTCGGGGTCAATCAAGCTCAGGTTGTCAGGCTTGGCAGCAGGTGCCCAGCTCTCTCTCCAGCTTTTTCTCGTAGCCTGGAGTTCCATCCTGCCTTTCCTGTCCATGCTCCCAATCTGTACACCCACTGGCTGGGTTCTCTGTGTTCTCATCACAGTGGCTTCACAGGGTTGTGTGTGAGAGGGCGCATATATACATGTCTGTACATGTGGGTGGTCAGAGAACAGCCTTGGGTGTCATCCTTAGTTTTTGAGATAGGGTCTCATTGTTCTAGGGCTCAACAAGTAGGTCAGGCTGACTGACTGGCCAGTGAGCCCCAGGAATCTGTCTATGTCCACCTCCCCAGGACTGGGTTATAAACTCACACCTTGCCCAAATTGTTATTTTCTTTTTTAAAATTTATTTATTTTTATTTTATGGTCATTTTGCCTGCATGTATGTCTATATGAGGGTGTCAGATCTTGGAGTTACAGACAGTTGTTAGCTGCTATGTGGGTGCCGGGAATTGAACCAGGGTCCTCTGGAAGAGCAGTCAGTGCTCTTACTGCTGAGCCATCTCTCCAGCCTTATTGTTATTTTCTTTAAAATTATTTTATTATAGTGGTGGCGCACGCCTTTAATCCCAGCACTCGGGAGGCAGAGGCAGACGGATCTCTGAGTTAGAGGCCAACCTGGTCTACAAGAGCTAGTTCCAGGACAGGCTCTAGAAACTACAGGGAAACCCTGTCTCGACAAACCAAAAAACAAAAACCAAAAAAAAAATTATTTTATTATTTTATGTGTATGGGTAGTTTGCCTACATGTATGTCAACTGGTTGTGAGCCTCCCTGTGGGTACTGGGAACTGAATTTAGGTCTCTGGAAGAGCAGCCAGTGCTCTTAGCCACTGAGCCATCTTCCTAGCCCTCTAAATTTTTTTTGAAGTTTACTTATTTGTTATTTTTTCTATATATGAGTGTTTCGTCTACATGTATGTCTCTGCACCACATGAACACCCGGTACCTGCAGAGGCCAGAAGAGGGTATCAGATTTTCTGGAGCTGTAGTTGTTACAGGTGGTTGGAGCTATCTTGCAGATGCCAGGAGTTCAGCCTAGGCCCCCTGAAGAGCAGCCAGTGCTCTTAACCACTGAACCATCTCTCCGTTCCCCCCAGGTTATTTTATTTGTTTATTTAGGTTTTTCAAGACAGGGTTTCTCTGTGTAACAGCCTTGTCTGTCCTGGAACTCGCTCTCTAGACCAGGCTGACCTCAATCAAATTTACAGAGATCCATCTGTCTCTGCTTCCCGGGTGCTGGGATTAAAGGTGTGTTCCATCACCGCCCGGCTCCAGGTTATTTTTTTAAATGTGGGACCAAACGTAGGTCCTCATGCTTGCGAGACAAGCCCTGTGATGACTAAGCCGTCTCCTGAGCCCTGGAACTGTAGTTACAGATGGTTGGAGCTACAGGGTTTTGTAATTGCATTTTTTTTTTTTTTTTTTTTTTTTTGGTTTTTCGAGACAGGGTTTCCCTGTAGTTTCTAGAGCCTGTCCTGGAACTAGCTCTTGTAGACCAGGCTGGCCTCAAACTCAGAGATCCGCCTGACTCTGCCTCCCGAGTGCTGGGATTATAGGCGTGTGCTACCACCGCCCGGCTTGTAATTGCATTTTTGCGTCTTGCCCTCACTCATTTCATTGTCTTGGACATCAGGGTCTGTAATAACCTATGAACTCATGTCTGGCGTGATCTTGCTACACAGTATGTTTGTTAAGTGAATAAATGGCATGGGACAACTTCAGGCACCATTGTAGACGATATTTGAAAAATTAGTACAGTTTGACAAAAGATACCAAGATACAGACTGATGATTCTAGAACCCTTCCCGCAAGCTTTGAGGTGACGTGAAGGAGTTCCTTCTCATTTTATGGAAGTGGAAACCTCGCGTCGTAAGGTGCTGAGCTACGTGACAAAGAGATAGATAGTCCTGGAGACTTTTATTTCTGTGTTTGTTTTTGGCCTGAGGCCTGGCTCTGCGTCTGCAGGAGACTGTGGCTCCGGGCGTGATACATGAACCTGTGCTTGTGTTCCCCTCAACAGCAACACGGAAGCGTTTACTGGAAGACTGGAGCCAGCCTGGCGCTGTCGAGCCTGTCACCAGCTCTCCCATTACACCAGCAACTCCAGGTGAAGACGCTTGTGAATCTAATAGACCCGCAGAGCCTGCAGAGCGACCCCTGTGTCCAGTGAACCCAGCAATCTGGGACACCTCTGCACCGTCTTGAGTGGGAGGTGGAATATGGTCTGCTTTGTTCCCAAGCTGAAGTCACCTTGGCGTTGCCCAGAGGTTCAGATGGCCCCTCATTAATGAGTCCCTTCCTTCGCAGAGTAGCCGTGGGCCCCTTGGTGATACTGGGAGGTGGGGTCTCCAGTTTCCCTTCGCCTCCTGTTTCCAAAGCCCCAGTTGACCTGCGCTCTGGTCCCGCTGTTGCCCTCTGTCCGTCTCCTGCAGCCTGGTTTGCCCAGGCGACTTTAACAGAGATCATCCAGCCTCGGGCTTCCTTGAGAGACCTTGCTGGTCCTGCAGAGGGCTTGTCCCCAGGGTCTTCCTGACAGGATGGGCAGTGTGACTGCCAGCCCCAGGGTTGCCTGTATTCAGTGGTAGAAGGGAAACCCAAACCTCCCCTGTTCTTTCCAGGCCTGCTTCTCCATCAGCGACTGCCCAATATGGATGGACTCCAGTACCTCAGCCCAGTGCCGCCAGCTGGAGGCTGCTGTGGGCGGAGCCCGGGCTCTCAGCTGCCTCACAGGGTCTCGGGCCTATGAGGTAGGTAACACCCATGCCAGAATGGGGAGTAAGGCTCTGGGAGGATCTAGTGAGCACCCAGCCTCCCAGATGGGCAGGGACCGTCTGAACTGATGCTAGTGTTGGTCCCCGAAACCAGGCTTCATGCTGGCACTGGGTTCTTTTGGTTTTTAAAGACAGGGTTTCTCTGTGTAGCTTTGGAGTCTGTCCTGGCACTCATTTTGTAGACCAGGCTGGCCTTGAACTCACAGAGATCCTCCCGCCTCTGCCTCCCAAGTGCTAGGATTAAAGGCGTGCACCACCAATGTCCAGCTTGGCCCCGGGTTCTAATCCAGGCTGCACTGTCTCATTTAGTAGGCAATGGCAATATCCTTGCATGTAGTCCCAGGCCAGGGCTGGGGTATGGACATGTCTGCACCCCTACTGGAACAACTGTGTAGGAGGAGGGGTGGCTGGCTGCCTCAGACTCGTAGTCTGTGACCTCATGATAGCAAGTGGAGCAGAGTCTATTTGAGGTGCTTTTGAGTTTGAAAGAAGTTAGAGCCCAGCAGACTTAACTCAAGAAGCCCCAAAAGCTTCAGCCACTGCCCTAGAGTTTGTTGTGATTGGGTATCTTTGGTCACATGACTATGGCTTAAGTAAGGGATAGAGGTCTAGAGATTGCTCTGCAGGTCGGAGTATTTGCAGAGGTTCGGTTCCCAGGGCATCAGGTGACTGACTAGCACCTGCATGTAACCCCAGCTCCAGGGTGTTGGACACTCACTTCCGGCCTTCTCGGGCATCTCCATGGACATTCACGCACACAGGCATGTCCATTTTATTTATGTGAGGAAGCCACACATTTACCTCCCTCACAAGCAAAGTGAAAGTAAAGGCAAAGTATTTTTAAACCTAGTTAGAGCACTAACAGTATGGTTTCCACAAGAAGATTATCTGAGCCCCCGCCTCTGGTCTCATGAAGCTGGGAAGCGGGCTCTGTGGTTAACAGCACTGGTTGCTCTGGCAGAGGACCTGGGTTTAGTTCCCAGCCCCTACAATGACGGCTCGTAACTACCTGTAGCTCTAGCTCCAGGGTGATTAAATGCTTTTCAGAACTTGGTAGGTTCCTGCACACACACGGTGCACAGACACACACTCAGGCATACACATTAATTACATAAATAAATATATTTTAAGGACAGTTACAGTAAGGGCTAGCCACAGTGCTGACTGCCCAAGAGCTTGTCACTAAGAACATTTTCAGAACTCAAAGGCCAAAATACACCGTCTTCCGTGCTTGGCTGGTAACAAGCATGTCTGGATTTAGGGTTTTTCAGAGCTATTGGTACTCTACGCCACATCCAGATCGTGCTATGCTAACTGCACTTTGAGATTATTCTGTGTAGGGTCAGAGTGTCTAAGAATCTGTGCTCTTTTCTCCCCAGCGCTTTACAGGCAACCAGATAGCAAAGGTCTTCCAGCAAAACCCCGAGGCCTACTCGCACTCCGAGGTAGGTGAGCCTTGTGTTCCATCAAAGTCACACTTAAATCCTGTTGTTCACACTTAAATCAGTGCAGACACACCTCGTATACATTGGCTAAGGCCTTTGGTGAGCAGGTGTTAAGTGATTCAGAGAGGGGCTGTTTAGATGTCCCGGAGGGTTCAGGGACTTGCCTCCAAGCCCGACCGCCTGAGTTCAATCCCCACGATCTACAGGGTCTTTTCTACAGGAGCCCAGGAGCCATAGGCTGCACCACACGGCCTCAGTGTGTTCCAGGCTCTCCTGTCCAGATTTGTGTAAACATACTGGATGATGTTTGCACAATGATAAAATTGCTTAGGACGTTCTTCCTTTGTCCTTCCCGCCTTCCTTTCCTTTCCTAAATTTATTATTTTATTAAAAAGAAAAAATATCCCATTTATCTAGTTGTGTGAATGGGTATGTGTGTGGAGGTCAGAGGATAGTTTATGGGAGCTGATTCTCTCCTTGTACCACATGGGGTCCAGAGATGGAACTCAAGTTTTTAGGCTTGGTAGCAACTCCCCAGCCTACTGGACCATCTTGCTGGCCATCCTTCCTTATTTTTTATTTTCCTTTTTTATTTGTCTTTTCGGCAGCAGGATTTAACTATGTAGTGCAGGCTAGCCTGGAACATGTGATCCTCCTGCCTCGGATTCTGGAGTGCTGGGGTTACAGGTGTGCCCCTCCGTGCTTGGTTCCTTTTTGGAGTTCACTGCTTGTGACAAATAACTGACAAGCAGCTCAGAGGAGAAAGAGTTGACTCTGCCCACTGGCTTGAGGGCGCAAGTCCATCATGGCAGGGCAGCTGAAGCCTCAGGAGCTTGAGGCTGCTGATCACACCGTGTCTCTAGTCAGAATGCAGAGAGAAGGATGGAGAGGTGGCTCACTAGCTGCTTTTGCAGAGGACCTAGGTTTAGTTCCCAGCACCCACATGGCAGCTCCCTGCCATCTGTCACTCCAGTTCCAGGGCTTTGACATCCTCTTCTGGCCTCTGTGAGCACCAGGTACTTATATGCTGTGTGGTGCCAGCATAAATGCATGCAGACAAAGGCTCAAATTCATAAGATAAGATAAGAAACCCTAAAGGCCGCAGAGAGAGATGAATGTCGATGCTCAGGTCTCCTTTTCCTTTCTGCTCAGTCCAGAGCTCCAGCTCACGGGTGGTGCTGCTGACACCTGGAGTGGTCACGTGGGTCACCCAGGGATCAACAGGGACCGTCCCGAAGCCTGGCTTCCACAACCAACTACATACTGTGCTTTTGTACATGTCTGGCAAATTCATAAGAGTTATAAACATTCATTAGTTTTACTTGTTTACTTTTTTTTTGAGACTGGATCTCACATAGCCCAGGTAGTTCTCAAACTGTGTATGAAGCCAAGTCCTCCTTCCTCCACCTCCCAAATGCTGGAATTATAGGTGTGCCCCACTACATGTGACATTTTGTATTTTGAGTGTGGTGTCTGGGACAGGCTTTTGCTTTGAACTCATTTTAGACCGTGTTGGCTTCAAACCCCTGCCTCTCCCTCAAGTGCTTAGAACACAGGACTATACCACTATACCTGGCAGCAGTTTATTATTTAATGATTCCAGCTTCCAGATTACTCTGCAGCGTTAGCCACTAAGAAATGAAACCTTCCCGAAGGTGTGTGTGTGGATCAAGGCATTTGTCCCAATGGGGACTAGAGGTGGTGGCTCCCCTCTCTAAAGATTCTGAGGACGATGCTTACAGTTCATCAGTGATTCTCTTGGGGATGTGATTGGGTGTTGTAGCTTCTTGGTGTGTGTGGGGGTCAGTTTGTCTTTAAACTTGTGGTAGTTTTGAGAGTCTTGGTTCATTCTGTGTTCTGTGGCCACACATCCACTTCTCCATGACCAAATGCCAAAGACATGGAAGTGGAGTGAAGAATTGAGGGTGTACGAATGGATTCCAGGTGGAAAACTAGCCTTCCTAAGTGTGACGTGTTCACAGGGCTCTGGCTTTTGTTGTCATCAATCATGATAGTCTTGTAGCCTAAACCAGTACTATGCAGAACTGGCTGCTTCTGAATACTGGATACTCTGTTTCTATCACTCCCTGCTGAAGTTTCAGCTTCCTTCCTCCCTCCCTCTCTTGCCCCTCTCTCTCTTTCTCTCTCTCTCTCTCTCTCTCTCTCTCTCTCTCTCTCTCTCTCTCTCTGTGTGTGTGTGTGTGTGTGTGTCTATGTGTGTATGTGTGTGTCTGTGTACATGCACAGAAAGCGTACCACAGCTTAGGGTGTGTGGAAGCGAGTCCTTTCTCACCCTTCTCCCTTCTCTTCCAGAGGATTTCCCTGGTCAGTAGCTTTGCTGCTTCGCTGTTCCTGGGTGGGTACTCGCCCATCGACTACAGTGATGGTAAGCTTCAGCGCATATAAAAAACGCTTGTTCACGTGCAGGGGGGCCATGGAGGCTGCAAGCGCCTCATCCAGCCTGGGTGGGTGCCAGTTAGGCAGCTGTCTTATCATTCCAAGAAGGAAGGACTATTAGTTATCTTCTGGTGTACAACAAGTGTCCCCATCACTTATTGGCTTAAGATGGCAAATGTTTAAGTTCTCCCTTGTTACCTGAGAATCCCTTAGTCCAGAATGTAGCAGTAGCTGGACTGGTTGGTCCTAGTTCAAGATCGCTCCCAGGGTAGGCAAATTAGCAGCCAGCCAGGGCTACAGGCATCTGAAGGCTTCACTGGAGCTGCAGGATCTGCTTCAGAATCTTGTACAAGACCTTTGGCAGGAGGTGTCTAAAGTGCCTCTGTAAGGTTGTTGATGACATCGCAGGAAGGGTGGGGGGGGCAAGGAGAGAAGGGGCCTGGGCCTGCAGGGGGGGGAGGGTGGGGAACAGTGAGAGAGGGGCCTGCAGGGAGGGAGGGAGGTGGGCAGTGGGCAGTGGGAGAGGGGCCTGCAGGGAGGGAGGGAGGGGGACCAATGAGGTAAGGATCCTGCAGAGAGGGAGGGAGGGGGTCAATGAGAGAAGGGGCCTGCAGGGAGGGAAGGAGGGGGGCAGTGAGAGAGGGGCCTGCAGGGAGGGAAGGAGGGGGGGCAGTGAGAGAGGGGCCTGCAGGGAGGGAGGGGGCAGTGAGAGAGGGGCCTGCAGGGAGGGAGGGAGGGGGACCAATGAGGTAAGGATCCTGCAGAGAAGGAGGAAGGGGGGCAGTGAGAGAGGGGCCTGCAGGGAGGGAGGGAGGGGGCAGTGAGAGAGGGGCCTGCAGGGAGGGAGGGAGGGGGCAGTGAGAGAGGGGCCTGCAGGGAGGGAGGGGCAGTGAGAGAGGGGCCTGCAGGGAGGGAGGGAGGGGGCAGTGAGAGAGGGGGCCAAGAGGAAGCTGTAGTTGTCCCTTGCTGATATTTGAAGTGGCAGAGTCAGTCACCCCTTCAGTTTCATCCTTCTGGGACAGGGTTGGGGACACCTCACAGGGTGTGAGTATCTGACTCCCACAAGCGGGGTGTTGTGTGTATTTACTATTTAGCCTAATTTTTTTCTGTGAGATGTGGTCTCTTGTAGCCCAGGCTGGCTTTAAGCTTACAGCAAAGCTGCCGATAACCTGAACTCTTGACCTTCTTGCTTTTGCCTTCTAATTTCTGGGGTGACAGGTGTGTGCTACCATGCTGAGCATTTGGGAGTTGGCTTTGTTTTGATTTTAGGGTTTTATGATGGAGGAGGGTCATCTATATATCTGTTCTTTTATTGGTTAATTAATAAAACTGCTTGGCCTGATAGGTCAGAACATAGGTAGGCGGAGTAAACAGAACAGAATTCTGGGAGAAAGAAAGCAGAGTCAGGCAGATGCCTCAGGCAGTCGCCTTGCTTCTCCTCTTTGAGACAGACGCAGGTTAAGATCTCTCCTGGTAAGCGACCACCTCGTGGTGCTACACGGATTACTAAATATGGGTTAATCAAGATGTGAGTAAGAGGCTGAAACTAATGGGCCAAGCAGTGTTTAAATGAATACAGTTTCTGTGAAATTATTTCGGGTGTAAAGCTAGCTGGATGGCGGGGCACAGCCCTGCCGCTCCTTCTACAGTTTTAAAAAATGAATTTATTTTATTTAATTGTACATGTGTGTCTGTGTGTGTCTGTGTGTGTATCTGTGTGCAGGTGCCCATGGAGGCTGGTGGCATCAGATCCCTCTGTAGTTTGGCACTGTAGGAGGCTGTAAGGCTCCTGATGTGGGTACTGGAAACCAAAGTTGGGTCCTCTACAAGAGTAGCACAAGCTCTTAATCCCTGCGCCATCTCTCTAGCCTCTGGTGTTAGTTTTTATGAAACAGGATTTTGCCATGTGCCTCAGGTTAGCCTTGAACTCGGAATGTAGCCCAGACTGGCTTCAAACCCATAGCAATCCTCCTGCCTCCTGAGGGGCTTTGACTATAAATGTATGTCGCCTTGTCCTGCTCAGAATTGTGAGCTTTTAGTATCAAAACTGATAAGCTGCCAGGCGGTGGTGGCGCACGCCTTTAATCCCAGCACTCGGGAGGCAGAGACAGACGGATCCCTGTGAGTTCGAGGCCAGCCTGGTCTACAAGAGCTAGTTCCAGGACAGGCTCCAAAGCCACAGAGAAACTCTGTCTCGAAAACCCCCCCCCAAAAAAAAACAAAACTGATAAGCTAGAAGTGACTGATGATGCCAGCAGGAAGGAGAAGGGGGAGGAAGTCACTGGAAGGTGAGCGTAAGAGGATTTTAGTCCATTTTCAGTTGATATAATAAACATACCTGAGACCAGGTAATATAGAAAGAGTGGAGGTTATTTAGGTGACAGTTCATTGGCAGAGTACTTGCCTACCTAGAATGCATGAAGCCCTGGGAACTTCCTGGCACCATGTAAAACTGTGTGTATTGGTGTGTGCTGTTATCCCTTCCCTTGGGGGTTGGAGGGAGGACGATCCAAAGTTCCAGGTCATGCTCGGCTACATAGTAAGTTCAGGGTCAGCTTGGGATATGAGACCCTGTCCTAAGAAGAAAAAGAAAAAGAAAAAATGATTTTTTGATTTCAGGCATTCAAACCTGTTTGGTAGCCTGTGAGGCCTTCTTGCATCATGACATGTGAAAACAGCGAGTGGCTCAGGTCTGTTCTAGAGAGATGGCTCAGTGGTTAAGAGCATGCACTGGTCTTTCAGAGGACTTAAGTTCAGTTCCTAGCACCCATGTCTGGTGGCTCACAACTACTGGGACCTCCAGCTCCAGGGGATCCAACAGCCTCTTCTGGGCTCTGTGGGTGATTGCAGTCATGTGCACATAACTACAGACAGACACATAAACACATCATCAAAAATAATAAATCTTGGGAGAGATGGCTCAGTGGTTAAGAGTGCTGGCTGATCTTCCAGAGGCCCTGAGTTCAATTTTTAGCACCCACATGGCGGCTCACAACGGTCTGCAACTCGAATTCCAGGGATGCAATGCCTTCACACTAACTATATACACGCAAAACACCAGCACAAATAAATAAATAAATAAATAAATAAATAAATAAATAAATAAATAAATAAATATTTAAAAGTATAAAAATATGGCCAGGTGGTGGTGGCGCACACCTTTAATCCCAGCACTCGGGAGGCAGAGGCAGGTGGATCTCTGAGTTCAAGGCCAGCCTGGTCTACAGAGTAAGTTCCAGGATAATCTGTCTCAAAAAAAAGTATAAAAATACCATCATAAGAACCCTATCTTAAGTGTCTTTTTCCTGGAAAAAAGCATGATATTGGGAACTCTCAGAGGGCTTCCCTCTGCCAGGACTGCCCCTGGATGCCTTGAAACCCACAGGACATAGGGACCTATTTCTGGTTAACATTTTGGTCGGACCCTGTTCCTGGCAGGCCTCAGAACAGCAGATTTTCAGGCTTCCGTATGACAAGTGTCTGTGGAGAGCAGTTGGAGGAGGTGGAGACATGGTATACTTACAAGGGTTCTGCTGCCTCCTAAGTGTGTTGTCTTCCTTCTGTGATGAAACTGGTCCAGCCACAGGGCTGGAGAGATGGCTCAGAGATCCTGTAGAAGCCCTGGGCTCTTCCCAGCACTCATGACAGCTTACAACCATCTGTGGCTCCAGTTTCAGGAGCATATGACATATATTCTGCCTTCCACTGGCACTGCGAATGTGTGTGCACAGACATACATGCAGGCAAATATTCATACACATAAAACACAAGTAAATAAATCTTAAAAAGCAAAAACAAATAAAGAGACCTAGCTATACATTTACACTAGAGAACTAGCTTTCTCTGCCAATTTCACCACCTCCTCCAATGCCCCAGCCTCCAGATGGTTTTTGTTGTTATTTGTTTGTTTGTTTGTTTGTTTTATTTGAGACAGGGTTTCTATGTGTGGCTTTGGAACCTGTCCTGGAACTAGTTCTTGTAAACCAGGCTGGCCTCGAACTCACAGAGATCCAGAGATCCGCTTGCCCTTGCCTCCCAAGTGCTGGGATTAAAGGCGTGCGCCACCCCACCCCCGCTCTCCACATGTTTTTATTTTTGTTTCTGTTTCTTTCCTTCTTTCTTCCTTGCTTAGGTTCTGGAATGAATTTGTTGCAGATCCAGGAAAAAGTCTGGTCCCAAGCTTGCCTTGGTGCCTGTGCCCCCCGTTTGGAGGAGAAGCTCGGCTCACCAGTCCCTTCATGCTCAGTTGTGGTAAGTCCTGTTTTCAGTGATGGCGCCTGTGGGGTACTGGCACTCTGGTGGAGCCTAGGAGGGCATGCATATCCATGCACGCACGCACGCACGCACGCACGCACACACACACACACACACACACACACACTTTACTTAAACATAAACTCAACATTTGACGTTAGTCAGACTATCTGACTATCTGGATTAGAGGCTTGTCCACAGCAGTGCTAGATTTCCAAACTCTTGGAAGGATTTCTGGGTGTCTGCACACCTAGGGATAAAAATGCATCGTGCTGAAGTTCTGGGCATTAGCATGGAAGAGTGCAGCCGGCAGGCTCTGGAAAACATAAGCACTAAGGACCTGATAGACCACAGGCCCTGGCATCACACTGACCGAGATTAAACCCCGTCTTTGCTTAGGCCTGCTTGTTTATGGTTCATTGTTGGTTTTGCTTTGTTTTGTTTGAGGCAGGGTCTCTCTATAGGCCTTGATGGCCTGGAACCAGGCTGGCCTAGAATGCACAGAATTCCACCTGCCTCTGCCCCCCAGTGCTGAGGTTGAAGGTGTGTGCCACTGTACCTGGCCCAGCCTGCTTCTGTTTAATCAGTGTTCCCACTTCCTCATCTGGGAATAATCCTGTCTCTTTTACAAGGCTCCTGTGCAATTGAGATGAGATGTAGTGTATTTTGGATGGTGTTTGGACACACTAGTAAGTTAAGGGCACTTGACCGTGAGTATAGTACCACCCGTTTGGAATGGATCTGGATTAAACACCCAAGTGTGATCTGGTTGGCCAGCCCTGTTCTTGACTCTACAGAGGAGACATGGGAGTAAAGAGGGTCCAGGTGTCTTTTGGTACACATGACACACATATGAAGCCAGAACAATAAAAAAAGAATCCCATATGGGACAGATGGCTGATAGTGAAGGAAAGAGGAGCCTTGGGTCATGGGCCACCAGGAAGATAGGCTGTTGCCACGCTCAGGCATAGCCACTGTTTTCTCGTAAGATTCTCACTGACTTGTTACTGTGGGCAGAATACCAAACCACTGTTCCCCAGGTATTCTGTGAAGCCAGAAGGCAGAGCTGAAGGGAGAGAAATCCTGCCCAGAGAAGCCTACAGTGCAAGATGCAAAGGCATGGATGCCGCAAGACAGAAAAGGCAAACAGATAACTGACAGCTTCTGTTTGAAGCAACACAGAAGGCCAGACAGTGGTGCGGACATTAAAAAAAATTACCAAGGCATAAACCAAGGGAGAATTAGTTAAAACAAGAGGCCCAGTGTCCAGAGAGGATCACGCTGCTGAAAGACCTTCGGAGTTCACAGACTGCAGCCAGTCTGTGTGGGGTCCCCATCAGGGTGGACAGGCAGATACCAAAGTTACCTTGCTGAGCAACGAATGTTACAGCATACATTGTTTTATTTGAGACTGGGGCATTTGTAACATGCCATGCTCATTAGGAATTAGGCTTCCGCTGGGCCTTAATCCCAAGCAGAGACAGGTGGATCCAAGGCCAACCTGGTCTACAGAGCTAGTTCCAAGACAGCCAGGCTTACACAGAGATTCCTGTCTCAAAAAAAAAAAAGTAGGATTCAAGCATGGGGTGGTGGCCTAGGCCTTTGATCCTAGCACTGAAGGGTAGAAGCAGGTGGATCCAGACCAGCCTGGTCTACATAGCAAGCGCCAGAACAGCCAGAGCCACACAGGGAGACCCTGTCTCCAAAAACAACAAGCAACAAGAAAGTTAGGCTTCAGTTGTTTATGAGATATCGGGTCACGAGGGGTCAAGCCCCAAGTAAGTGGATGTGGCCTGATTGTTGAAGTGTGGAAATTTTGCTTTTATGTATGTATGTATGTATGTATGTATGTATGTCTGTACACTGAGCCCCTGGAATGTTACTGCGATCCGTGGCCTTTTGTTTTATGTGAAATGGAGACCAAGTCTTTGTCTAAGGCTTTGCCTAAGGCTTTGCTCTCCGCACACCAAGAATGCATCTAAGGGAGTCTTCTTCAGAGGCTAGTTCTGGAGGAATCTGAAAGAGCCAGTTCTGAAGAATGCATTTTTTTTTTTTTTACTAACAAACCATGTATCAAAAGTCACGGTGGCTTCATGCAGGTGTCACCCCTGCTGGAGCCATGCTTTCTGTATTGGACTGGCTTCATGCAGGTGTCACCCCTGCTGGAGCCATGCTTTCTGTATTGGACGTCCCTGACTCATGTGTTCTATGAGTGTGTAGAGCAGCCATCATCAAAGAGGCATGGGAACCTGTGGGTGAGTGACTGCCTCCGGTTTGTCCCCGGAGAGACAGTCCTCAGGACCAATCCCAGCTTCCAGATATTCCTCTGTGGCTTCAGACTGTGTGGCCTTTGGGGTGCCCAGTGGGACAGTGGACTCTTGTTTTCTCTAGTCTCCTAGGTCTCTCCTCCAAGGTAACCTGCATGCAGGCCCCATCACTCCCTGGCTTCTGAGGCAACCCAGGTCAAGATATTTCTTTTCCCAGGGGATGGCTTGTTCTGATGGAAACAAAACATGGCTGGCTGGAACCAAGTTGTCTTCCCCTACACTGGGGGAAAATACTTTAAAAACGTGTTTCTTGCCAGGTGGTGATGGCGCACACCTTTAATCTCAGCACTCGGGAGGGAGAGGCAGGCAAATCTCTGTGAGTTTGAGGCAAGCCTGGTCTACGAAGTAAGTTCCGGGACAGCCAGGGCTACACAGAGAAACCCTGTCTCAAAAAACAAAACAAAACAAAAAAATATTGTTTCTTTGAGGCAATCTTATTTTGTAGCCCATGCTGACCTAATGCTGTGTAGTCCAGACTGGTCTTGAATTTATGACCATCCTTCTGTCTCAGCTTCCTAGGTGTTGGGATTATAGGCATTAACCACCATGCCCTGCCTTTTCTAACTTCTTTCTATATAATATTTATCTCTTTGGGAAGAGATGATCTCTGCTCTTGTTTTAAAGGAGTCCCCTACCATAAACTGCTAATTTTTGGTTAATTTTCATTATTATTATTATTATTATTATTATTATTATTATTAATTTTTGAGACAGGACCTCTGGGATCCCAGGCTGGCCCAGTACTTGCTGTGTAGCCCCGCTGGCCTTAAACTCTTCTGAGTGCTAAGATTACATGTATAGCACCATGTCTCTCTTAAAATTTTTTTAAAGATTAATTTATTTTGCATGTGAGAGTGGTTGCCTACATGTATGTGTGTTCAGCGTGTGCATGCAGTGCCCACAGAGTTAGAAGATTCCCTGGAACTGGAGTTATGAGTGGTTGTGAGTCACCATGGGGTGCTGGGAACTGAACCCAGGTCCTCTGCTGTAGCACTAAGTGCTTTTAACTGCTGGGTCATCTCTCCAGCCCCCTTGCCATGTTTGGTTTTACAGGGTGCTGGGGTTCAAATCCAGTGTTTTATGCAGGCTAGTTGAGTATTCTGACAAATGAATTACACCTCTAATCCACCCCTTTTTCTTGAGACAATCTCATGTGGTTCAGGTTGACCTTGAGTGTGCTATCTAGTTCAGGCTTGCCTTGAACTTGCTTTGTAGCCCAGGCTAACCCTGAAGTTAGTTTTTGTTTTAGAACATTGTTCTATGCACTTGCCCATCTGATTAGTCTAGTCTGATTGCTGGCATAATAAACAAGCAAGCAAGGCATTTGCTGTATCTGTGAGCTTGCTTCCCAATGCTCTGTTCCTTTCTTCAACATTGTATCCAGAATTTGGTGTTCACAAAGTAGGTACAAGTTAAAGATTGCTATGTTCTAACTACCCTCAATCTCAGACTCCCATGATTCTTGAGGTGACCTCAGGCCTGTGGTTCCACACCTGTTCTGGGCTCCTTCTGCTGGGTGTGCCTGGGAAGGATGATGGCGCTCCAGGCTCTGCCACGGATGCCTACAGCATCCTCATGGCCTGAGGTGTGGAAGATTCTTCAGCTCCAGTGACCTGGAGCCAGGAGTCTCCTGGGTTGTGGTGAGCATGACTACTGAGCAGGCTGTGGTTACATCAGCAGAACACAGGTACTCTCTCTCTAGGGAGCCATTTCTTCCTACTATGTCCAGCGCTATGGATTCCCTCCGGCATGCAAAGTGGTGGCCTTCACTGGGGACAACCCAGGTAAGTGCTCAGGAGGAGTTGCTCTCCAAGTGACTGTGGGTTTGCTGGACTTCCTGCCTTTCTCCATAGATATCTAACTGAGATGGGGTCTCCCTCTGAAAGCCTGGATCTTCCTGTGTAGCTCAGACTGACCTCAGGTGCTCATTGGTCCTCCCTCCCTGGGTATGGGGATACAGATGTGAGCCACCACATCTGGTTCATACCGGACTTTTAAAGAGTTACACTCGTCTTCTTGTTTATGTCTCTCTCTCGTGTGTATATGCAGGTGCACTTGTGTGTGCAGATGCATGAGCACGTGTGTGTATGTGTGTGTGTGTGTGTGTGTACGCATGTATAGACCAGAGGACAGCCTCTCATGTCTGCCATTCCTCATATGCTGCTTACCTTCCTTTTTTAAAGTTTAGGTTTCTCACTAACCTGGAACTCTTAGTTAGACTGGGCCACTTTGTGGTAGAGCCTCAAAGATCTACTAGGTCTCCACCTCTCCAGTGCTGGAACCCAGCACTGGGTGTATAAGGGTATGCTGCCACGCTCAGCCCACAGTCTAGTTTCTTGATGAAGCCTTCTGTGGTGTTCTCTTTCCCTCTGAAATCTGACTCTGTCTCAACCCCAGCCTGGTCCTGACCTGTTCCAGCTACCATCTCGACTTCTCCAGCCCTTCCTTCAGGACACTGTTTTGAGGTCATTAGAGCCATAAACACAGTTTGTTTCTTGTGGCACCCCCCACCTTGCCTCTTCTTCATGAATTCTCAAGACCT
Organism: Arvicola amphibius; assembly: GCF_903992535.2. NCBI lineage: Eukaryota > Metazoa > Chordata > Mammalia > Rodentia > Cricetidae > Arvicola > Arvicola amphibius. The sequence goes on from NC_052049.1 coordinate 184,869,131, forward strand.
CTGGTGTAGACAGAGACTGCACTTTCTTTTCCCAGACACCCAGACCCGAATAATCACACAAAAACTGTATTAATTACAACACTGGCCAAGGGCTCAGGCATATTCCTTGTTAGCTCTTATATCTAAATTAACCCATTTCTATTCATCTATGTATTGCCATGAGGCTGTTCCTTACCAGTAAGGTTCTGGCATCTTTCTCTTTCGGCAGCTACATGACGTCTGCCAGACTCCAGTTTCTTTCTCCCTGTATTCAGTTTAGTTTTCCCACCTAGTTCTAATCTGCCCTGCCATAGGCCAAAGCAGCTTCTTTATTAACCAACAGCAATCAAACACATTCACAGCATACAGAGGGGAATGGTACATCGCTCTGGTCTCTGAAGAAAGACCAGATAGGCCACTCTGAGGAGTATGCTGTGTGCTCCACAGGGCAACCCACCCTGTTCCTAACCCTTCAAAGAATAGTGTAAATTGGAGGGGTTCTCCTTGTCGATGTCTTCCTATGCCCATGTGTGAGCCTTCATCCTCTTGATCAGTGTGCTGTGCTGGTGCCCAGGCTTCAGCTGGCCTGCCCTTCAGCCTGGCCTCCTGTGGAGGAAGCTTTGCATTGCGGTCTTCAGTGCTTGGGCATGCACACAGCCTCGAAGCCCAGCCCTCTAGGCAAGGTCAAAAGTATCTGTCTCTATCCTGTTTCTTCTTCACTCGACATTTAGTGAGCACCAGCTATGTGCCATGTCTTCTTCAGAGGTGGGGTGTATCAGCAGTGGGGGCACAGAAAGATTGCTGCTGGGGACCCTGTGTCTGGGGGTGGGGCAGTCACCATGACCTCAGCCCTTCTTTCGTCCTGGTTGAGGATGCCTCATAGAGTCAGCTTCACCTTGGTCTTCCTTGTCACGTATGTCTGGTCTGCTTGGTTCTCTGGACTTCTTGGAGAAACGGGTGGTGGAGGGAGTTCGAATCCCTGAGGAAACAGACTTTTCAACCCAAATCGGGAACCTTGGCTAGAGCAGCCCACCCTTTGACCCCTGTCACCTTTGGGGCTCCTGGAACCCTCGGCTTGCTGAACTGTCGGTTAATATCTGTGCTGCTGGGTGGCTATTGCAGTTTGCTCTGTGGCTCACGTGACTCTGGCTAACCTGGCATTTCCCTCCCACCCTCAGCATCGCTGGCGGGCATGAGGCTGGAGGAAGGTGACATTGCGGTAAGGCAGCTCCTCACTCACTCCTAGACTTTCTGTCCTGGGGACCAAGGTGCTCAGTCTCAGTTGTGTGTCTGCTACACATCGGAGGGGCTGGTGCCTCTAAAGAGGATGGTGTCCCACGGTCTAAACTTAGCCAGTCATTGCCCTTCGCTGATGTTGAGCATGGCCCTTGTCTGCTGGGCATAAGTGTGAAAATGTTGGGCGTAGGCCGGGGTGCTGTGGACTCCCAGGTACATGGGAAGGTTTATTCTATAGCGTTCTACACCTAGCAGGAAAGCCATTTGGGGAACCATTGTTTTGATGATTTCGCATTAAGTTCTAGAAAGGCAGTCATGGTGTTCATGAGAACCTGGATCTGGGTTCCAGACTTTACCTCATCTGGTATGGGGAGAGTCAAGAAGTGTTTCTGAGGAGGTGGCAGTTGTCACCTGCAGTGTGAGGAATGGAGTGATTGAGTGAAGGGGTGGCAGGATGTGGCGTGCATCCTGGCAGAAAGGGAGCATTGGTAGCCACCCGTAGGCACCTCACCCTCCCCTCTGCTCTCCTCAGGTCAGCCTGGGCACCAGCGACACCCTATTTCTCTGGCTCCAAGAGCCCACGCCTGCCCTGGAAGGCCACATCTTCTGCAACCCCGTCGATGTACAACACTACATGGCACTTCTGTGGTAATCCTGGACTCTCTGGGTTGGGGGAGGGAGGTGCAGACAGGTCTGGCACAACCGAACCCAGGGGTTGTGATCTAGCCTGACCTGAAGACCCGCTGCCCAGGACTCTTCCAAAACCCCTGGGTCCAGTCTGCATGTAAAGTTCAGCACTAGGATCCTTGCCTAGCACGTGGAGAACTTGGGTTCCCAACACCACCACAAGAGCCCAGGACTCGTCCTGTGTGTGTTTCTGCAGCTTTAAGAATGGCTCCCTTATGAGAGAGAAGATCCGGGATGAGTCCGCTTCAGGTTCCTGGAACAAGTTCTCTAAAGCCCTGCAGTCCACGGAGATGGGGAACAAGGGCAACCTGGGTAGGCTGGGCCTGTGTACAGGGGCTGGAAGGCTTAGAGCGCCATGAGTTAGGGGCCTGGAGAGGTTGGGCGGGGGTCCTTTCTGTCTACACTGCCGTGGGCCCCAGGTTCTGAGGGTGGGGTCATAAGGCTGTCCTTGGCTGTGAAAGGTTAGACTCTAGCTGTATCTTGCGTCAAAGCCCCTAGGGAATGAGTTGGCCGCTCCAGGGTCTACTGTGCCCTGCTGCTTCTCAGTATGCAGCTTCCTGCTCCAGGTACAAGGCTGTGTGAGATAGGAGGCAGCACACCTCGGTTGGGGCTGGGGTTAGTGAGCTGCCAAGGGAAAGTGGGAAGAGTAACCTCAGGACACCTAAGCCTTCCCAGTCCCCTCTGTTCTGCTGGAGAGAAAGGATTGAGGATACCACAGGGCTCCTCAAGGAGACGGGAGAGGCCTGAGGTAACTTTGCCTCGCCCTTTTTGAAGTCTTTTGAGAAGTTGTTCTTTGTTCTGGGTTGCTGACAGCTAATCCCTTCCTGGTTCCGCCTCAGGTTTCTATTTCGACGTAATGGAGATCACCCCTGGAATTATGGGACGTCATAGGTTTAACGCAGAAAACATTGAGGTACTTAAGTTTTTGGTTTTCTTTTCATATGTATATGTGTGTGGTGTGCATGAATGTTTGCATGTGTGTTGCCGGATGTGCATGCATGTTTGCGTGTGTATTGCCGGGTGTGCATGCATGTTTGCATGTGTGTTGCGGGTGTGCATGCATGTGGCAGCCTGAGGTTGACACTGGGAATCTCCCTAAGTTGCTCTTCCACCTGATTCATTGAGACAGATTTTCTGGATCAAACCCAGAGCTCAGGGAATTCTCTGTCTCTACCTTCTGAGGTTGGAACTACAGGCAATCCACCATGCCCACCTTGCGTGTCTGAGGGCTCTACGGTTCCAAACTCAGGCCCTCTGCTCACACCACAGGTCCTCTAAGTACCGAGCTAGTGCTCCAGCCCCAGACACATACGCTCTGGGTTTCCATCGACTCCGGAGTCAGTGCTCTGTTTATTTTTTTTTTTATTTTTTTTTTTTTTTGGTTTTTTCGAGACAGGGTTTCTCTGTGGCTTTGGAGCCTGTCCTGGAACTAGCTCTTGTAGACCAGGCTGGTCTCGAACTCACAGAGATCCGCCTGCCTCTGCCTCCCGAGTGCTGGGATTAAAGGCGTGCGCCACCACCGCCCGGCTCAGTGCTCTGTTTAAAAGCTGGCCTCAGAGCATCCTGTTTGTAGGGCTCACTCATCTGCTTGCCTACAGGTGTGCTCTGGTCCCTTCTTGAGGCTGCGGGCTCAACAGAGGTTGACAGACACTGTCCCTCCTCCAGGGAGGAATGCAGGGGACAGGAGTACACTGTGAACTACTGTCTGCTCCCAGACTGGTGTCACTGGGTATCCCCTTGGTGGCCTTACCCTCCACATCCTAGTAGTCCTTGGGTCCTTAGGGCAAGAGTTTCTTCCTGGTGGGAAGAGCCTGAGGGGGAGACGGGAACATTTGCTGAGCACCATTGGCTCCCAGCATCATCCTCTTTCTCTAAGCAACTCTGTAATGTAGGGATGATGAACTCATTTTACAGAAGGGGAAACTGAGGCCTCAGTGGCCTGCCCAAAGTCACAAGGTCACATGCGGTCGAGGAAGCTCAAACCCAGGCCCTTCTTGTCACAAAAGCCACTTTTCTTTCGTTTCCATGGGGCCCCTTCTGGGAGAGTCCCTGTTTGGGATGGATTTTTCTGGTTGTTACCGTGAGTTGACACCATGTTTTGGAGGTAGGAGCTGGAGGATGCTTGTGAATCCAGTGACTGTTGGGGAACCTTGGTGAGATGTTCTAATGCTGTACTAGTCAGGGGGCATGGCTTCAGTGTTGCAGACTAAGTGTTACACATTTGATAGAATGCTTTGGATGAGATGTAGAAAGTTTTCAGGCCAGTGGTGCATACCTTTAATCCCGGCACTCGGGAGGCAGAGGCAGGTGGATCTCTGTGAGTTCAAGGCCAGCCTGGTCTGCAGAGCAGTTCCAGGACAGCCAGGACTGTGTAGAGTGACCCAGTTTTAAAACAAAACAAAACAACAACAACAAAAAAAACCCAAACAGACAAAAAGCAGAGGAAGTTCATCCTGGTCATCAGGTTGGAGGCTCGTTCAGATTCTGTTTATAAAGAAAAGGCACACATGCCTGCCCTTGTGTACGTCAGTCCCAAGCTTACCAAGGAAAAAGTAGGGCTCTTCATTCATTCATTCATTCATTCATTCATTCACTTGGTCGGTTATGAGTGGTTTTTTTTTCTATATTTGCTTATTTTGTAAGTGTTTGCGTGTGTGAATGTATGCACATCATGTGTACCTGGTGACTTCAGAGATCGAAAAAGGACACTGGATCCCTTGGAACTTGAATTATAGATGGTTGTGAGCTGCCTTGTGGGTACTGGGAACCGAACCCGAGTCCTCTGCAAGAGCAGCGAGAGAGAATGGCAGATTTACTTCTTGATCCGAGGGGCTGGAGGTCAGGCCTCAGCCTGGGGTGACCCCCATCAGAGCTGTCTTGATGCTTCACAGTTGTCATTGGGGATACTCAGGATAAGTTCACGGCTGTCACTCATCAAACATCAACTCCGAATCCTTAGCCCTGTCAATCTAATTTGGTCATGTGACCTTGAAAACAGGGTTCCAGCATTGTAGGTTAGGAAAGGACAAACAGGACGATCCGCATGATAGTCAAGGTCATAGGGGAAATGGTCAAGTCAGAAGCTGTGCCCTTGGCTGCCTGAAACCGAGCACCATGATGTCACGGACACCTCAGAGTGGCACACAGGTGAGGCGTGCATGTGAGGGCTGTGCCCATGTGAAGATGTGACACGTGAAATTGGTGGTTAAAGTAAGATCACTTACACGTGTGTGAATGTTCTCGTGTGCATGATGCACACTCATGCACGTGCATTCACACATACACAAACATAAACACACACATGAGCACACTTGTACATACACAAGAACAGTCACAGTCCCTCACACTGTGCCTGCTTTCTGTAAACAGGTCTCAGCATTCCCTGGGGATGTGGAGATTCGGGCACTGATCGAAGGACAGTTCATGGCCAAAAGAATCCACGCAGAAGGGCTAGGCTACCGAGTCAGTAAGTGAGCGGCCAGCTGGATGCATCCTGGGGCTGGGGAGGGGCTGAGGTCAAAAGCTGAGGCCAAGAGATCAAGTCATCACCAAATGCGGTCAGGAGACGGCGGGTGGCCTCGGTCCTGGGTAGGCTGAGGGAGTGATCCAGGCACGCGTGAGCAGGTGTGCAGCAGCAGGGTGACCTGCTTCTCTGCTCTGTCACTGCTTACCCGATCCCTTGGTCATACGCTGTAGGCATTAGGAGAGGTCCTCTAGGGCCCCCCAGGTCCTACCCGTAGATACACATCTTGAGCTCTGAACTTGGGGATATGGACAGTACAGGAAGAAGGGCTGTGTTCTGGGGCTGTGACAGCTTGGACCAGGAAAATAGTCATGTAGTACCACCGCCAACACTCACAGGGCTGGTTGGAGAGGGCAGAGCCATGGCTTGGGGAAGGGATTCCTAAAAATTTAGCTGCAGAGCAAGCAGGTCCCAGAGCTCAGTGACTCCCCACTGCTGATGGAGTTGGGCTACTATAAGGGTCTTAGAAAGCGGTATGAGCTCCCTAGTGTCAGGTGAAACCCAGCACTAGGGAGGCAGAGGCAGGTGGATCTGTGAGTTCGAGGTCAGCCAGGGCTATGCAATGGGATTCTGTCTTAACAAATAAACAATAACAACAACAAAATTCCCATGAAGCCTCTTTGCTTAGGAGTGCCCATAGGAGGCTTTTGTGAACAGTTCAGGTCCTGTGTAGAATGTCTTATTATCTTTGAACCGACCAAATAAAAGGATACTATAAAAAGAAGCCTTGGGAAACCTGATAGACAGCATCTAATTAAACTGAATATGCCAGCAATCTTATTCTTATGTAAACACAAACAGCAACATACATATATGTTCATTAAACATACCCATAAAAGAAAAGTGTCTGTGAGAACATTCATTGTGGCTGGAACATTCACTGTGACCCTCGCTTACTAGCCCCAAAATGAAAGCAATCTTATACCTATTGAGAGTAGACAGAATGACCTGGTCATGAGGCACTGGGTGTAGGGTATTTGTCATTCATCCCAGCACTTGGGAGGCAGAGGCAGGCAGGTCTCTGAGTTGTAGACCAGCCAGGCGACACAGAGATACCCTGTCTCAACAAAACAGAAATCAAAAGAAAACAAAAAAATGTAGACATTATGTGTATTCATAGGATAGGTTACCACACAGAAATGGAGTGGACCCCCCCCCCCTTAATTACACTCACGGAACTTGTAGGTGGCGCAGACGAGCACTGAGCAAAGGAAGTTCAGACCCAGTGCAGAAACTACCTGCTGCTGCTAAACCAGGATAGTTCGAGCTGGGTGTGGCTCGGTTGGTAGATGCCTGCCTAACCCAAGGCCCTGGTTCCATCCCCAGCACCATATCAAATAAGAATGCCAGCTCATACTTGCAATCCCACCACTAGGGATGTCTTAAGCTTGCTCTGTAGCTGAGGATGACCTTGAACTCCTGACCCTCCTTACTTCCCCAAGCGCTGGGGTTAGAAGTGTGTACCAACACCTGAGTTTTAGTACAAATATTAAAATAAGTAAAATAATTCCTATGTACTCCCTTATTTAACCATCCTGGGAATGCAGCCTTTGAGAAGTGAGGTTATGTGATCAGGGCACAGAAGCTGGCTCTAATTGCCCAGCGGGGGTCTTTGGATCATCAGTAGGGAACATCTAGGCATGGAAGGTCATCCCAGCAGCCCAGGGTACAGAAGGAGGCAGTGCAGAGAGGCTGGGAGGGGTGTGTAGTTACTTCAAAGCTATTCCTGTAGGACATGAAGACATTTACTCTCTTAGCAAGCCGAAAAGCGCAATCAAGCCTGCCTTGCAAGCTCTTCTGGGTTCCTCTTTTTTTTTTTAAAGATTTATTTATTTATTATGTACACAGTGTTCAGCCTCCATGTATGCCTGCAGGCCAGAAGAGGGCACCAGATCTCATTACAGATGGTTGTGAGCCACCATGTGGTTGCTGGGAATTGAACGCAGGACCTCGGGAAGAGCAGTCAGTGCTCTTAACCTCTGAGCCATCTCTCCAGCCCTTCTGGGTTCCTCTTAAACAAGACATCCTGGGGTTTTTTTTGGGGGGGGGTGAGGATGGAGACATTCCTTTTATTTGTAAAATACATTTATTGTTTATATATGGGGCAGGCATGTACGACTCAGCATGAAGGTGGATGTCAGAGGTCAACTCTGGCGGTCAGTTCACTCTTTCTACAACATGAGCCCTGGGGATTGAACTCAGGATGTCAGGCTTGTCACCAAGTGCCCTCATCTGCTGAGCCCTCTAGGCAGGTCCTCTAGTGCTGAGCCATAGCTCCAGCTCCCAGACAAGCTTGGCTTGCAAACAAAAAGGTGCATCCATGGAGGTGTACTTGTTGGGTGTATTGGCCAGATCAGGTTTTGATCTTGGTTGGTCATCATGCTTAGTTTAATAGTGTCTAAAAATAAAAAGTACATTTCAAGAATAGACACACATGCTTAAACAAATAAATGTAAAAAAGAATGTTGTTTGTCGGGCTGGGCTGGGAATGGTGGTACATAATTGTCATCCTAGAATTGGGGAGGAGGTGAACTCAGGTAGATCAGGAGTTCTAGGTCATCCTCTACTACACAGAGAATTTGGGACCAGCCAGGACTAGATGAAATCCTACTTCAAGCCGGGCAGTGGTAGAGCATGCCTTTAATCCCAGCACTCAGGAGGCAGAGGCAGGAGGAGCTCTGTGAGTTCGAGGCCAACCTGGTCTACAAAGCAAGTTTCAGGACAGGCTCAAAAGCTACAAAGAAACCCTGTATTGACAAACAAAAAACCCAAACAAACAAGAAAAGAAATCCTACTTCAATCCCTTCCAAAGGGTGGTAGAGGAGAGATAGCTCAGTGGTTAAGAGTTCCTGCTGCATTTATAGAAGACCGGACTTCAGTCCCTGCCACTCCTGCCAAGTGTAACTCCAGATCCAGGGGACCCAGTGCCCTCTTCTGGCCTCCATGCTCCCACATGTGCAACCACATACACAGATACATACACACAAAATGAAATGTACGGTTTGGATATGAAGGCTCTTATCAAATGAAAAAAATTCTGCTCTGTTATTGACATGATGGGAGATTTCCCCCCTTTTGCTATTTCTTGGGGTGATGGGGAAGAGTGAGGTGCTCGTGGTTGAACTCAGGGCCTTGTGTTTGCTAGGCAAGCACTCTGCCAACTGAACTACATCCCCAACCCCAAGTTCTTCCTTTAATATTTTTTAGTTGATAAAGACAATCCGGGCAGATGGACTACAGATCACATATGAGGGGTCTAACACAGACAAGTCAAGCTTTGTGTCTCTGCATAGCCCTGGGAGATCAGCAAGGGCCATAGATCCTCCTCAAGCCAAGCTTTGGGTCTCTGCACAGCCCTGGGAGATCAGCAGGGGCCTTAGATCCTCCACAAGCCAAGCTTTGGGTCTCTGCACAGCCCCGGAGATCAGCAGGGGCCATAGATTCACCATAAGCCAAGTTTTGGGTCTCTGCACAGTCTGGGAGATCAACAGGGGCCATAGATCCTCCACAAACCATCCACGACTGAAGGGCAGGCCTCTCTGCGTTGGGAGAATTACTACCACCACTTCAGTTCTGGTTCGTCCTTTGTTTTACAGTGCCCAAAACAAAGATTCTGGCCACAGGGGGAGCATCTCACAATAAAGACATCTTACAGGTACGTGTGATGGTGGCCCTGTACCACAGCATCTTCTGTGTCACTGCATCTAGGAACTAGATGTCTTCCTTATTTGTTCTTTTTATTTGGGAGAACAAAGTCTCTCACTGATCCTGGTGTTCACAGATTTGACCAGAATGGCTGGCTAGCCAGTCTGAGGGATTTGTTTCCTTAGGGCTGGGATTATAGTCATGTGCTACCCAGTCAGCGTTTTTCACGTGGGTTTCTAGGGTTTAAAGTCAGGTCCTTGTGCGTATATAGCAAGCTCTTCACCGAATGAGCCACCACCTCCCATCCATTCGTCTTGTGACACTTGAGGTTCTGGGTGTGATTCCCAGCACTGAAAATAAATAAATAAACTTGGTGAGGGTGTTTACATTGCTGTGATAAAACACCATGAGCAAAAGCAACTTGGGGAGAAAAGGGTTGATTTCACCTTATAGCTTATAAATCCATCGCTGAGGGAGGTCAGGGCGGGAACTAATGCAGGAATGGACAGGTGCTGCTGACTGGCTTGCTCCTCATGGCTTGCTCAGCCTGCTTTCTTATAGCACCTAAGACCGCCTGCCTCTGCCTCCCCAGTGCTGGGATTAAAGGCGTGTGCCACCACTGCCTGACTTGTTTCCCTCTTTTCAGATAACTGAAAAGATAGATTGGGTCAAATTGACAAAAAGCAAAACAAAATAGTTATATAAATAGTCTAAAAGTATAGGACAGGGCTGGGGGAGACTCAGCTGGCAAAGTGCTCGCTATGCCGACATGTAGAACTGAGTTCAGAATCCTACCCACCCCCCCAAAAAAAGTCAGTCTTGGTCCTGTGTCCCTGCAATCCCAGCACTGGGCAGTGGAGACAAGAGTGAGTGCTGGCCAGCCACTTTAGCTGGTTGTGAGCTGGTGACTCTCAAACAGCGAGGTGAAGTGATTGAAGAAGACACCTGCTGTTAACCTCTGGCCTCCAGTTGTAACTGCACACACAAGAACCCCTCCCCCGACACACACACAGGGGTTAGACATGGTGGTGCACACTTTTAATCCCAGTGCTCAGGTGGATCTGTGAGTTCTAGGCCAGCCTGATCAAAATAGTGATTTCTCTTTTTTTTGTTAGTTTTCATTTTTGTTTTTCATGACATGGTTTCTTAGTGTAGCCTTGGTTATCCTGGGTCTTGCTCTGTAGACCAGACTGGCCTCAAACTCACAGAGATCCCCCTCCCTCTGCCTCCTGATTGCTGGGATTAAAGGCATGTACCACCACTATCCAGCTAAATAGTGATTTTACACCAGCCAGGGTTACATAGTAAGTGTCTTTAAAAAAGAACAGGGTGCTGGATGGTGGTGGCACATGCCTTTAATTCCAGCACTCGGGAGGCAGAGGCAGATGATCTCTGTGAGTTCGAGACCAGCCTGGTCTACAAGAGCTAGTTCCAGGACAGGCTCCAAAGCTACAGAGAAACCCTGTCTTAAAAAAACAAAACAAAACAATACAGGGCATGGTGGCGCATACTTGTGATATGCTTACTCATCAGGAAGATGATGAGTTTGAGGTTAGCTTGGGTTACATAGTAAATTTCAGACTGGCTGGAGCTATATGGTAGGATCTTGTCGTTTAAAAGGTACAGGGGCAGCCTGGAGACTGGCCCTTCCTAGGGACTTCCTCTGGGTCATCCTGTCTCTTCACCAGCTCCACATGCTAAGCATACCAAAGGCAGCTGTGGTCGAATGGATGCTATGAGGAAGGAGAGCAGAGCCTGGAAGGTTCTCAATGGTCTCTCTGAGTGACCACTCACCCACTGTACCCTCTGTCCCTCCCAGGTGCTCGCAGATGTTTTTGGGGCCCCCGTGTATGTCATAGACACCACCAGTTCAGCCTGTGTGGGCTCTGCGTACCGAGCTTTTCATGGTAGGTCAATGAATGGGGCATGGCTGTCTCTGGAAGTGTTTAGGCACCACTGGGGATGAGAAAAGGGGGAATGGGAGAGGGTGGTGTTCTAGTTAGGGTTTCTATTGATGTGAAGAGACGCCGTGACCACGACAACTCTTATAAAGGAAAACATTTATCCAGTTGCAGAGGTTTAGTCCATTATTATCATGGCTGGGAGTGTGGTGGCATGCAGGCAGATATGGTACTGGAGAAGGACCTGAGAGTCCTACATCTTGCATGTAACAGGAAGTGATCCAAGACACTGGGCAGTGTCTGACACTGAGATGGTGTGATCTTGAGCACGTAGGAGACCTCGAAGCCGCCTCTACAGGGACACTTCCCCCAAAAAGACCACACCTACTCCAACAAAGCCACATCTCCCAATAGTGCCACTCCCTTTGGGGGCTATTTTCTTTCAAACCACCACAGATGGCATTCCCAGGATGAAGGACCTGGGGTCTCGGGAGTGTTAGCCTCATTTCTGTCCCTCCCAGCAGGCAAAAATGAACCCATACTCTTTGTCCTGTATTCTCTAGTTAGAGTGGAGAAACGGAGGTAGATTCAAACGGGATGTGGCCTGATCAGAGTCAAGCCCTTCAGAGAAGGACCAAAAAGGCCACACAGCATTGCAAGATGTGGGTCTAGGTCTAAGCAGATAGTGGGAAGGCAGTGCTAGGGATGAAGTCCAGAACAGCAAGAAACCAGGACAATGGTGAAGGCTCAAAGCCAGGGAGTCCAGAACCGTGGACAGCTCCCTGGAGGCCCGGCTCTGAATGCTGTCTGCCTGAAACTTCAGACTGTGCTCGAAAACAGAGTTTGGGGTTAAGGTTAGCCCCCTCAGCTAGCCTGCTTTTCCCTGTCATCTGTCTGCTAGGGAACGCCTGTCAGATTCATCTGGGGCTCCACCCTTTCCCCCGGGGTTCATTCTTTCACTTCTCAACACATCTCCTTAAACTTGATGCTTCTCTCAACACTGCAAATGCTGTTCTCTTAGGAGTGAACATTGTATCCTCGTCCCCCCTTTTCCATTACGTCATGCAACTTCATGGAGCTAGAGCACTGGGGCGTTTACTCCTAATTGTTTACTTCTTACCCCATATTGGGGATTGAACCCAGGGCCTTGTGCTAGTCTGTGCTTGGTAAGCTATAGCACAAGCCCCCCCCCCCCTCTAATATATACTTTTTGTTTTGAGGTGAGGTTTCACAAAGTTGTCCAGGTTGACTTTCAGTTTACTCTGAATTCCAAGTGGGCTTTGAACTTGCCATTCTCCGAAATGCAAAATTTAAAAAACATCACCCATTTAAAGTATTTTTAGCAGTTTTGCTGCCAGTGACTTTTACCAACTTGTCTGAGCTGTGCTAATCCAGTTTAAACACTTTGTGGGTTTTCCTGTTCTGGTGCTGGTTGAAGTCAGGGTCTTTGCACGCTGAGGTGGCACCTACTGCTTAGCTGCACTGCCCTGTCCTCCTGGTCAGACAGTGTTTATCACAGGAGTGGTGGCTGTCACACAAGCCGGTCAGCCTCATTGGTGAGGTGCACGAATGTGAGATGACCTTTCTCCCTAGGCCTTGCAGGAGGGACAGGTGTGGCCTTTTCAGAAGTTGTGAAGTCAGCACCACATCCCAGCCTGGCTGCCACCCCCAGCCCCGGAGCTTCCCAGGTAAGAAGCAAACGGATTTTCTCTTGTCATTTGCCTTCTTGGTCTGGCTTGGGTCTTTTTTCTTCTCGTTGAAAGGCAAGGTTTTCTTTCTCATCTACATTAAACCTGCTGTGCCCAACTAGAGGGAAATTTTACCCCCCCCCCCAAGAACCTGGGGATTGATCCTAGGGTTTCAGCCAAGGGTCTCAAGCACTTGACAATGGAATTACATCCTTGGCTCACAAAGACACCAAGGATGCTGGGAGCTGAGCCTGGGTCCTCAGCAAGGACAGTACGTGCTCACTGCACCATCTCTCCAGCTTCTTATTTTTCAAAAGTAAAAATAGGAACAAAATTAGTTTTAATAATATATTTCACTTAATCTAATGTATCCACATTGTCATTATTTTAGTACATAACTGCTTAGAGGAATTACTGATGTCATAATCCACATTGGTTTTGCACAAAGTTTTGGAACTTTGGAGTAAGTTTTATGAATATATGTATTTATTTATTTAAATTTTTATTTATTTTATATGTATGAGTGTTTTGTCTACATGTATGTTTATGCATCATGTGCGTGCTTGGTGCCTGAGGAGGGCAGAAGAGGGTGTTGGATCCCCTGGAACTAGAGTAGACCATAGTGAGTCACCATGTGGGTGCTGGGACTCAAACCTGGGTCCTCTGGAAGGGCAGCCCGTGTTCTAAATCACTGGGACATCTCTCCAGTCTCAGAATTTACTTTTACTTTTGTTTGTTTGTTTGTTTGTTTGAAGTCTGGGTTTCTCTGTGTAACAGACCTAGCTGTCTTGGAACTTGCTTTGTAGACCAGGCTGGCCTTGAATTCACAGAGATCCACCTACCTCTGCCTCCCCTGTGGTGTTGGGATTAAAGGCATGTACCAACTGAAGCAGACTCAGAATTTACATTTTTAAATTGCAAGCTGCGAGCTCGTCTAAGAGGCTCTTCCCTTCCCATTCTCATTATGAACTGCTTTCTGCCCCTCCAGGTCTATGAGGCCCTTCTTCCTCGGTATGCTCAACTTGAACAGAGAATCTTGTCTCAGGCCCGGGGACCTCTGGAATGACTGTGTGCCCTGGCAGCCTGCTGCCTCCCACCTGCCCAGACTTCCCACTTGTCCTCTTGCTTGTGCTGACTCAGTGGCATGCTCTTGTCCTGTCCTGGACCATCCCGAAGCTGGCCAGGACTCCCTGGAGACATGTGGTTGCCCATGTCCCCGGGTGGGACTGCGCCATGTCCCCGGGTGGGACTGCGCCTCTCCTTTCTGTCTTTCACTCTGGAGGCAGAAAAGCACAGTGTAGGGTGTGGCCATCAAAGATGCTCACACACACCCCCTTCTGAAGTCAGAAAGAAAGCTCTCTTTCAGGACCAAACTCAGCAGAATAGGGAACAGCCTTCTTCCTGGATGGCTGCACCTCCTTGGTCTTCGCCTTTAGCCACCTCAGCCCACACTGGGACCACTCCTTCCATCCTTCTCTGCAAACCAGACTCTACAGCCCCCACATCACCCTCCTGTTTCTTTAGGTGCCTCGGGTCACCCGGCTGGGCCATTGCCCAGGCTAAACACTTTAGGGTTTGCCCTGTTTCATTGTAGTTCACATGATGGCAAAATTGTGTGTTTCTCTTGGAGAAATTCTGGATTTTTTTTTTCTTGAGCAAGGTCTCCTGCAACCTGGCTGCCCTCACTTTCTTTGCAGCTGAAGGTGACCTTAAACTTGTGATCTTCCTGCCCCCATCTGCCAAGTGCTGGGATTAAAGGCATGTGCGTGCTGGGCGAACACTCTGCTAGCTGAGCCACACCCCCAGCCTGGATTTCCTTCTTATTTGCTCTCATGTCCATATATCCTATTATATTTGTACAGATGCTGAGTCCTCCCTCCTTCCTCTTCACTCCTTTTTAGACTTCCCTGCTCCTTGCTCAGCCCCTTGTGACCTCACTCCTGTGACAGCCCCAGGGTTTTCCTCTGCCACACGGCTGCACAGAACTCCCCAGACCACAGTGGCGAGATGTTGCAGACAGGTGTGAGATCACGTGGTCAGAGAGCAGTGACTGCTGGAGAGTCTGAAGGACAGAGCATAGACTTGAAGAGCATCTTCCATCCGGAAGGGAAGGCTCAGTGTGTGATGGGCAACACAGCTGCAGGTGGCCATCATCAGCACAGCAAACCCAAGCTGCGGGAGGAGACGCTGCTAGGCCACTTAAGCGTCATAAACCCTGAGCAACAGCATCTGGGACCACAAAACAGTAAACTAAGATGACATTCCGACATAGATCGTCCTTACAATAAATCAGACGATCGTGGAAGAAAAGAAAAGACGCCATGGGTGACAAATTAAAAACAAATCCAAATGCAAACACAGCAAGTTTATGGGGGAAGAGAGTGACCAGACAGAAGAACAGTGTCATGACAGATTCAGAGACTGGGCTACAACGTATGGAAGAGGAGGCAGATATGGCAGGAAATCAGCGAGGCACCGGGAAAGAAGGGAAAAGAAAAAGACAACACGGGTAACATTAGTGCTCTCAGCAACAAAAGACAAGATCCCTGTTGCTAATTGAAGCTACCCAAAATAAAAACACAATTTTGAAAACACCTAAAACCAACCTCTGCTCCTTCCTCCATTCCTCCCTCCCTCCCTCCCTCCGTCCCTCCTTCCCTCCCTCCCTCCGTCCCTCCCTCCCTCCCTCCGTCCCTCCCACTTCCTCTCCCTCCCTTTTACCTCTTCTCCCTTCCTTCCTTTCATCAACCTCTCCTTCTCCCTCCCTTCCCACCCCTTTTTACCTTGCTGGGACTTGAATCTGTAGCCCTGAAGGTGCTGGGCCAGCCCTCTCTTACTGAGGTGCACCGCCAACTCCACCAACTGTAACTTAAAAGAGTCCACCATGTAATTCAGAAGTACTCTAGCAGTGGTCTGGGATTTTTATATCACTGACCCAGCATCAAAAAGGCTTTCTTAGAACATAAAACAATAAACCGAGGGGGCGGTTCAAAGATTAAATGCCCTGGCTGTTCTTCCAGAGGACCTGGGTTCGATCCCTAGCATCCACACGACTGCTCACAATCACCTAGAACTCCAGCCCCAAGGGATCTGATGGGCTCTTCTGGCCTCTTCCATACTCCATGTGATGCACAGACATACAGGCAGGAAAAACGGTCATACATATGAAATAAAAAATAAAGGTTAAAAAAATCGAACTCAACAATCAAGCGTACACTGTGTAATAAAGCGCAACATTCTGTGTTGAAATTGAAAGTAAAATGTGAAGATTGAAGGATGCCCTCTCTTACAAAAGAAAGACCAGGTTAGCGTCAGGTTTCTGAGCAAAGAGAGCAATGGAACAAAATTTTCTTTCTTTCCCATGGTGTGTCTCAGAGAGGTATATAGCAATGTTCTGTATTCTAGTGTAACACAGTTGGGTTAAGTTTATCCGGCAAGGTTTATCTTGAGAGGACTTGGGCAGGTGAAGGGCTGAGCCTTTTACAGCTTTGCTGCAAGGGCGAAGGTCATTAGTCCCGTTCTTACCCAAATGTCCTAGTAAACCTGGCTACAGAAGGTTTTCATGGTGACCCAGACATTCAGGCTTTGCAGCATCTTGGTAGGACCAAGGCCATAGGCCACACCAGACTCTGCAAGATTAGCCAAGGTCACTGAGCACTCCTGCGTCCTGGAACAACATTTTCAAAGAACTAAGAAAAATATAGGGACCACTGAGATAGCTCAGTGAGAAGCAGCTTGCTGCCAAGACTGAAGATCCAAGTTCAATCCCCAGAACCCACATGGTGGAAGGAGAGAACCAACTCCAAAAAGTTGTCCTTTGACCTCCACACGTGTACAGTGGCGATGTAATGCCTCCTCCCACCCCACACCATGTAAGGAAAGGAAAACAGACATTGCTCAGATCTGTACCTGGCTAAGATATGCAAGTGTCTTAGTCGTGCCAGAGCTAAGGTTGATGTGCAGACCCTTAGCGGTCTTCTAAAAGACAGCTGTCACCCAACCAGGAGACGATGGAACCTGAGGACACGTGAGTGCTGGCGTGGAAGAGTGTCAAATGGCACCGCTTGGACAAGGTTACCCACTAACATAGGAAGAAGAGAGATGTCCTCGTTTGCTTTCTGTTGCTGTGATAGGCACCGTGATCAAACGTGGCTTTGTGGAGTGGAGGGGGTTAGTTTTGCCTCACTGTTCCAGGTCACAGTGATCCCTGAGGGAACTCGGGGCAGGAACTGTCACAGAAGCCATGGAGGACCACTGCTGAGCGGCTCCAGCACAGACTCACACTCAGCCCTGGCACACAGGCCTAGGAATGATGCCACCCACAATAGGCCAGTCCCTCCCAGGTCAACCACCAAACAGTCTTACTCAGACATGGCCACGGGTTGAGTGGATCCGGGCAGTCCTTCAGCTGAGAGTCCCTCAGATGATTCTAGACTGTGTCAGATTAACAGCTGAAGCCAGCCAGGACAGGAGAGGAGAAAAGAGCACAAAGAACTCACTGTTGCACCTACAATTTCGAGGAGTCACTTTTTGACTTAAATACTTAAAATTAGCTGGGTGTTGGTGGTGTGCACCTTTCCCCCCAGCACTCAGGAGGCAGAGGCAGGTGGATCACTGTGAGTTTAAGGACAGCCTGACCTACAGAGCGAGCTCCAGGACAGCCAAGGCTACACAGAGAAACCCTGTCTCAAAAAAAAAAAAAAAACTAAGAAAAAGAAATTGCAAACCAAATACTTGAGGCTTAAATATTGAAAAAGGCGAACTGACAATAGAACTATTTTGTAATATTAAGGGCATTAGTATTAAAAACTACACAATCAGTATAATAAAAAGCTTTTAAAAATTAATAAAAATGCAGATTTTGACATCAGGGAGATGGGTCAGTGGGTAAAGGTGTTTGCTGCCAGGTTCTATTACCGATTTCAATCCCTGGGAACCCATATGATAAAAGAGAGAACTGACTCCCACACATTGTTCTCTGGTCCCCACATAGGTTCCTGGCACATGAGTACCCTCATATGTACACAATGCATGAATGAAAAAATATAAAAATGCAAACCTCCCTCAATGTTCAAAGAAAAGGCACCCGATCACATAACATGCAACACATGGTAATCGTAGCTTTGTGCACAAGTCAACAGAAGTTCTAGCATGAGTCCAGTCAGTAAACATGAGAGCCCTTAATCCACCTACTAAAAGAAAAAGAATTTCCAAACAATGTGTTCCCGTCGTGTTTAGAAGAGACACACATAAAATCAGTGGTTCGGAAAGACTGAAGAGTGGCGTGGACAGCAACAGTCCAAACACAGAAAGCACAGGAAACAGAGATGGCCATACCCATCTCAAAGAGGCAGTTCTCGGAGAAGCATAAAGAGGGACACCATAGCACTAAAGACCACGCTCCGCAACAGTGATATGCTAATCACCAGTGCTACAGGCTCAGATATTTGGACTGTCAGCTTGAAATGACATTCTGGAATCCTCTGCCTGTGCCAAAGTCCTGTATGTGCACTAGCTTCCTTTCCCTTTAGCTGTGCCTTGTCAAAGCATGCGGCATTTGTGCAAGAGCAGCAGGGGAAACAGACAGCTGGAAATAACAGTTTTAACATTCTACTCTCTTATTCAAGGCTAAGGAAGACTAAACTATATGGAGGTTGTTCCTACAAAGTATTCCTAAATGTGTATTGACTGTTCCACTTTGTATGTGTGTGTGGGAGGGGTGTATGTGCGTATGGATGTGTGTGTGTGTTGATGGGTGCATGTGTGTATGGATGGGTGCAGTGTGTGTGGAGGGGGGTGTATGTGTGTATTGATGGGTGCATGTGTGTGTTTGAATAAGTGCATGTGTGTGTGGATGGGTGCGTGTATGCGTGTGTGGATGGATGAGGGCTTGTGGATGGGTGCAAGTGTGTGTGTGTGTGTGTGTGTGTGTGCATATGTGTATGGATGGGTGCAGTGTGTGTGGAGGGGGTGTATGTGTGTATTATGGGTGCATGTGTGTGAATGAGTGCATGTGGGGGGGGATGGGTGCAAGTATGTGTATGTGCATATGTGTATGGATGGGTGCGTGTGTGTGTGTGGATGGATAGGGATTTGTGGATAGGTGCATGTGTATGCGTGTAGACGGGTGCATGTGTGTGTGGACGGGTGTATATGTGTACGGATGGGTGCATGCATGTTTGTCTGTGTGCGCGCACATGTGGAAGTCAGGATTAGCTTGGATAGCATTTCTCAGTTGCCTCTACTTTCCATTTAGACAGGGACCGGCCATTAGGCTCCCAAGGATCCACTGATCTCCACCTCCCATCCCGTTATCACTCAGACTGCAAGCACAAGTCACCCCACCCAGCCTTAATATGACTCTTGAGAATCAAACTCGAGACAAGCATGTTACCAACTAAGTTATCCCCAGCACAAATGTCCCATATTAAAATAGCAATATGTCTGTTCTCATGCATAAAAACGTACCATTTAGAGTAGGCAAGATGGCTGAACAGTAAAGGTACATGCTGCCCAGCCTGGCAGCCTGAGCATGACCCCCAGCCCACATGATGGAAGGAGAACTGGCTCCCAAAAGTTGTCTTCTGATTCTCACAGGTGCACAACTGCATGTGTGCACATATAGAGACACAGGTAAATAAATGTATTAAAATCACTATTTACTACACCATAAAGAAAACTTGAAATGGTCACCACACCTGGCTAGAACAAAACTTCTTTTTAAAGTCCAATTTGGAGAAAAACATTTTTATTAAACTCCTAGGACAAGATCAAGCCCCAGGCCTAGTGGTACATGCTTTCAACCCCAGCACTTGCCACAGGAGGCAGAGGCAGGTGGATCTCCTTGAGTTCCTGGCCAGCCTGATCTACACAGTGAGTTCCAGGACAGCCAGGACTACATAGCGAGATCCTGTCTCAAACAAAACAAAACAACAACAAATTCAGAATTAGAGAGACGGCTTGGTGGTTGTGGGGTATTTAAATGCACTGTGAAACTTTGAGACTGTTAATAAAATCAACCTTGGATTAGCGGGTCGAGTCCGGGACTAGTTGACAGGAATTAGCCATAGAGGGGATGGAGGAGCCAGGAACGTGAATAGAGAGACACACAGGAAGGAGTAGGGAGGGACTTAGAGAATCCCGGTCTTTATTGGTTGGAGATGAGTGGAGAGATGCTTCTCTTGTTTGGTCTCTGGCCAAAAAGGAAGGTCGGCTGGTCACTTCTTGGCGTCTCTGATCTGGCAGGTTTTCACCCCAATATCTGACTCTCAAGTATTGGTAAATAGAATGATAGAGACTTAGTTAAAACCTACATTTGGTAGTCATGACTGAGCCAGTGCTACCATTGGCGGGATTGGAAATTCCACCAGGCTGAGATCTGAGCCTCTGGGTGCTGACTGCAGGGCCATGGGGTGCAGACGATAGTTAAAATATCAGTAGATTCAGGTGTGGCTGCTGAGACGACAGAAAAACTTGGTAGTCAGGAACTCTTGTTACTCTTCCAGAGGTCCCAGGCTTGATTCCTAGCACCCAAACTGCGGCTAAGAATGGTCTGTAACTCCAGTTCCAGAGGATCTGATGCCCTCTTCTGGCTTCCACGTGCACTGCACTACAAATAAATAAATTTTTAAAAATCTATAACCCTCCAAATGTAATTAACAATTAACAAATATAATTAATCTATGGCACATAACTAAAGCAGTAAGTGAAAATATAGCTTGTAATATGGAATACTGATAAAAATGAAAGAATAAAATTAAATGAGTCAGGTATGTGTTGGTTTGAATGTAGCTGGCTCCCATGATCTCATAGGGAATGGCATTATTAGGTGGTGTGGCTTTGCTGGAATTGGTATGGCCTTGTTGGAGGAAGTCTGTCACTATGGGGGTGGGCTTTGAGGCTTCTGATGCTCAGGATGCTGGCCAGTGTCTCAGTTGACTTCCTGTTGCCTGCAAGATGGAGCAGTCAGCTACTTCTCCAGCACCATGTCTGCCTGCATGCTGCCATGCTCCTGCCATGGTGATAAACCTCTGAAACTGTAAGCCGGCCCCAGTTAACTGTTTTTATTATAGGAGTTGCTGTAGTCATGGTGTCTCTTCACAGCAAGAGAAACCTTAAGTAAGAGAGGTAGCACTTTTTAAATTTTTTTTTTTAATTCTAGCACTTCAGAAGCAGAAGCAGGTCAATCTCTGAGTTCACTGCCAGCCTGGTCTACAGAGTGAGTTCCAGGACAGCCAGGGCTACAGAGAGAAACTCTGTCTCAGAGAAGAGAGACAGAGAGAGAGAGAGAGAGAGAGAGAGAGAGAGAGAGAGAGAGAGAGAGAGAGAGAGAGAGAGAGAGAGAGAGAGAACTCATTCTCATTGTGTGCTAAACGAAACATGGTTCATGCCTTCTCTCTGGCATATCTGAATTTCTGCCAGCATTATTCATTATTCTCCAAATAGGGACCATTATTCAGTGAAATGCAGGTTCCTTGAAAACAAACTCCATGAATCCATGATGGTTGATCTGATAACCAAGATGGTCATTAAGATACCAATGGGTGACTGGAAAGATGGCTCAGTGGTTAAGAGTGCTTGCTGCTCTTGTAGTAGCCCAGAGTTCAGTTCCCAGCTCCCACAGAGGATAGCTCACAACGGTAACTCTCTCCAGGCCCGCCTCTGGTCTTCACAAGCACATGTACACAAATGCGCATACATAGAAATAAAAAAGAGAGATCAGGGAGTGGGTAGCATGCAGGAGCCCTGTCCTGGGAGAGTCGGGGATCAGTGGCTAGAAGAGAACATACTACCCAGGTTAGTTCACCGTTTAAAAGTTTGACTTTATAAAAATTCATATTTAATATTTTCATCTTTGGTTGGCAGTTAGTAACTGATAAAATGAAAAGAGAAACCAAGATAAAGGGGAATTACTATAATGTAATATGAGCATATTTTTACTTATATTTTATTTTTAATTATGCACATGTGTGTGTGCATACATGTGTGTGCGCACAGGAATGCAGGTGTCTGTGGAGGTCAGTAGAGGTCATCAAATTCCTCGGAGTTGGAGTTATAGACAGGTGTAAGTTGTCCAGTCTGGGTCCTGGGAACCACACGCAGGTCTTTGCAGTAGCAGCAAGTGCTTTTAACCACTGAGCCACCTCTCTGGTCTCAGAGTTCCCTCTTTTCAAGGTTCACTTCAGTGACTGTTTATACTCAGGCCAGAGATATGGCTCACTGGGTGCAGGGACCTGCTGCCAACCCTGAGGATTTGAGTTTGAATCCCAAGACCCACACAACGGAGAGAACCAACTGCAAGCTGTTGCCTGACCTCAATGCATGCTCTCTCTCTCTCTCTCTCTCACACACACACACACACACACACACACACACACGCATAATATATAAATAAGTAAAATGTAATACAAATTTAAAAAGAAATAGAAGATACTCTTAGCAACTTGAATGGATGCAGGTGACCAGTTAAGACTCCATTCACTGCTGCTGAAGCAGTCCAGATGCGAGATATAGGTTGATGTGGTACAGCACACATGAAAAACAAAACAGCTGGATGTTCGCTGTGTCTTTGAGGCTTACTGATGGATTGGACCCGGGACATTTAAGGGTGACTCCGAATGCTTTGGTATGAACAACTGATGGTGCCATCGATGCAGAAAGGGACCAGTGGGGAGGAGCAAGTTTATAGGAGAAACTTGGGAGTTCGCTTTCTGCTGAGTCAAACTCAGGACACCAGACAGGCTGTCGAATGCAGCTGTGAAGCTAAGAGCTTAGATAAGAATTTGGATTTCTCCAGTAATACCAGAACAGCATTTTGGTGTGTGAGCATTTTGGACCCCTTGGAATTATGTGACATATAACCTGGTGTGGTACAGAAACTGGGGTATAGTGGAGTTGGCAGCGTCCTCCTAACGTGTAGAAAGCCCTGGTTTGATCCTCACAGCATGTTACAGAGAGTGAAGGACTTCAAGGTCATTCTTGGGAGTGTACCAAATAGGCGGCCAGCCTGGGCTAATATGAGACCCTTTATGTTGCATACCTCTCCCAACAACTCTCTGTCCCTCAGTCACAGAACAGAAGTCTAGCACCAGCCAGTCTGATTTTTGGATATGGAGGGTAGCTCGTTTTTTCCAATATGGAAAAGATAGCTAATACCTTCGCCAATACACTGGATCTATCATTGTGGGCTTGCTTGAGTAAGTCTCTACCATTTATTTAAAAAGTACAAAGCTGGGGCTGGAGAAGCAGCTCAGCTGTTAACAGAGCTTAGCAGCCCCTTCAGAGACCTGAGTTCAGCTCCCAGCACCCATAGGGTGCAGCTCATAACCACCTTTAGCCCCAGCTGCAGAGGGTCCTATGCCCTCTTCTGGCCTGCTTGGGCACCTGTATGCACACGGGAATACCCCCACACAGACACGTACATATAAACACACGATTAAAAATAAAATAAACGCACTCGGGAGGCAGAGGCAGGCAGATCTCTGAGTTTGAGGTTAGGCTGGTCTAGTGAGTTCCAGAACAGCCAGTGAGATCCTGTCTCAAGAATACCACCACCATCACATTGCTACCATGACTAATCATCATCATCATAATCATAATAAAATAAATGGTGGGACTGCAGAGGTGACTCGGCGGTTAAGAGCACATGTTGCACTTACAGAGACTCAAGTTCAGTTCCTACCACCCACAAGGTTGCTCACAACCATTCCTAGCTCCAGTTCCAGGGGCTCCGACGCTTGCTGCCTTCTAGGCATACACACGGAACACATACATTCACGCAGGCAAACACACAAAATAAAATAATTAAGTAAAGAAAGAAAAGTCACAGAAGGATGAGGGATAGCTTGAGGTCATCTGGGGTCTACACAGGGAGAGGAAAAAGACAAAACAGGGATGCCAAGGCGGCCAGAAGTGGGCAGGGTAGGTCATGCTCTCACCAATTTCGCAGGCTGAGAATCCCCGACTGAGAAACAAAGCCGCAGTAGTGACAACCTACACAAATATTGGAGTTGTCTAACGCTGTCACTTTCATAAGGCGAAACTGAAGTTCAGACAGTTGAAAGGACCCAGACTCCTCGGGGCCACCTTCCTCCCCGCTGCCCTTGCCCAGGACTAACCGTGGCAGATTTCTGAGGTCTCCAGCACAGCCTTTTCCCTGAGCTGTGACCAGCTTTCCCAGGCTAGCTGGGAGCCCTGCTACCCTCACAAGCTCTGGTTGTGTAATAAGGAATGTGGAATCTGAAATGGAGGAACCTGCTGTGTGTGTGTGTGTGTGTGTGTGTGTGTGTACATGTGAAAAGAGGAGAGATTTGCATGTTCTGGACATTCCTGAAATGGGTGGGAGGACCGTGGCAGGTAACCCTGGAAGGGGGAGACTGAGGAGGTGAGACGACTCCTGAGGACGCCTCAGGAAGCAGGTCGCCAACAGCTCTTTCCCACCTGCAGCTACTCTGTGGGTCCTCCTCTGCTTGGAGATAGCTCTCTGTGTGTTCTGGGGAACTGCTGCCAATTCAGACTTCTGCTTTTTTCTGCCAGTTAATTAGTCCATCAATAAAGATGCACGGGAGCTGGAGGACAGAGGTACCCGGGCTATGGGGTCCGGGAGCTACCCACTCACTCAGGGGTCTCAGAGGAACATGCATCCCGCAGCGTGGGCGCCACAGTTTGGGGTCCGCATCAAGCAGGATGGCTACGGGTTGTCCCAAGTCCGCAGCCAAGTGGGCCGCAGTCCAATCCCACCAGCTCCGAGCGCGCGCCCTGCCTGTCCCCAGAGCCCGTGCAGCACGCGCGCGGCCTCCCGAGGGCGCGGGCTGGGGGCGGAGCCTCGGTGTTGTTGTTCCTCTCCGGCCCCGCCCCAGAGGGGGGCGCGGACCACGCGGCCGGAGGGCCCGCCTCCCCTCCCCCTCCCCGCCCAGCTCGCCCGCCTCTTTGTATCCAACATCCGGGTTTCCCCGCTGGCTCGGATCCGTGGCCACCGCTCAGGAGCCATTTTGGACTCGGTTCAGCTCCCCTCCCCCACCCCCCCGTTCATGGCCCCTCCGGACTCGGCCCCTGCGCCCGGGGCCCGGACCCAGCCCCGTTGCGCCATGCCCGCGTCGGGCGCGCCCTGGCCCGCGCCCCGCCGCCGTCCCCCGGCCCCCGCGTCGCCCCATAGCCCGGGCCGCACTGCGCGCCGCCCGCAGCGGCCCTGAGCCCCTATCCCTGCACGCTGCCTGGGAACCGAAGCGCAGAAGCGAGCGCGCCTGGAAGCGAGACCCAGAGAAGGAGCGGGAAGCAGAGCGCAGCCGCCGCCGGGCCCTGCGCGCCCCGGGAGCGCAGCGCGGCCCTGCCCGCGGGCTCCGGGTGTCCGCGGGGCGGCGCCGCGGAACATGACGGCGCCCTGGGCGGCCCTCGCCCTTCTCTGGGGATCGCTGTGCGCCGGTAAGGACCCGGCGCGGCGCGGGGGTGCGGGGACCCGGGGCGCGCGGTGTTTACCAACAAAGGGCGGCCCCGCGGCCTCGGCGCTGCGCCACCTGCCTGGGATCGGGGTCGCGCGGGGCGCTGGGCTCGCGATCGTAAAGACAAGCTCGCCCGTGCGGTCCCTCCGCACGGTTCTGGCTCGCCGAGGCATGGGGGAATCTGGAGCGTCAGGGTCGGGGTTCAGGTTCCGCGGGCTCGCGGACCCCAGGAACCGAGCGAAGGAAACCTGAACGTGGGGAAAGCGGCCAGGCGGGCCGGGCATCTAATCGGGGGTGGGTGGGATGGGGCTGCTCGCCCCTGAGAGGCAATGTCGCAAAGCAAAGCGAACAGCTTTTCAACAGCCTGTTCGGAGCCCTCTGCACTCCGTCCCGCCACTCTGAGTCGCGATCCTCGTGCAAGTGGCTCCTACCTGCACCCGCTTTCCTTGCAGCGGGCTACAGATGCGCCCTCGTGGGACCGCTTTTGTTTTGGGCTACTGGGAGTGGAGAATGTTGAGGAGGAGAACCAACAGGTCTCAGATCGCTCCGGCCGGCACGTGGCGGGCGTGAGTGACCTGCGCTCAGCCCGCAGGCGGCTGCGGGATGAGGGTGACTGGTGCGCGTCTGCTTGGGAACGGGACGTGTGGGTGTGCGCGCGCGAAGTTGTGCTGGGAAAGCGCTTTCGCCCCTCAAGCTCAGGCACGGATTTCTCTGTCCCGGTGGTGCTGAAGTATGCCCAACTCTGGTAGGAGCACCCGGATGGGCTTGGGGCAGTCCTGGGAAACGCGGACAGTTGGGCATTGAGACTCCAGAGGAAAGATCGTGGTGACTGGGACGGCTGGTGCTCGGTGGCCGGGGCTTTGGGTCCTGCGCGTCTTTGTTCCCAACCCCCATTACACATGCAGCTCGGGTCCCCTGCCGCCCGAGGTGGCAGCAGCGCAGAGTCTGGGAAATCCGCGAGGGGCGGGGCCCGGAGTGCAGGGGAGGGGCTGGGATCCCCCCATGCTGTTGCGGGGGTGGGTATCCCAGATGGCCATTGCACTCCCCACTGGGATCCCCCACCCTTAATCTGCTCCCTTCTTTTGCAAGGTAGTGAGGCTTAGCAATTAATAATTAATTCCGACCCTGAGAGTTTTTGCACGAATCTGGGTGCGGTGGAGCGTGAGTACACGAGCCAGAGGACAGAGACCACTTTGCTACTGGAGCACACTGTTGGGAAGCGGTTTCGATGCTGTGTGATCGAGGCGAAGCAAGCGGTGTGCTCAAGTTGAACATTGTTTCTTTCTGCCATTCACTGAAGTGTTGCTCTTCACGTTTTCCCCAAGAAAACGTGAAGAAGTGGCTTGGAAGTGATGGAAAACATTGCCTGCTTTGGAGAGGGCAGCTGTGGACTGAACCAAGGGTACATAGCAATCCCCTAGCTGCTTCTTGATCGCCCGGGTTTCTACTCCTAATCTGCCTTGTCCCTTTCAAGTCCAGGCCTGTTGAAAGGGTGCTCTCAGGACAGTACGCCTCAGACTCGGAATCTGGACATCACTACCCCAGTTAGTCCCAATTTGACTTCATCAGTTACCTCCCATCTTGGGGCAGGGTGAGAGGTGGTCCCTGGGGCTGTGTCTACTTTCTCTTTGCACTGTTTGGCGAGTGAGTGCGTAGCAGAATGCCGAGAGGCATTTGTTCTGTGTCAGAACCTGGCTTTCTCCCTGGGGAAGGTAGAGTCACCTGTTGTTGTTACACTTCAAAGTGGCCACTGCTCTGTCTTTTAAGGAATTAGAGGAGAGCTTCCCCAGGTCCTGGTGGGGCAGAACTGGCCCTCCAGGCTTCAAAACGGTCTCTCCTTCATGTTCCTGGCTCTGTCTTCAGAATGTTCAACCCTGTGGTATAAAGAAGAGCGCTATACTTGTGCTGCTCACAGGGGCCTAGGAACATGGACAGGTATATTTAAGTTAAAAATTCCCAATAGTCGCATTAGTAAAAGGAAGGAGAAATAGTTGTGTCTTAGTGTGTTCTGGCTTCCCTAATACCACAGGACTCTGTGATTCAAGCAGCAGAATTGGGGCTGGAGAGGTAGCCAGGTGGTTAAGGGTGCTTGCTGCTTTTGCAGAGTCCTGACACCCACATGGTGACTCATGACAACCATCTGGGACCCCTCTTCCAGCAGGGTCCCATGCTTTCTGGCCTCTGAGAGCACCAGGCGTACACATGGTGCACAGACATAACTACAGATGTAACTCATAAATAAAGTTAAAACAACCATATAGATAGATAGATAGATAGATAGATAGATATGTTTAAATATATAATTAAAAGTCAACAGTGCTTATTTTCACTTGGTTCTAGAATCCAGACCAGGGTGCAGGGATGGTCAGGTCTACCCTAAGAGTTGTAATCCTACAGTGAGGATTCCACCCTCATGGTCCAGTCCAACCTATACTGCTTCTTCGAGGTCCCATTATTGGTGGTTATGGCTTCTCATATGAATTTGGGGGTAGAGTCTTGCTCTTTTTCATAGTTGGTGGAATTAATTTAAGGAGTGATCATTTCAACATACAATCACCATTAAAACAGTTAAAGAACTTGAAAGATTTCTTTAACTTCAAAATACGGTGTGAGCATGCCAATTCCACCTTTGCACAACTCGGGTTCTCCGTAGTCACACTTGGCTAGTTGGTGCTGTATTGGACAGCACAGGCTGAGAGGGAAGGCAGAAGTGATGTTTCAATCTGGATACCTCTGGAAGTCTTCCTAGCTCTGCCTGGCCCCTTCATCCTTGGGTGACTGGCATTTGGCTCTTGCATTGCAGGGAACATTGCACATTGCACAGATGTCTATTCTCGACATCTGTTTCTGTGGTTGGGGCTCAGAGCTGACAGCTTCGGGGTGGACTGGAGGAGCCGGAGCCAGGTGCTGAGAAGGCTCCTATTGGGTCCTCACTGCCCCGAAGCATCCTTATAGACTGACCGTTGACACAGAGGTTTCTTTCTTGTCCATTTCCTCGTGGGTGGAGGTTTGTATTATGAAAGAGTAACCTTTAGTCTTCTGGTCAATTGTAGTGGGAGAGGCCAAGGCCAAGGGCTAGAGTCATGGAAGTCCCTCTCCAGAGAGGATGTCCCCTGTTCTCTGTCTTGCCAGTGGTCATTTCATACTGCCTGCTTATCAGGCGGGCACGCCCTTTGGAAGGAGTGGGTGCCCTTCTCAGCTTCAGAGGCTTTCCATGCAGACCCTGTAGCTGAGTGGAAACTTCAGGCCGACCCCTCTGCCTGCGTCCTATCTGGGTGGACTTTTGTAGCCCTCTGCTGCCCTTATTGGAACCCAGAGTCCCACAAGCCTCTGTCTTTGCCTTGGCAGTTACCCAAGGGAGCCCCTGGGGGACCCGTTGCTTTTTGCCATGTTGCTCTGAGAATCTAAGAAAACTGAACAGATAATACAAACCAGTGCCTACATGGGTACTTGTACAGGTGTACGTGCATGCCCTTCTGGTCCCTTTCCAGATCTGTAAAATCCTGACTCCCCTGCAGGCAGCCCTCCCGAGGGGCAGCCTGTCTGTAGGAGGTTGTGTATATTGGAATTATTTCTCTCAGTACCCCTGCTTCCCCTGTTCCGGTCTGGGACACGTCCTTGCTTTTACTGCTGCTACTCGTGGTTCTGTCCATCACTCTATTTCCTTGGTTTCTTCCCCATCAGGAAGCCATCTCTCTGCATGCCTATGCTAAATGCCTCTCTACTTGGGAGGTCAGAAGGGCCGATGGGACCCACAGGGTATCAGAGCCTGAGTTCAGAGCCACTCACAGATGCTAACCTGTTACCGTGGCCTGGGATGCACTGGATGAAGGGAAAAGAGCAAATCTGGACCATTCGGGACCATTCATAGTTATCCATACCCTCAGGCTTGTGTGTGTGTGTGTGTGTGTGTGTGTGTGTATGCACGCGTGTACGTGTGCACCTGTGCATGTGGCTGCATGACAAGGCCAGAGATCACCATTAACTTCTTTACATTACTCCTCCCCTTGTTTTTCTTCTGTCTTTTAAAAGCATTTTGTTTTAGTTTGTGGGCATGTGCCACAGCTCAGTGCATATGTGGAGGTCAGAGGATAACTTGTGGAAGTTGGTTCTCCACAGTGGGTCCTGGGACTAAAACTCCAGGTGCTGGGCTTGGCAGCAAGCAAGCTTTTCTGCAGAGACATCTCACTGGTTGGTCCCTGCTTCATTTTTGAGATCTGAGATCTCTCTAACCCTGGAACTCCCCTTAAAGCTAGGATTACAGATGCTTGCTACACTGCCTGGCTTTTTATGGGATGCTGGGTATCCAATGGTCCTTGTGCCTGTATGGCATGCATTGCCAGCTGAGTTGTCTCCCAGTCCCCTAGACCACACTTAGGAGACAGCCTGGATGGACATTGCTGGCTGCATGGGCCTCTCTAGAGCAGGGTTTCCCAGCCTTGCTCACCATGAACATCTGTATCTGTGGGTTCTCTGTTTACATGGGGAGGGATGGGGACAGGGGTGAAGGGGCTGTCCTGTACATTGAAGATGCCTACTTAGCTGCATCTCTGGCCTCTGCTGGCCAATTCCAGTATCGCATCTCTGAACATGGCATGTGAAAATGACTCCGGGCATCGCTAAGTGGTAGGGACAAAATCATACTTAGGTTGATTGAGAACCAGTGCTCAAGTACGTCCAGCTTCTATGGGGGTAGACAGTTGTGGGAGGAGATGGGGTCATGTTTAAACAGTGCCATTTGTCATTCTCCCTCTGGAGTCAGGGAAGGAGCTGGGGTCACCCTCATAGGCCATTCCTGCCCAGCTGAGCCTGTTTGAGTGTGCATTTGGTTCAGAATCAATGGTTCCAACGGACCGGCTGCCACTGAGGAGAATCCTGGCGTCCTTGAGTTTTCCCAGAAGTGGTTCGGGTTTCAGGGAGGCGGCCCGTTGTGGGTGGCCGGGCAGCTTGCCCGCCTGCACCCGCCCACCTGCTCTGGCCTTTGCCTTGAGGCTGGCACTCCTGCCTCTCCCTCCCGCAAGCACAGAATGTCAGGAAGTGCCTGTTGCTGGGGCTCCGCCTGCCCGACACCCCCTCTCTGTTCACCTGGGAGCTGGGTAAACCCAGGCTGTACCTGTCTGCCGAGCCCAGGGGGTTGTAGCAGGATCCTGGCATGCCCTTCCCCCCGAGTGGGCCTGCCCTGTGGCGCTCAGAGGAGCCGCAGCGGCTGTGGGCCTGGAACGACCAGGCCCAGGACGCGAGGGCAGGGGGGCAGCCTCGCCCCAAAGGTATGGGCTTGTCTTTTTTCCCACTGGGCTTGGGAGGTGTGTGGTGGGCAAGCCTTGCCTCAGAAAGGTGTAGTGCTATAAGCTGTGACAGACATGGTGGGCTTCCACAGAGGCCTGTATGTTGGCCTCTGCAGGCCGGCAGCTCCTGTGGCTGGGCTGTGTTTCAGGTTCCTTTTTATGCAGAGTTCTGTCGAGGATTGGGGGCATTCCTTTGTGACTCCACTCAGTAAGAGCTCACCGTGCTTGGAGCTGCTTTCTGGTAGGCAGCAAGGTGGGCGCAAGCCGCTTCGCAAGCCTTTCAAGCGCTCCACATTACCCTGTGAAGCGTGTGCCGAGGTGAGACCTAGGCTCATTTCCTCATGAAGGTGTGGTTGCTTTCCTAGAATTCTTGGATTGGGCCCCTCCCCCCATGCCGTCACCAGTGTTTTGCTTGGGTCAGACATCCCTTATTCTTGGCTTCTTTTTCGACTCAGTGTGGGCTGCACTGACAGATGAGCCCTAGCCCAGAGGTGGCTGCTCCTGGCAGGCCCACTGGAGCTGCTTCTGGGTACCCAGGTTCTTGGTTTGGGAGACACTGCCGCCTTCCTCCAACCTGGTCCTTAAGGTCGGCAGAATACCTCCATTTGTGACAGTTGTGGGGACTGAATCATCCCAGGGTCAAGGGTGCCTCCTCCTGGCACGAGGCTAGTTATGGCTTCTGGCCTTGGGCAGCCCCACTCTTTCCCTCTTGCTGTGCACACAGGTTTTTCAGATCCTCTTGGGGACTGACAGATCAGCCTGGTGTTCTCATTCATGGACACGTGACACTTGAGTGCTGGGGCTGGAGAGAGCCTGGCCCACTGGGCAGGTTTGCGGCCCCCCTCCCTTGGGAATGTTCTGGAGGGGCCTGGCCTGCTGAACAATGGGACCTCTCCCTGGCTACTTTCTGGGCTACAGCTGAGGTGTTTTGTGAGGCTAAGCCAATGCTCTTGTTTGTAAACGTGTTCCTCAGCAGACTATTTCGGTTCTACCTCTGAGAACCAAGGAGGCTAAAATTAGTTCTGGGAGGAAAGGGAAGGCTGTTGGAAACCCAAGCTCTTGGCTAGAATGTGGAGGAGGCTGCTTCTCCATGTTTGTGACCCGGTATTTGGGAGGATGACCAGACCAGCTGTCGTCTGTCCATCTAAGTAGAGGGAGGGATGCTTGCCTGCGCTCCAGACTTGAACCAGTAAAGACAGCCGGAGGCTGACTGGAGTGTTCGTGCCGGGACGGTTTTTTCTTCTGGTTGTGCAGCGGTGCATGGTGTTTCCAGGTATGGAGACAGTGCCGTCTGATATCCTGTTACTGTCAGCTCTCTTCACCGTCCACCCCCAACCTGTTACCTGTCCATTAATACAGAAAGTTGTAATGAGTTCTCAAGCCCTGGGGCTGCAGCTGGGTGTTAGGAAACTTTTCTTTTGTGTATTTTGGGGGATTCCCTTTGTATGTGAATTTGAAGTTGGGTTCAGTGGGAGCCTTGTCTGGCCCAGGCCCCCAGGAGATCTAGTGACTGCACAAAACACCTGGGACAAGGTTCATCTGCCAAGTGGCTTAGAAGTTTCAGGGAGTCGGGCTTAGTTGACAAATGCAAGTGACCCCTGCCCAAGGGTGGGGCTGGGCTTGCTTCCTCTACAGTGAAAACCTTTGTACCCAAACCTTCTCTTATCAAGTTGTCTCTTGGCTAAGCACTGTGAGGAGAGCGAGCACATGAGCCTTATCCCCCCCACCCTTAATTTTTATTAAGTGTATAGCCATTCAAGGAACACATTTATTCAGTCGCAGAAAAAGCTGTTAGTAGGTACAGCCAGGGTCTCAAGTTGGGTGGGTAGTACGTGCCTATAATTCCAGTACTTGGGAGGAGCAGGAGGATGAGGAGTTCGGGGTTAGCCTGTGCTGTGGAAACTCTGTCTCAAAAACAGAGTTCGGAAAACAAAAGCTTAGTGTCTCCTGAGTAAGCTCTCCCCCTTAAAAAGTTACTTTTATGCATATATGTTTGTGTACACACACGTTTGCATGTACAGACCCTGTATGTTTCTGTGTACTGTGTGCATGCATTGCCCATGGAGACCAGAAGACTTCGGATCTCCTATAAATGGAATCACAGGTGGTTGTGAGCTTGGCGATGTGCTGGGATTGGAATCCAGGTCCTCTGCAAGAGCAGCAAGCACTTTACCTGCGGAGTCACTCCCCTGCTCCTGTCTCCTGCACCCTTTCTGAGACAAGGTCTCATGTAGTGCAAACTGCCTTGGACTCAGCTATGTGGCCGCCACTGCCAGTCTTGAAGTACGATCCTCCAGCCTCCAGCTCCTGGGTGCTGCGCTTATAGGTGTGCTTCATTGCACCCAGTCTCTGTGGTACTGGGGATAGGACCTAGGGCTTCATGAATGCTAGGCAAAGGCTGTTCCAACTGAGCTACCTTCTCGTCTCAGGTGAGTTTTGTGGTTGGTACATTTTCTTTCAGGCATTCTCCCCTTTAGTGCGACTATAGGCAATACTTACAAATAGTTTTATTATTTGTTTACATTTTAAAAATGTTTAGAATGTGTGGGAGGTGCCATGGCATGCATGTTGGAGGTCAGGGACAGCTTGTGGGAGCTGGCTCTTTCTGTCATCTAAGTTTATGGGATCAAAACACGGACTCACTGCTGCAGGCATTGGTTGAAGTGTCCGGTCCACGCAGAAGACTGGTGATGGCTGGAGCAAAACCTGGTGCCTGTAGAAGCAGGAGTAGAAGATGCTCAGCATGTACAGGGCTCTGCGCTTGAGCCGCAGCACAAAAATTAAAACTGGGGTTGAGGGGGGTGGCGCTGCTAAAAAGATGGCTCAGTGGCTAGAGCACTGAC
This sequence comes from Arvicola amphibius, assembly GCF_903992535.2. Taxonomy (NCBI): domain Eukaryota; kingdom Metazoa; phylum Chordata; class Mammalia; order Rodentia; family Cricetidae; genus Arvicola; species Arvicola amphibius. The sequence goes on from NC_052049.1 coordinate 184,902,355, forward strand.
TACTCTCATAGGACTCAGGTTTGAGTACCAGCACCCGCATGGTGCCTCACAGCACCTGCATGGTGCCTTACAGTCTTCTGTAGCCCCAGTTCCAGGGGATCCAATGCCCTCTTCTGACCTCTGTGGGCACCAGGCAGTGCACGTGGTGCACAGACATACATTCACACAAAGCAGCCATGCCCATAAGATAATGATTTAAACAAATTATTTGAAGAAGAATGCGCAATTGCCACGAGCTAGCTAGCTCTTTTTTTTTTTTTTTGGTTTTTCGAGACAGGGTTTCCCTGTAGTTTCTAGAGCCTGTCCTGGAGCTAGCTCTTGTAGACCAGGCTGGCCTCGAACTCAGAGATCCGCCTGCCTCTGCCTCCCGAGTGCTGGGATTAAAGGCGTGCGCCACCACCACCCGGCACGAGCTAGCTCTTGATGCGTTTCCACAGACGTGGGTGTACCAGTGCAATTTGCCCTGCGATCAAGCATTAGACATTTACAAGTAGTCTGTGTCTCCCCAAACTCCCCGTCCCAGTGACTTGGGATTGCAGTCAGGGCCTGGGGAATGCCAAGTGTGCTCTGAAGCCCTCATTCCGTTCTTATTGTGCACCCATCTCCTAAGTGTACGCTAGCTTGGCTTGTTCTAGATTACATGACCACATTCACAGCTCTGAACAGTTTGTGTGTGGATCCATCTTACTCACTGTGACTTTAATGTCTTTTAAACTCAGATCCATGTACACAGCCATTCTAATACATATATCTCCCCCCCTTTTTATAAATAGGCAGGGCAGGGGCTAGATCACCATGACTGGTTGACTTTTGAGACAAAGTCTTACTGTAGCCTAGACTGGCCTGGAACTCACTGTGTAGCTCAGGCTGGCCTCAGATTTGTGCTGATTCTCCTGCCTCTGCCTCCCAAGTGCTGGGATTAAAGCCATGCACCACCATACCTGGTTTACCATTTAATAGCCATGCAAAATTCTCAAGTAAGGATATAGACTATGTTTTATTTAGTCTCCTGTTGGTGGGCTTTCTGATTATATATCATTTAGTAGATAAATGAACACAAGTCATGGTGATCTAGTTCCTGCCCTACCTGTTTAACTGTAGTTCCCATTTAAATTAGCACTGAAAATGGGCAGCGGTGCAGTAGGCGCCGGAGCTGGGTGAGATGGCAGCGTGTTGATTCCTGGGGTTCTGGACTTCAGCCTCGACCACAGGGCTGGACCGCAGAGAATGAAGTAGCTGCACTGTGAAGGTGCCCGCATCAGCAGCTGCTCCTTGTTGGGGTGTTGTGGTTATAGTGCTAACAAGGAACATGACCACAGTCTGGCGGGATGCATGGGCTTGAGTTCGTGATAGCCATGTGTGTTTGTGCCACTTACCATGCTGTGTGTCACCTCTGCCCTCTTTTGGGACGGTGCCACCTGCTGAAGGTGACTGAAGAGCTCAGGCTAGTAGTGGGCACTGCCTCTGAGCACAGTGTGCTTGACAAAATGTTGCCGTGCCAAGACTCTGGTTGTACTTGTGGTAATAAAAATCTCGTAATAGAAGGGCCTCAGGAATTTCTTTATGTGGGCAAGTATGTCTCTGGATCCCTTATACAGCCTTCTGTCGTGATTACATGTAAAAGTAGGGAAGGCATTTTGGGATGGCGTGATTTCCAGAGTCCGGCTTCTAGGTGCCTTGATTAAGCTGTCCTGATGTGGGCCCACTTGTCAGGCCCTGCTCGTGGATTTTGATGACACTGTACTTGTGGCAATGTCTCTAGTATGCATAATGTCCCAGTTGGCTCTTTGACGTTGTCCTGGTGACACACACTATTTGTGCCTCTGTCTGCACAGTGGCCTTAGTGGAAAATCATGGCGCTGAGACTCTAGTTCAAGAGTCGGATGCCAACTGGCTGGATGGAAGAGGCCCTTCCCTCCTATTGGCCTGCAGTGCTGCCTGCCGCTGTGGCTTTTGCTCTCCGCGTCCTCGGAGTTTCCTCTTAAAACGATGGTTCGTGACCTCTTCTACCGCCTATCTGTTTATTTTGTTGTTGTTTGAGGCAGGGCATCTTCTTGGAACTCCCAGAGATTTGCCTGCCTCTGTCCTGTACCAGAAGTAAAGGCCCAAGATGCTAAGCTCAGCTGGAAGCTACTTAACACTTTCCATGGGTTACAATGGTGAACCTGGTGTCTTTCTTTCTGTCTGTTTGTCTGGGCCCTCACCTCCTTGCTTTCTGAAGTCCCAAGACAGTTTTACTGCGGAGTGAGAGAATTCAGGCTGTGAATCTTAGCAAAGGCTGGAACTATCGAGACAGACTAGAGGAAGCAAAAAAGCCGTGCGTGCAGGGCAGACGATAGGGTAGCACTTCAGAGGACAAACGAGAAGGCCTGGAATGTTGGAAGTATACCCAGATGTTGTGCCCAACACATCTGAAACACACAGGCAGAAGGAAGGAAGTTAGGAATCTAGGCTGTTTGCATGTTTGTGCATTTGGGGCACACGGTGGTCCTGAAGGGGGGTGTCTAGAAGATGGGTAAAAAGCAGATGCAGGGTCCCCTCTTGCTAATCGGGTGCAGTCCATTTGCTGAAGGCAACAGACCAGAGAATTCCTGGAGCTAAGATGGGTGAAGATTTGCAGGCAGGATTTTTGCAACTCTGGTGAGAGATAACTTTAGCCTCAGGGTCTGTTTTCTGTCGTCCCTTGGGGCAGCCGAGAGCCCACGCTGCTGCTGCTGTGTGTGACAGCCTTGTGAGACTGGGAAGACAAGAGGCCCAGTACTGAGCAAGGGCTGGGTACAGTCAGCCCTTTTTAATTTGTTATTCAAAGAGCCAGACAAATCCTAATGTTGAATTAAAATGTTCTGAGGCTAATAATGTCTTTATTGTCATCCAGAAGCACCCATCAATGCCTTCTAGAGCCTTTGCCGCCTCCTAGGCCTCAGTTTGTTTCTACCATTGCCCAGTTTTAGTGACCGGCAATGGCTTTAAGTACACAACCAGCAGAAGCCGACCTGGGTGTGCTGCAGATGGGGTCATCATATCCCTGTTTGACGGCAACACTGCTCGTTCTGAAATGGCTTGGTGCTGATGCTTTAGGTCTTGTAGTGATGGGAGCAGCGGGCAGCTTCCTACCCAGCTCCCGGCCACCTGGCTAGCTTATGCCCTGAAATAACAACACACAAACTGTATTCATTTAAACACTGCTTGGCCCATTAGTTTCAGCCTCTTATTGGCTAATTCTCATATCTTGCTTTAACCCATATTTAGTAATCTGTGTAGCACCACGAGGTGGTGGCTTACCAGGAAGGATCTTAGCCTGCATCTGTCTTGGAGAGGAGAGTCATGGTGACTGCCTGAAGCGCCTGCCTGACTCTGCTTTTTTTCTCCCACAATTCTGTTCTGTCTACTCCGCCTACCTAATTTTCTGTTCTATTAAAGGGCCAATGCAGTTTCTTTATTAACCAATGAAAGTAACACAGACAGATGACCCTCCTCCATCAAGGTCTGAGAGGAGGCAGTGACTTGGAAGGGTGGGAGGAAGCTGCTTACCTCAGAGCTGTCAGGAGAGCGAGGGAAAGGGGGAAGGGGCAGATGAGATTCAGCCCCAAGGGCACTTTACTCTTTGTCTTTGTCACCAGCTTGGGGGGGGGTAGTCCCCCAACTTTTGCAGGGGAAGCTTCAGATCCAAACTGCTATAAAGTTTTAGCCCCTTGTGGTGAATTTTAAATTGAGCATCACACACACACACACACACACACACACACACACACAAATAAACCAGGGCCTTCCTCCTCTGCTAACCCGGGCCAGTCCCTTTTCTGAAGGACTGAAGGACAGGTGTTGTGAAGCTGGGAAGAGTGTGGATTTGCAGGCCAGGACTAGGCAGCTCTCCCAGCTGAGCTATCTGGCCCCGCAGCCCCCAGATGCATTTGTTTTGCATCTTGGAAATACTTGTGTTACTTTAGCCTCTTTGCTAATTCCTGCATCAGTTGTCTTAAGGCTGGCCTACACTGAAATGGGGATAATATCCATGTTGTGAATGGCATCTACAGAGACTCTAGATTCTGCTATGTTCCTCTCAAAGACATTGATTTTGCTGGTACCACCTGCTGCTGTTTGAGTTTGTTACAACAGGTAATTCTGTTGACTGAATGAATTCCTCTGCGGTGAGCAGCTGCTGAAATACCTGACCAGTTAGTTCCTTGGGGCTTGTTTGCTTGTGTGGAGTTGCTCCACTCCCGCATAGTTCTGGGGTCAGCTAGAGAGTTCCCATCCTCGCCTGGCTTCTCATCCTGCATTTTTTGCCATCACCACCCAGAACATACCCATCAATTACATCTATGTTTGGAACTTGAAGTTTTGTTTTCTGTTTTCCTTCTGGTTTTGGTGGCGTCTACCCTCTAGTACATTAAAAAATATATATATTTTATATGTGTGTGCATGTCTGAATCTGTGCTCCAGTCCTTTCTAAGAGCAGTACACGCCCTCAACTTTAGCTATTCCCCAGCTCTTCAGAACTATGTATTTGTTTGTTTGTTTGTGGACAGGGTCTCACAGGTTCTTTGTAGCCCTGGCTGTCCTGGAACTCACTCTAGACCCCGCTGGCCTTAAACTCAGAGATCCAACTGCCTCGAGTGCTGGGATTAAACGCATGCACCACCATAACTAGGTGCCAGTACATTTTGATAAAGGGCAGATGGAGGCAGATTTTCTTTCTTTCTGCTCTTTTTGGCCCAGAGTCTGTTTTATGCCTCCAGGAATTAGTCAGCTCTACGGGTTTGGGCAAGGCAGCCTCCAACCATGAGGGTCGGGGTCTGATTGCCCTAACGGGCCCACTCTGTCTTTGGATTCCTTTTTACTTAATTGTTACAGTGACATCTGATGCCATAGAGTGCCAAGGCTTGGATGTTTCTGTGGTGGGGGAGTCCTGATGCCCAGCTTTGTCCATGGCCAGTGGGGGGGGGGGCGGTCTGTGTGGTCGGTTCCTCTTCTCTGTCCACTCCCCAGCTCTTGAGTTTTCTCTGAGTTTGTCTGTGGGTTCTTTTATACCATCGGGCTCAGCTTTGGTGTAAAGCTCCCTGTGCAGCGGAGTCAGGATGTATTCCTGTAGTCCTGGTGTTCACCTGGTAGGGCAGGCACTCTCCAGTGTTCTTCAGGAATTACAGGGCTGGCAGAAGGCCCTGGACCACACCCTGTTCTGTGGAACAGTGCCGTCAGGGACATATTGATGAAGTCTGGTCTAGAGGTGACATGAGGTGTCCTGGCTTTGTCCTATCGCTGTGGGAAATGCTCTCGGGTCCTCTGTGGCATTTATAGTGGACGAGTGAATGGGAAAGCCTCTGAAAAGCTAAGAAAAGTGTAGCGAGCTGCATGTGTGGGAACGCGAGGGAAGAGCATGAAGATGCTGGAAACGTCCGGCTCCTCCACCAGTCACCCTCGGCTGCAGACGTGGCCCCCCAGTTCATCACTTCTGCCTCTTCCAGAGGACTTGAGTTCTGTTCCTAGCACCACATCCTGTGACTCCCAAACTCCTGTAACTCCAGCTCTGGGAATCTTACATGCACCCTGACCTCCATGCACAGCTCGTATACGTGTTTGGTTTGAGTTTTTTCTTTTTGGTTTATTGAGACAGGGCTTCTCTGTGTAGCCCTGGCTGTCCTGGAACTCTCTTTGTAGACCAGCCTGGCCTCAAAGTCATAGTGATCTGCCTGCCTCTGCCACACAAGTGCTGGGATTAAAGGCATGCGCCAGTACCACCCAGTTTTAGGGCATATACTCTTTTTTCAAAAAAGATTTATTTATTAATTATGTATACAGTATTCTGTCTGCATGTCTGCTGCAGGCCAGAAGAGGGCACCAGACCTCATTACAGATGGTTGTGAACCACCACGTGGTTGCTGGGAATTGAATTTAGACCTCTGGAAGAGCAGCCAGTGCTCTTAACCTCTGAGCCAGCTCTCCAGCCCCAGGCATATACTCTTACACAGACATACACACCTTGCTAAAAATTCTCATTCCTGTAATCTTGCCCATTTCCATAAGTTAGAGACATGGGTTCAGTAGACATTGAATTGAGGTTGGGGCCTCCTGCCTTACACTTCCTTGGCGTCCTGCCTTTAGGGAGAGCACGCAGCCTGTGGTTAACAAAGCAGCAAGATCCTGTATGGTCTCAGCCTAGGGTGAAAGGGGAGCGGATGGAGGCCGGAGCAGTTCCTCTAAGAGTCTGTCACTCTAAGCATGAACTGGAAGTTAGAAAAGTTCCTATCATCCTGTTCTGGGAAACTCTAAATCAAATTAAAGATGTTCCCAAGGTCAGTTCCCAGCACCATGTGGGGCTCATAATCACATCTACCCCAGCTTCAGGGGAACCCAGTGCCTCTGACCTTGAAGCTCAGCTGTACTCATTTGCACTCATACACACAAAAATAATAAAAGTAAATAAAAAATAAATGAGAGGGGGATCTGGAAGTGACCAAAGAACAGAGTATCAAAATTGACCCAGGGTGATGGCAATGGCTGTGGAGATGGTCTGCTGTCAGGGCATTCATTGCTTGCTCTCCTGGAGTCCTGCGTTCTGTTCCTGGTCCACACACACCACAGGTGTGGGGTTTTTTGTTTTTGTTTTATTCTTTATTTTCTAGGTGCTGGGCATCAAACCCTGGGTTCTGTGTATACTTTGCAAGCCTGATACTGTTCTTGACAGGAATAGGCAGGTGAAACTCTGAATTCAAGGCCAGCCTGTTCTACCTAGCGACTTCCAAGACAGCCTGGACTTCAGAGAGAAGCCGTCTTACAAAATAAAAATAAAGGAGTTGAAGAGATGGCTCAGTGGTTAGGAGCACTGCTGCTCTTCCAGAGGACCTGGTTCAGTTCCTGGCACCCACACGGCAGCTCACAACTCCCTGTAACTCTACTTCCGGGGAATCTGACATCTTCACACAGATAAGCGTGCAGGCAAACGAGTGCACATGAAACAATAAGTAATTAAAATAAAAAAAGTGAGAGAGAAACAGATCAGACAGTGAAATGGAGAGACGGTGGGTTGGGACAGTGTGAAAGGGGGGTAGGTGATGGCTCATTCCCACCTTCAGCGAGACTGGGCTAAGAGACAACCTAGACCACTAATGGGCACACATTTGGATGTGTCTGAGGGTATTTCCTGGGAGGTTGGACTCGGGTGACCCACCCTGGATCCGGACTAAATTAAAAAGAGAAAAGGAGAAAGCTAGCTGAGGACTGGCTTCTAGGCTCAGCCCCTCGCCTGCTGTGATGGACCGGGAGCCCAAATAGTCAATCGCTTTCTCCCTTAGGTTGTTAGGGATTTGGTCGCAGTGATGAGAAAGTAGCTAGCGGGTATTTTAGCCCATTGCTGCTGTTGTAACAATACCACACATGAACAGTTTGTAAGTGGGTGAGGAGTGCGGCTCTGACATTTATGGGAGCCTTAGTGATCCTTCATGCAGTGGAAGGAGTCACATTGCGGGAGAGTGGGGAGGCTGTTTATAACCTACCCCACGATCACCAACCCACTCTGCTATTACATTAATCCACCCATGAAGTAAGGGCCCTCATGACCCATCCCCTCCTTTCCTTTCCTTTTCTTTTTATTAATTTTCCAGACAGTTTCTCTGTGTAGCTTTGAGCCTTAGACCAGGCTGGCCTTGAACTCAGAGAGATCCACCTGCCTCTGCCTCCCGAGTACTGGGATATAGGCGTGTGCCACCACTGCCACCCTGCCCCATTTATCTCAACCTTTCTGCATCGAGGATTAAGTTTCCAATACAAGTCTGAGGTGGTGGTACACAACTCATCCAGGGAGGTTAGGATAGGATCACAGGTCTGAGGCCAGCCAGAGATAAGATTGTATCCTGGAAAAAAAAAAAAAAAAAACCCAAGCAAAACGTTTGTAGCATTTGAACTCCCAAACAGTAGGAAATCTCCACGTTTTGGTGTGTGAACTGTCCCCTGAAGGCTCATGTGTTGGAATACTGTTTCCTACTCCCTAGTGGTGCTGTTTTCACAGGTTCTGGAGCCCTTGGGAGTCACAGCTTAGCCAGAAGAAGTGGGTCACTGAAGGTGGCCTTAAGGTTTGGTAGCTCAACTCCACTTCTAAGCCTTGTCACCACTTCTTGGCCCACCCCAGTGAGCAAGCATCCTCACCCCTGCCCATGCTGCAAGCATCCTCACGCCCCTGCCCATGCTGCAAGCATCCTCACCCCTGCCCATGCTGCAAGCATCCTCACCCCTGCCCATGCTGCAAGCATCCTCATACCCCTGCCCATGCTGCAAGCATCCTCACGCCCCTGCCCATGCTGCAAGCATCCTCACGCCTCTGCCCATGCTGCAAGCATCCTCACCTCTGCCCATGCTGCAAGCATCCTCACCTCTGCCCATGCTGCAAGCATCCTCACGCCCCTGCCCATGCTGCAAGCATCCTCACCTCTGCCCATGCTGCAAGCATCCTCACACCCCTGCCCATGCTGCAAGCATCCTCACGCCCCTGCCCATGCTGCAAGCATCCTCACGCCCCTGCCCATGCTGCAAGCATCCTCACGCCCCTGCCCATGCTGCAAGCATCCTCACTGCAGACTTCCTCCCCTCAAGCGATAAGCCAGATTAAATCCCGAAGTAGCTAATATTCCTAGTCTCAAGATCCCATTATAGCAGCAAAAAAGCATTCTTGGCAGTGTAAACCACAAATAATGTTCTGGAGATGGGTACAGGCAGCAAAAATATAAAATACTGAATATAAAACATTAAAGTTTTATTCCCATGGGGATCAAATATTAATGAAAATGGAAAGGTGTTGGAGTTAAACCACTTCCAGGGAGAGATGGCAGGAAGGCTGATTGCCCCAGGCTTACAGCCTAGCGCTACACTTCAGATTAGTCCCTTTACTAGAAGGGAACTTTCCCTTCCAGGTCAAAGTGGCAGCGTAGGATATTTTAAGCACAGGACAGTGGTAGAGCTTGTTAGCTTGAGTGAAGTGCTGTTTGATCTCCAGAACTGGAAGGGAGAAAAAGAAAAAGAATTAAAAATATTAAATCATGAATATCTGGTTTTAGGAAAGCATTAGATTGAATTGTAGAAAATGAAAGTAGGCAGAAAACCTTAAAATGAAAGGTGGCAGGCAAATAAAGTGAGAAAACAAGAAATGTCCTAGGCGTGTTAGCACCAGACATGCATCTTTTTGACAAGATGACAAGCTGGGGTGGGGGTGGGGTTACTATGCAGCTATAAACACGGTACTCCTAAGAACATAGACTTTAAAGTTTGAAATGAAATTTATGCAGTGGTTCTATTGAACCTGTCCTTGTTGGGTTTCATGGTCTAAGTTAATGAGGACGTCTGACCAGGTCTCTTCCTCAAGAGGGCACCAGCTCACATTACAGGTGGTTGCTGGGAATTGAACTCAGGACCTTTGGAATGGCAGACGGTACTTTTAACCGCTGAGCCACCTCTTCAGCCTTCCCACATGGAGAAATGGGAATGGTTCCCGGGAAAGGTTTGTAGTCGGGCAGGTGCCATATGTGTCACAGGGGAGTGTGGATGAGGCTCTGACCAGTGAAGCTGCAGACAAACTGGCGCAGCTATTCTGGAGAAGGATTTTACAGTGTTTCCTCAGACGCAGCGTGTTTGAGAGGAAACGGCCACGTAGGTTGTGTAGCTTCGTGGTGCTTACGTCACTGCTGCCCGTAGCCCGAGGGTCCAGCCGAAGGACAGTGGCATGAGGGTGAGATCACACTGGCGGGCCCACGGCTCTCAAGTACGGGACTTTCAGGGAGTAGCTGCAAAGCCACTGTGCATCAGTTCTGCCTCTGTGAGGTGGCCCCTCGGGGTTCTTTTGATCTGTAGAGTGCTCAGGGTGTGGCATGAGCTAGCTAATGTGGGTGTCTGGAATGGCACACACCTACAGGTGGGACTCACAGAAATCAGCCTTTTTTTTAAGATTTATTTTTATTTTTTGAGTATTTTTATTTTGCATGCATGTGTACCATGTGTGTGCAGTGCCCATGGAGGCCAGAAGAGGGCATTGGAGTCCCCTGGAACTGGAGTTGCTGGTGGATGCTGTCCTCTGCAAGAATAAGGGCTCTTAACCACTGAGCCGTGTCCTCAGCTCCTAGGTGGCGGATTCTAAGTTAAACTGTAGGTACTTGTTGGGCTTTCCTCCCCAGTGTCTGCCCCCATAGTGTTCGTGCGCATGCGCTGTGCGTGTGTTTCTCATGCTCCAGCCTCGCCCACCCTTTTCCTCCAGGTTCTCCATCCCTACCTGCCTTGGCTATGGTCCTGGGGACTGGTGGGATGGGTAGCAGGCAGGGCCAGTTGAAGAGACTCCTGACCTGACTGCAGGGGGTGTGGGTGGGAGGCCTTCATCTATTAAAAGGCTAGGTGGCCTTGCGGTTGGAATTCTGCCATTGGCTATAAATAGCCAGTGTGAGAGTGTGTAGAGAGAGAGCCTGGGAGGAGAGAGGAAGTGGGAGGCCGCTGGGTCTCCGGCTGGCAGTAGCCTGGGTGTGGTGTGGGAGGGGTGTGGAATGTCACATGGGATGCAAAGCTTGCAGGCTGGCTTGGTGTGAGGTCTGGACTGGAAGGATCGCCACAACCCTAGGAGGCAGGGGTGTCAGTCACCGCTCCACAGAGTGGCTAGGAGACGCGGAGCAGAATTTGGAGTATGAAGGGTCTGGCAATTGCTCAGGTGACATCCTGAGCCTTTGGGTGGACTTCCCAGAAAGTGCCAGAGGGACTCCTGCCTGACAGTGGCCAGGAGAGAGGAGCTAGAGCAGCCTCAGCCCCCTCTGTGTGTATTGTTCCCCTGTGACTCCTGACCCTGAAGAAGGGGCTGATTGCTGTCACAGTGGAGGTGGATGCCCTCCGGAGTTGGAGGTTAAGCCTTGGCTTCATGGAGCCACACATCCATGATGCCCCGAGGTCCGTCCTCAGCGTCTGCAGGGACAGTGCTTCATACTGAGGCCACCCAGCCTTGTTAGCCCTTCTTTCCAAAGTCCTTTAACCAGTATACTCATGGTGCTCTGTCCATGTGCGCCTACCCATCTGTTTGGGGGGTCAGCTTTCCAGTCTTGCGGAGGAAGCTGGGCATCTAGGAAGCAATGGCTGAGGACACATAGAAACGAACAATCTACTTCTCAAGTAGGCATGGTGGCACACGTCTTTAATTCCAGCAGAAGCAGAGGCAGGTGGATCTCTGAGTTTGAGGCCAGCCTGGTCTACAGAGTGAGTTCCAGGGCAGTCAGGGCTACACAGAGAAACCCTGTCTTAGAAAACCACACACACACACACACACACAAACAATAATAATAGTTTCTGCTTCTCGTCCAAGTGTTTGTGGCGCTGATGCTTTATTTCCTCCTGGGGATTGTTAGGGCTGTTTTACTCACACACTTTTTCGACATGTCAGGAACTCCCTGCTAACATGGCTGCTGGTTCAGTGAGACTCCAGGTTGGAGAGAAGTAGCTCTCTCTGGACTGGGTACTTCACTGAGTTCCATTGCCAGTTACTGCCACACGTAGCCTGGGGCATGTGGGCAATAAAGGTGTCACCCAGGCTCAGGGCACTTGCTCAGGCTTTGTTTTAAAGCCTGCACTCTCCCCCTCAGAATCTTGCCCACAGATTTAAGCCCTGTACTTGAACAGAATCCTGACTGGGCCACCAGCATGTGTCTCTGTGAGTGAGGTCCTGGTTGGGAGAAGCCAGTGCCTACCTTTATTTGAGCCCTGTTCTGGATCCTGAGACCTTTCATCTGGGCCAGGTTGGGTACTGCTATTCTGATTGGTTAACACCTTGAACTTGTGGGTCCTGCCTGACGCTTTGAGATTGGCTGTTTGCCCGAGTCCGGGACACCCTGGCAGGAGCCTCCTACCATGACGGGGAGATGTTGTGATGGTGGCTCCGACCTGACCTGCTGTAGCGAAGACACCTCTGTGAATAGCTAGTCAGGACCCCCGTCTCTGCACTGGGCTCTGGAATTCAATCAGGAGCTTAGCACACTGCTAACCTCAGGTCTGGTGGCAGTTTAGAGGAAGCTGGGGTGTGGACGGGCTGAGTTAATGCCCTTTCCTTTAGGGTTTCCGCATAGGGTTCTGGAAGTGAGGTAGTAAATGCCACCCCCTTGTCGGGAGGTCCCATGAGGGATCAGGACAGGCCAGCCTTCTTCGGCTCTTTTTCCATCCTGCACCCAAAGTTTAATGGGGTCATCGTGGGCAGAGCAGTTGTCACTTTGGCTGGTTGGCAGGGTTGATGGGATAGATGCGCTGGGTGAATAGGCTATGTGGAGGAACGTTCAGCTAACTGGATGGAACTCCTGTTGGGGAAGAATGGGGAAGAGTGGATGGGTGTGGCCAAACCCAGCTGCAAAGTTGATCTGTGATTGCAGCTTAGCCCTCCTGTCTGAGAAAAATGGCCCTTGGTGACCCCAGGAGCTTTCCTCTTTTCCTCTTTTTTTAAGATAAGCTTAGATGTTCTCCTGTACCAGGCAAGAACAAGTGCAGGGAGTTCTGTGATTATGGGCTGGTGTGGGCAGGGCATGGGGGAAGAAAACCCTAGCCTGGTCTTCCTAAGGTGCTGGCTGTGGGTGGTGAGGGTCCAGTGTCAGGGCAGAGGGGTGGGTTGGTGTCTTCTCCAGGTGTCACTGGCCTGCACTCAGCTTCTCTCCTCTCTGGGGTGCAGGTTCCGGGCGTGGGGAGGCTGAGACTCGGGAGTGTATCTACTACAACGCCAACTGGGAGCTGGAGCGCACCAACCAGAGCGGCCTGGAGCGCTGCGAGGGCGAGCAGGACAAGCGGCTGCACTGCTACGCCTCCTGGCGCAACAGCTCGGGCACTATCGAGCTCGTGAAAAAGGGCTGCTGGCTGGATGACTTCAATTGCTACGACAGGTACGCCCGGGCGCGTTCCCGCTGCTGAAGCCCACAACGTGCTTTCATCACCCCCTGATCTCAGGGTACCTGAGTTGGAAAACGGCTTCTGTGGCCGTGCCCAGGATCCCAAGCACCTGTACTGGTGGCGTTCGCTCTGCTGATCTCAGGCAGCGTTTCAGTGTCTGTCTATGCCTGGCTGTCGCTCTTAGACTTGGGTTACTCTACAAGGGAAGAAGGCTCACCCTGCTTGCTGGTGTTCCCGGGAGCTGCTCTGTGGGGAGGGGCCCGGGAGAGTCCTGCCTTCCCTGTCCCAGAGTTTGTAATGTGGACTCTGGGCCTTCAGGCAGGAGTGTGTGGCCACTGAGGAGAACCCCCAGGTGTACTTCTGCTGCTGTGAAGGCAACTTCTGCAACGAGCGCTTCACCCACTTGCCGGAGCCTGGGGGCCCAGAAGGTGAGGAGCCCGTGGGAAGAGGAGTCTAAGTGGGGCGCCTTGGAGCCAGTGGGGAGTGGCTGCAGGATCTACTGGAGTGTTGGAGTGGGCGGACTGTGTGACACAGGGCTCCGTGTGTCCCCCAGTCACCTACGAGCCACCTCCGACAGCCCCCACCCTGCTCACGGTACTGGCCTACTCGCTGCTGCCCATTGGGGGCCTCTCCCTCATTGTCCTGCTGGCCTTCTGGATGTATCGGCATCGCAAGCCTCCCTACGGCCACGTGGACGTCCATGAGGTGAGCCGGTGTCAGCGTGGGGGCAGGGCAGGGAGGAGGGACGGCTGGACAGACTCCTTTTAGCCCTTGCTTTCCCAGGACCCCGGACCTCCACCCCCATCCCCTCTGGTGGGCCTGAAGCCACTGCAGCTGCTGGAGATCAAGGCTCGGGGTCGCTTTGGCTGCGTTTGGAAGGCTCAGCTCATGAATGACTTTGTGGCTGTAAAGATCTTCCCACTCCAGGTGAGTGTCCAGGCCGTCTTCTCGCTGTGGTCCAAGTTGGAGTCAGGGTCAGGCTCTGCCAAACTTTGACCCATGTTGGCTTTGGGTTTCACTGTTACTTCCATGTTATGTATGTGGTTTACATGTTTATGTTTGCACAGGTCTGTGTGTGGAGGCTGGAGTTTGACACCGAGTCTTTCCTTTATTGCGCCCCACCTTTTTTTTCAAGACAGTCTTTCAGTATGTAGTCCTGTTGGCCTGGAACCCACAGAGATCTACCTGCCTCCACTCCCACTTCCAGTGCTGGAGTTAAAAGTGTGTACCACCATGCCTGGCTCTCTGCCTTTTACAAATTTTTTATTTATTTTTAATAAGAATTATTTATTTTTATGTGTATGGGTGTTTTGTCTGCATGCGTCTGTGCTTACCACATGCATACCTGTTGCCCGTGGAGGCCAGAAGAGGGTGTTGGATCCGTGAGACTGGAGTTACAGACAGTTGTGAGCCTCCCTGTATGTGTTGGGAGTTGAACCTGGGTGCTCAGGAAGAGCAGCCAGTGCTTTTAACCTCAGAGCCATCTCTCCAGCTTCTTATTTTTTAATTTTTTTCAAGACAAGGTCTCTCACTGAGCCCGGGACTCACTGATTGGATAGGCCAGTTGGCAAGCAAGTCCCAGGGATCCTCCATCTCTGACCCTCCTACTTCCAGCACTGGGGTTGCTCTTGTAGACCAGGCTGGCCTCGAACTCAGAGAGATCTGCCTGCCTCTGCCTCCCGAGTGCTGGGATTAAAGGCGTGTAGCTGTTGGGGATCCGAACTTGGGTCTTCGTGCTTGTCAGGCAGGACTTTACCTCCTGAGTTATCTCCCCAGGCCCTGAGTTTGGTTTTTGACTTTATGATCTCCTCAGAGGCTTCAGACACCAGGCAACCCAAGTAGCTATTGCCCAGGACGCTTAGCAAATCAAGTGCTTGCTGACTGACCTTGGGTACCTCCTTCAGCATTTGTGGTCTCTCTTGTAAACTGGGGTGCTGGCGTCAGCCTCCTCAGGGCTTGCCATTGGCCTGGTTCTCCAGATGTGTCTTCCAGCTGCTGAGGCGCGGAAGCCAGGGAGTGGGCATGGAGATGGGTGTGTTGGGTGGCTGTACTGCGTGGGGTTCTGAGGAGCAGGACTGAGCTGCCTCCCTGCCGCAGGACAAGCAGTCGTGGCAGAGCGAACGGGAGATCTTCAGCACGCCAGGTATGAAGCACGAGAACCTGTTGCAGTTCATTGCTGCCGAGAAGCGAGGCTCCAACCTGGAGGTGGAGCTGTGGCTCATCACAGCCTTCCACGACAAGGTGAGCTACACCCGCCAGAAAGACCCCAGCGGGACAGATAGGTCTCATGGTGGTTTTGTGATTAGGTTAGATGACCCCTGTACCAGGTGCACCTCTCACTCTGGGCCACTTTCTGCCCATTCTGCGTTTTTGCAGAGGCTGGGTTGGGTTGCATCTTGTCCTGCATTTGGAGCTTTTGCCACAATCTGTGCTGCCTTCTTTTAGGGCTCCCTCACGGATTACCTCAAGGGGAACATCATCACCTGGAACGAACTGTGTCATGTGGCAGAGACGATGTCACGAGGCCTCTCGTACCTGCACGAGGATGTGCCCTGGTGCCGTGGTGAGGGCCACAAGCCTTCTATTGCCCACAGGTACCTGGGTTAAGGAGCTCTCCCTGCACTTGTGCTGGGTTACTCAGAGGGCTAGTGTTGGAAACCAGTGTGGTGCCTCCCTGTGGTGTGTCAGAGCAAACCTGGCCTCTCTGTGTGCCGGGATAGCTAGCTCTCCAGGCTGGTGTTCTGGAGCCCTCTGGTGGGCACATGAGGAAGTGCTGACTCCTTTGCTTAGGAGAGCTGGCCTTTCTAGTTCTCAGATGTTGGTCAAGAGCATTTTGTATCCTTAAAAAGACTTTATTTATTTAATCTATGTAGGTTTGTTTGCTGATGCTTGCTGGTGTGTAGCTCGTGTGTTTGGTTATGTATAATGGTGATGGCATTTTACTCCTGGGATGAGCTTAAAAAGGCAAACCATAGATAATTACAGAAATGATACAGAGCCATGGTGGGAGGAGGGCCCTGATCCTTCAAGCTCATGGCGGCCTGGGTGTTGATGAGCTTCAGCTAGACTCTGGGCCTCCACAGGGACTTCAAAAGCAAGAATGTCCTGCTGAAGAGTGACCTCACTGCTGTGCTGGCAGACTTTGGCCTGGCTGTTCGGTTTGAGCCGGGAAAGCCTCCAGGGGACACCCATGGGCAGGTAAGGAGTCTGGACAGCCAGAGTTAGGAGCCGGCATAGGACTGTTGCTGCTGCGCTTAGCCAGAGCGACTGTGGAGCTACCAGGGAACTCAGAGAACCGTGGTTCTGTCTCACCAGCAGGAAACCAAGGCCTGGAGGTTGGCGAAGCTTCCTCCGACCAGGCAGCTGAGCAGTCCAGGATCCCCATTTGGGCTTCGGCCACTCCTCCTGTATTTTAGTCTTTTTCTATTGTAATTATTTATTTTTCAAAAATACATTTAGTGTGTGTGTGTGTGTGTGTGTGTGTGCATGCGTGTGTGTGTGCGTGTGTGTGTGCGCGCACACACGTGAACATGCGTGCATGTTTTATTTAGTGGTCAGTTTTGTGGAAGCCTGAGGTAGTCACTGGGTGTCTTGCTTGATCACCCTCCCCCTTGTATACGAAGGCTGGTCTTACCCTTGAACCGGCATTTCACGTATCAGTCTAGCCAGCTTGCTCTGGGGACCCTGCCTCTGTTTTCCAGGCGCTGGTGTTGCAGGCAAGCTGCTTTATGTGGGTCCTAGGTTTCCAAACTTCGATTTCATACTTGAGTGACAAGTCCCACAGAAGTTTAGCCATGTCTCCGTCTCCTTGTTTGTTAGAGGGTCTCTGTGTTGCTCAGGCGGGGCTGGAACTCGGCTCTCTTGCCTCACCTTCTGAGTGCCTGGCTTTGCTTCAGGTAGTAATCTCGGTAGAGCACAAAGCTCTTGGAGTAGCTTGTCGGGATGTTCTGGGACCCGTGTAGATAGTTCGTAGTACTGTCTCCACTTCGTGATGTTTCTACAGTTATCATCAGCTATGATCTGAACTCTGATGGAGCAGGGCTTTGTGCTTTGACTTTCTGTCTTAATTGGTCTGGTGTACACAGGCTGCGGTTCTCCCAGCTGAGTATGTATTTGAGTGTAGCTGGTTCTGGAGACCCTGCCCTCCTTTGTCTTCCTGTAGGTTGGCACGAGACGGTACATGGCCCCTGAGGTACTGGAGGGAGCCATCAACTTCCAGAGAGACGCCTTCCTGCGCATCGACATGTACGCTATGGGGCTGGTGCTTTGGGAGCTGGTTTCTCGTTGCAAGGCTGCAGACGGTGAGTGCGGTGGCAACCCCTCGTCCTGGGCTGGGGACCGGGAGCTGGACGTCGGGTGATCTCACCAGCCTTTCCTTCTCAGGGCCTGTCGATGAGTACATGCTGCCCTTTGAGGAGGAGATTGGCCAGCACCCTTCACTGGAGGAACTGCAGGAGGTGGTTGTCCACAAGAAGATGAGGCCCACCATTAAGGATCACTGGCTGAAGCATCCGGTGAGGGGGCGGGGTTCAGGAGACTGTGGGGGTGTAGGAAGGGCCGCCATGTTCCCTGGGCCCTAGGGATGTATCTCTGAGGTTGTGGGGAATAAGATAGACCCTGACCTCCTCTTTCTCCCCACTGTGGCTCAATTGCTAAATGTGGGGCCTTTGTGTTTGGACTTTGTGTACAATTTGATTTGAGTTTAGTACTCCAAGGCTAGCAGGTGCAGCTGCTCCAGGGGAACAGGAGTTCCTCTTCTTCCTGTGTTGAAGTTTAGTGCACAGTTCCATGGGTCTCTATGGGAGGCCTGGACTCAGTGGGGTGACTGATGGGAGGGCAGGACTATGGGGGCCTGCAGTTTGTAGCCTTCTAAATGACCTGCAATGGCAGTGACTGGTCCATCGGCTCTGCCTGATCCCAACACATCGTTGCTTGCTGCCCTAACAAAGATTCTTCCCTCCCTCCGTCCCTCGGCTCTGCAGGGCCTGGCCCAGCTCTGTGTGACCATTGAGGAGTGCTGGGACCATGATGCCGAGGCTCGCCTTTCTGCTGGCTGTGTGGAGGAGCGGGTGTCCCTCATCAGGAGGTCGGTCAACGGCACTACCTCGGACTGTCTAGTCTCTCTGGTGACCTCCGTCACCAATGTGGACCTGCCCCCTAAAGAGTCCAGCATCTAAGTCTAGGATACGAGCGTCTCTCCAGACTCAGTGGATCTGAAGACAAAAGGAAAAAAGTTGTGTTTTGTTTTGGAAATCCCATATAACCAACAAACACATAAAATGCAGCTGCTATTTTACCTTGACTTTTATTATTATTATAATTATTATTAATAATATTATTTTTGGATTGGATCAGTTTTTACCAGCATATTGTTCTACTGTATCGCAAACAGCGGACATGTCAGCAGGCGTTGAGGTGCTGAGCTGTGAATGCAGAACCAGCGCCGTGCTGAAGAGCCTCAGCCACCTCCTGTCCTTCGGGATCTGTTCCCCCAGCTGTTTCCCCCAGCTGCGTTCTCTTTGTCGTCTCAGCATCTGTAACACAAAGAAACCCAATGCTGCAATCTCTACTAGAGGAACCTTTGAAGACTGTTACATGAACATACCCTTGCTCAGAGGAGGGTCCCCCCCCCACCCCTTTATTTTGTGTTTCTCCCTTTTCAGGCAGTGAGCTTAAGAAATGGCAGATGTGTCTTCATGGATCTGATGGGTGGCATCCTGACCCAGCAGAGGAAAACAGAGATGAGGAGGATGGTTTAGACCGAAGTTGGAAGGGAGGATGTTTCTGGGGCGGGTTGGGAGCAGAGCTACACTGGACTTGGGCACATTTGGAGCAACACCCTTGGCTATGGAGACTGTTTTCTCAGGTAACAAGGGATCGAGGGCAAGGACCTTCTGGGGGCTGAGCAGTAATAATAGCAAGCACAGGCAGGGTCTGAGGAGAGTCCAGGAGTGGGGCCAGGCTGCCCTGTCTGCCCATTTTCTTCACACTAACTTGGGCTTGCCCACAGGAGGAAATGCTACCTTGCTGGCGTCTTAAGACTAGGTGGGAGCATTACAGCTTAGTGGACATTCTTCATTAGACATAACGGATGCTGTGGGTCTCTTTCATGGAGGAGACTCCGAACTGCACTTTCCCGTTGGCAGTTTGGGGAGATGCCTGTGGCGCCCACTGCACGGGATGAGTGGCCCAGAGGATCCCTGGGTGGGGGCCTTGCTGGCTTGCAGCTCTGGCTGGCCCCATGCAGCGGCATTATTGGCTCCTGGCTGAGGCTCCTGGACATGGCTTTCTCTGGACCCTTTAAAGCGGTGCATGGTGCATATTCTAAAACTGTTTTCTCTTACGCCATAACTTTGCTCCAGGCGGTGAATGTTCCTAATGCTGCTGTTTCGACATTGGAATTTTTTTTTTATTTATGAAACATGCTAATTTTTTTTCAGACAGAACACACACATCCACATATATATACATCCTTTGCTGTGTGGCTTCCGAGGTTTAAATTTTAAGATGTAAAGGAAGTAACTTCACGACCACAGACCACCTCAAACCAGAAATACCTCAGAATTTTCTACTTGTGTACGTTTTATTAATTATATATTTTGTTAGTTGTGTTGTCCTGTAGGAAGTATATTTTAATGTGAGTTGGCTTTTATGACAAGGAAGTTTAAAAGAAATAGAGAAAAGGAAAAAAAGCTTGTGTCTTCTCGCCAGCACTACTATTTTGTTTGCTAGAAGCTTCTTGTAAATAGCAGTCATCAGCTGTAGGTCGCTGTCAGGGCCATCTGTGCATGCGTTGAGCTGGGTTAGACCAGATTTAAACAGCATGTCTCTGTCTTGAGGCCACTTCCTCCTGGGTTGCTTAGAGGGCCAGGTGTTGTTCCTTAAGTCCCCTGGGCAGTATTCAGGATGACACCCCTACTTTAGCTTGGCTGAACCTCAGGCCCAGGTGAGGTAGTTCGGGAGGGTTAATTCCTTCAGCTCACGCCTGGAACTGTGCTGTGAAGTCTGGGAGGGCGCAGCTCACAGCTGGGCAGCTGTTCCCCTCAGCCTGTGGTGTGTGGTGCCCGGGGCAGCCTGGGCTTGTTCTTTTCTGTGGGTGTTTGTGTACAGGGTGCTGAGGAAGGCCAGCTGACTTCCCTCTCAGACCTTGGTCTTCGTTTCCGTGGATTGCCGTGGGCTGGCCAGGTATTTAGGGGGACATGGACTTTGTTTGTGTGAGCTATGTGTATCCCCTTCTCCCCCACTTGACTTTGTGCTTCGGGATCTCCTTTCTCTCAGAGCACCTTTTCTTGCAAAACAGGTCTTACAGCACTTGCTTTTCCTTCCCACCTCTTTCTTTAAGAAGCTTTAAATATTTATTGAAAAGTGCCAATCTGCTTTCTGTAGCTTTCTCCTCAGGCAGTGGAGATCTCTACTTTTGACCCTTAACAAACAAACCACTAAGACATGTAGATCCTTCGCTGCGGGAGTGACCCAGTCACCAGTTACACACTGTGCCAAACATAAACCCAGATTCCCCGTGTGCTCTTGTGACCCCTGGGTGTTTTTCTCTTGTGTGCCGGCTTGGTTTTGTCATAAGCGTCTTGGCCTGGCTGAGCCCTGGTGTGGAACATCCCAGTCAGGACAGGCCTGATACCTTTCCTGGAGGTGGCTTCCTTCTTTGCTGACCGTGTCCAGCCACAACAGTATCCTTGTCAGACCTTTGCATCAGAATGGAGTGTCACGAGGGGGTACCTGTTCGGTGTGGCCTGGAGAAGGGAGAGTCGGGGTGGTGGTGTCTGTGAATGGGGCCTGGAGACCGCCTTGAGCCGTCAGGTAACACACCCAGTTGCTCATGGGAGCTAGGTGCTCTTCCAGGGTGGCCCTTGTTTCTCTCTCTCTCTCTCTCTCCCCCCCCCCCCCTCTCTCTGTCCAGTGGGGTCATAGGACCTCTGCCTTCCACTCTCTCACATATTTTGTGCCACTTTCCTTCTAGTCCCCTGTCACTAAGCTTCTGGAAGACTGAGGAAGTCCCCGTGTGTTCAGAGGAATGAGCTCCGTCAGGAGAGAACCAGCTAGAGAGTTTCTTTTCCCTTCACTGCATGTTGTGGTCCAGATAGGCTCCCGTGGCCGTGGGCTTTGGCAGAGAATGTTCTGGTTGAAAATCCCTGTGATAACAGGCAGTCATCCATTGCCAGAGACTTCTGTGGCTGTGTCAGAGGAAGACAAAGCAAATGAAGACAAGGCAAGGAAGACCATAGACAGCCATTAGCGTCTGGGCTAACATGGGCTGGCCTGGTGCCCCCAACACCATATGCAAGGGGACGTGCTGGCCCTTCTGCTCGTACCTCCACAGCAAAGGGCAGACCTGCTTCTCATCACGAGGTTACCAGGCTTGCTGGGTGCAGCTGGGCCAGCCTTCCTGACAAGGCTTGATGCTTCTAGCATAGTGTATGATCCTGCCATGCTCTGTCCTCCCTGCCTGCCTGGACAACACCCGTGACCCCCTCTGTCTTGCTACTCTGTCCTAGGCCTTGGGCTTTATGAAGGAATTTTCTTGGTGGCCAGCCTACATCTATCTAATGTTTGCCATGCGTTTTGGCTCAGAAAGCCTGGCATGTGGTGGTTCCTATGCTTAGCCGCTTAGGCAAAGAAGTGACTGTTCCACCCAGAGCCAGAGGACTGGCTGGCTCTCTCTCTCTCTCTCTCTCACTCACACACAGAGTTTCACCTTTTTAGTGTGTGAAGTTCCTGGTGTATACTGCTGAGTAGGAGGATGTCTTGTTTTTCCTAAATAATTAATACAGCAAAAGCTCACTGTACTATAGTTGAATTCCTGCCACTATTCTCAAGATCTTGGCTCGTTAGATGTGTCCCCGGATCAGAGGGCAGTCTCATTCAGCTTGG
The DNA here is from genome assembly GCF_903992535.2 of Arvicola amphibius. Lineage (NCBI taxonomy): Eukaryota > Metazoa > Chordata > Mammalia > Rodentia > Cricetidae > Arvicola > Arvicola amphibius. The sequence continues at coordinate 184,924,123 of NC_052049.1, forward strand.
GCTTCAGCATTGCCTGTTGCATCCTTTTGGACTTGGTGGCACGTCCGGAGAGGTGATCCAGCCTGGCCCACATTTCAGGAGAAGTAGGCGACGCCTTTCCCAGAAGTGCTGTGTGCCGTCCAACCATCCTTCTACTAACTGGGGAAACGGTCAGAAAGGGTGACGGCAGGGTGTCCCTTTCCTCTCAGCTTGGGTGACGTGACCTCTCCTTCATCACTGGCTGTTTGTAAAGGCTAAATTGAGACGTATTCAGCAGCTGGCTTGTTTGGCCTGGTGTTGATCTTAAATCCCAGCTAACATTGTTTTAGATAAGAAGGCCGCGTAGTTCAGCCGATGAGTCCTTTACAGTCTAGATGCTAAACTTTCTGTGCACCCAGGATTTAATGCGTAATTCTTTATGTGTGCTTCTGGGTAGCTGTGTAGCCAGCAATTCTACTGGGAATGTACCCCAGACCTCTGGGAGGTTTAGGAAAGTGTTTTGGGATAATGATTTAGTTTTATAGAGCATTAAATTAAGTTTAAAACACTTCGTTGGGAATCAATTAGTTGATTCCAACACATTTAAAAACATTAGTTCAATCAATAAATCAGGCCAAGTTCTTTGGTGGGCTATTGGGATATTGCTATTTGGACTTCTTTGCGATTGCTATAAATTACTGTTGGGCCGACAGTTTGAACTGAGATCGGGAATGCCTACATCTTTTTCCTGAACCAAGTTTAGCATTTTCATGCTGGCGTCTTCCAGGCGTGAAGGAAGGAAGACTTTGCCCTTGCGGTGCTATGCCTGTCTCCTTAGTGCCCAGGCCAATGAGCGCTACTTCCCCACCCACGGAAGCACCTGGCAACAGTTCCCTCAAGAATTAAAACGTCAGTGTGGGGCAGTGGGCTCTGCACGGCCTCTTGTTCTCCAGGCCTCTGTCCGTGGACTGGCGAGGCTGAGTTAGTGTAGGCTGCCGTATGGGTGCGCGTGGCTGCTGTCGGAGCGGGGAGATCTGGACACCTGCAGATGAGACATACTACATTCATTTGTAGACTTTGTGTTTGAGTTTACAGTTAGGAGGCGAGTGGCCCCGTTAGTTTTTTGGTGGAGAGGGGCAAGCAAAAGTGGGTTTTATGTGAGTGAACGAACGCTGCCTCAGGTTCTGGAGCGCCCACCCTCGTCGCACGGGCCCTTCCCTGACTCCTGACCACTCTGCATCAGTGTTGTTAGACAGTGTTGTAAATAAGAGTGGTTGAGTGGTTCTGTTAATAGACGTCACTTGGAGTTCTCCTTTACAAAGCCTGTGGCTCCGCCCATCTATTTAGTTCTGCCACATGACAGTCGCCCCCACACAGTGTGGAGATTGTTTTGTACTACAGATTATTTTTATAAACTAGTGAGTCGGAGTGAGATGTAATCCAAGCCGATGAGCTTTACTTTCAGGATCGTGCGTGCACTGGAGTATGAGGGCTGGAGCTTAGCACTTGCATGGGTTCCTGAATACCCTGGCAGCCCGGAGTCGATTTACGGGTCTCCGTTGCCCAAGCTCCACTCACAGGGCAGTGAGGGCTCAGTCCTGCTCCCTGCCTGTGGAGGGGACAGTGGCCGGGCGAAGGGAGGAGCTTGTAGTGGGTTTGATTTATGCTGAACAAGGGGTTCTGAGGTTGAAACTTTGTTCCTTAGGTAGAAGGTAGTCACCTGACTGGGTTTGGAAGCGGTAGCACAGAGCCATGAGGGACGCATCTAGAGAAAGATTTGGGCCACAGAAAACATTCAAATGGGATTTGGTGGCCTGAGTTCCGCTAACCAGACCATCTAGGACCATACTGAGTAATTCTTTGGAAATGGTGTGGCTCATGAAGGAATTAAGTGGAGGGTTCCCAGGCACAGTTTGTCCCTTTTGATCAGGGCTGCTTTCTGCTCTATTGTGAAGCAGGAGCCAACAGAGGAAGCTCAGTACCCCAGTCTCAGAGTGGGGTGTCTTTCAGATGCCCGCAGAGGGTTTCTGGCAAGGCCTAGGAGGCCTTCATCTCAACTTTTGATTTTGGGGAGAGAGTGGGTGGGACTTTGCATAGGGATGGGGAGGTGGATAGTTCAGCTAAATCATGTCCCATGGCCAGTTCTGAGGTCCAACTGAAGACCTCCTCCCTATACCCTGCCTGCTGGCTCCAGCCTGCTGCTAAGAGAACTACACTGGATGGGTGCTCCTGCTAAGAGAGCCTTAGTGAGTTTCAAGCCAGCCGTGGTCTCTTCATCCTGTTTTAGAATGTTGTTTTACATGTTATCTATCCCCTTTCTGCTGGGGACACTTAGTCCCAGCTCTAGCTGCATTCTGGAAGCCAGCTCCCCCGCTTCTGTTCCCCATAAAAGAAGACTTCTGTGCTCTCCAGCCGCCTGTCTCGGAATGTAATTCTGTTGTGCCTTGGTTTGTCACCCACCCCTCAAAAGCAACTGCAGTAAGCTTTCTCTACTTGTCTCTTCTAGCCCCCGCCCCTTCCCTGCCTCCCTTTCCAGCCCTGATTTCTGGATGCACTTGTGTGATCCGGGTACTTTAAGAACCGGTTACCTCAGACCTCATGTTGAACGGTGTCACCAGCTGGGCTCTCTTGATAACTGCCGACTCCTACCACACGTGCAGGAGGCCCACTGAGTGTGGGCACTGACTCGTTTTAAAGCAAAACTTCCCAAATGGACCCAGGGGCTCCTGGCAAGCCTGTCCTGGCGCTGCGGGGGACTGGTTGGGTGTGTCATCCGAACGGTGCTTCCTGTGTCCTGTGCATTCTGCCGTGTTCAGTATTCTCATGTGTCTGAATAGGCAAAGCAACCTAACTGTCTGGTCTCGCACGCAAATGAGCTCCATAGACGAGCTCTTTGTAACGCCCGCATTTCCAGTCGCCAGAGCTCAGACCTAGAACATTCCGTCAAACAGCAGGGTAGAAGCCCCACCCCCACCCCTGTCCACTGCCACAGTGTGTTCTGGGAAGATGTCTGTAGTGTACGTTGCTGTGGAATTAGGCCTTGTGGGATATGGCTGCTTGTCATTTTGATGTATTTTAAATAAATATATATATATTTTTAAAGAGCCTTTTTTTACCAGTTCAAAAAGCTTAATTAACCAGCTGTCATCACATCTGAATTTTTGTCTCTGGGGCACAGACGGCAGGGTGAGATTAAAAGTGGTAACTCAGCCATGAGTTGCCTGCCCTGGGCTGCCCTGCTGTCCCGCTGACTATGGGACCCTACGGTCAGCGTGCACCTGGTGGGCTTCAACTCAGCCCTCCGGGTTTCTGGTGTCTGCCCCGCTTAGCGGACTGCTGACCTCAGTCCTTGCAAGTGCTTTAGCCCTAGTGGGGTTTTCCCAGAGCACTGCCACGAGCGAAGTGTATGAGTTTAGCCAAATAATTTCTCCATAAGGGAAAAGCGTGACGGAGACCGGAGTAGGAAACGAGTTGTCAGAGGCCGCCTGGGAGCAAGCAGTTGTCACGTGGGCAGGAGACCTCATTTGAAATGCTAGGCCCACCAACAAGAGTGCAATTATTAAAATGCCAGCGGCTTGCTTTCCCTCACTTTCCTTTTCCAGAATTCTATAAAAATGCAAAGACAATTGGGTGGTACTTGAGAACGGAAGGCGAGGGTTACTGCAGATTAGCCACAGACTTGGAGATTTCAGTGCCATGACACAAATCCACACGATGCCGTTGTCAACTGTAGGAGAGAATCTGCTTGTGAACGCGACAGGGTCCCAGCGGTGACGTTAGAGGCCACATTTTCACCCGCTGCTCTTTTTTCACATCCGCCCTTGAATCTGTCTTAGTGTTGTGCAGTACTGCAAACTCACCTTGCGTCGAGTTTGATGTCCATTCCCGTGGAGAAGAGCACTTGGCATGTGACAGACAGTGAGTTGGAAATACAGCAGAGCGTCGAATTTTGCAGGGACAGCTTTGGAACCAACAGAAAATGTCACTTTTTATTTACCATCTTATATATCAGTTTTACCAGCTACTTCTAAATTTGTACATTATTTGGAAGAAAAAAAACTTAAGACTTGTCTAACTTAGTGGAGAATGTGTGTGCCGCCCTTAGGATGGGTAGCTAAGTCTCACTGAGCTGTGTTATCTAACTTGTATATATGAATTGTAATTAAAAGTTTGGATTCATCTGTTTCTCACAGTTTAAAATGACGAGTCATTGCAAAGTCTGGAAGTGTGACTCGTCTATGATTTCAGGCTGTGTAGACGTGAGGAAGCTCTCTCAAGTGCTGAAACTAAAAACTTCTAGTTTGGGGCTCCAATTCGATTGAGTACTGTTTGTTTGCCAGAATATGTGAGGTGTAAATGTAGTGGGACACTTTCCACCCTTGTAGCTATAAAACAAACATTTTGTAGATCAGAAAATAGCTTGTACTACTGAATTAACAAAAGTTATACTAAAGTATCATGTCTTAAAATATATATATGTATATATATATACATATATATGTATATATATACACATACATACAGAGTTAAGCTTGTTGCTGTTACCCTGTCTGGATTTGAAAAGTGTGCTGATTTATATATATCTATATATATTACACACACACACACACACACACACACACACACACACACACACACACACACACACACACCTATAATGGCCTGAAGCAGACATCCATGTAACTACAGTTGCAAAATGCAAACATTTTGGAAAGAACATTGTATCATAGTTCATTCATTTGCAGTGGATCTTTGCTCCTTTTTCCTGTGGTAATTTTAGAAACGAGTGTCAAGTTTGAAATTAGATCTGCTAAGTTGGGGTTTTGCTGCTTGAATTCTGCACTGGGTCCTCAAACAAACCGATGTGAATGTAGTTTTTCCCCCTGTGTGAAGGAGCAGCCACACCCCCCAACAGAATAGGAGGAAAAATCTAGAACTATTTCAAGTTTTATCTTTTTGTATATGAAAATAAATAATAATAAATAAGTAACCTTGTCTGACTTTTTTATTTTCTTTTTTAAAAAATTTGTGAATATCTCTGTATATGTGTATTTGTATGCTATCAGTGTATGGATGCCTAGGGAGGCCAAAACTGGTGATCAGATCCCCTGGAGCTGGAGTTACTCAGGTAGTTGTGAGCTGACATGTGGGTGCTGGGAACTGAACTTAGATCCTCAGGAAGAGCAGCAAGTGCTCTTAACCACTGAGTCATCACTTCAGCCTCCCCACCCTTCTTCCAAGACAGGGTTTCTCTGTGTAGCCTTGGCCTTCCTGAAACTAACTCACTTTGTAGACCAGGCTGTCCTGAACTCTGGTCCACCTGCCTCTCCTCCTGAGGATTAAAGGCGTGTTCCACTACCCCCTGGGTATTTTTCATTTTTAAACTGTGTGTGTGTGTGTGTGTGTGTGTGTGTGTGTGTGGTGCGGGGGAGTATTTGCATCTGAGTGCAATCCTGAGGAAGCAAGGTGTCACATCTTCTGGAACTGGAGTTCCAGGTGGCTGTAGCTGCTCAGCGTGGATGCTGGGAATGGCCCTTGGGTTCTCTGCAGGAGCAGTGAGTGCTCTGGCCACTGAGCCGTTGCTGTCAGCAGCCTCGTCGCTGTCTTGATTTCATGGCAGGAGATTGACATGCCTTTGTATGGGAATTAGAAGTTAATCAATAGCATCCCCTGCTCTCAGGGCTGGTTCCAGGCTGTGGGTTCCTATTTGATAGACATGCAGTTGCTGATGGCTGTAGTGGGGCTGGAGCTAGGGCTGGAGCTAAGCACCATTCTCCATGTCTGCCTGCTAGACTGCTGAGATGCTTCAGCAGATCGAAGATACTGCATAAGCTGGATGACCTGAGTTTGATCCACATAAAGGTGGACGGAAAGAACTAGCTCAGCAAAGATGTCCTCCATATGCATGCCATGGCATGGGCATACACAGACACACTAGTAATCATACATGAAACTTTCTTTTTTGGTTTTTTGAGACAGGGTTTCGCTGTAGTTTTAGAGTCTGTCCTGGAACTAGCTCTTGTAGACCAGGCTGGCCTTGAACTCATAGAGATCCACCTGCCTCTGCCTCCTGAGTGCTGGGATTAAAGGCATGTGCCACCAGGTCTAGCAAAACTCACAGTTTTGACAAAGGAGTTGGAAAATCTTTAAGACTGGATTTTAAGGCTTACCTGGCTGCTTTCCTATAGCAAAGGAACTTTCATGAATAGAAACCACACTGTGAGTAGTTTGTAAAAACGAGAGAAATAGAAAAGAACTCAAGAAGTACCGCCTTATCCCCCACTGATAAATCTCAAGCATCCCAGGGAATACTGGGACTCCCTGGATAGTTTAAAAATGGGTCCAGTCCTTTTAGGTGGGCAAGCAGGTCCTCAGGATGCTTCACTGTCCCAAAGCAGCAGTCCTTCCAATTCTTGGGGCCAAGTGACATGTACGGTGACATTAAAATAAAAGATCTGGATGACAAAAAACTCACCTCTGAGCCAGGTAGTGGTGGTGCAAGCCTTTATAACCCGAGCACTCGGGAGGCAGAGGCAGAGGCAGATGAATCTCTGTGAGTTCGAGACCAGCCTGGTCTACAAGAGCTAGTTCCAGGACAGGCTCCAAAGCCACAGAGAAACCCTGTCTTGAAAAACAACAACAAACCCCCCCCAAAAAACAAAAAAAAAACCAACAACCCCCCCAAAACAAAAACAAACAAAAAAACCCCTCACCTATGTGCTTTGTACTTAAAAAAAAAATGTGGGTGTTTTTCTGGCACCTGTCTGTGCACTGTGTGCTGTGCACATGATAACCAGAAGAGGGCGTCAGATTCCCTGGGATGGAGTTCTAGCCTGTTGTGAGCCTCCATGTGGGTTCAGGAAGTGAACCCAGGTCTAGGACTCTTACATCTTTGCACGTCGATGACTGTAACCAGTTCTGATGGCAGCTCCCAAAGTAGCCTTCATGGCCACTGACTAGTATTTTGTGGTTGTATTATCAGCGTTTTCTATCACACCAGACAGAAATTTCTAGGCTTAAAGGGGCTGTAGTGGAAGGAGACCGGTGAGGTGGCCACCTATCTTGGAAAAGGCAGGAAGGTGGACTTCAAGAGCCTTGAGAGCTGGGGCCATTGAGTCGCAAGGTCTCCAGACCTGTACTTAAGCATTTGTTCTGTAATTGCTCTGTGGGGGACCAGATACATTTGCTGTGTGTTTACTGGGCTGGAAACTAGTCTATAGATGGACGGAGGTGGGTAAATCACTGGCTACTAGCTGGAGCGAGAACTAGGCCTCTAACTCCATAGAAAGGGCGGCTGAGCCAGCTCAAGCTGTCAGGGTCAGACACCTATTGGATTCATATGCGACTTCACCAGAGGTATTCAGGAAGAATTCCTCAGACAGCTTTGTCTGTGCAAGGCTTTGAAGACGACGCTTGGATTTCCTTGGTTAGTCACAGAGATGGCCTCCTGCTGAGTGATTGCCCTTGAGGTCAGATGAAACCTCTCGGTTTCCAGTTAAGAAATGGAAATTGGCTGGGAATGTGGTCAGTTCGTAGAGCGCTTGCCTAGCATGCTCTAGGTTAGAGCCCCCAGCACTGACTAAATTGGGCATAGTGGGGGCACACCTGGAATCTCAGCGTTCTGGAGGTGGAGGTGGAAGGATCAGACATTCAAGTCCATTGGCTACATAGAGTTCAAGACTATCCTGGGATTTGCTAGTCCCTGTCTCCAGGTGGAAAATAGCAGGGAACTGCCACAAACCTTTAGGTCCGCCTCGGAGGCTGGAGGCCATGCTGCAAGGACCTCAAGGACCCATTCATCTGAGTGTAATCCTGCCAAACAGATGTTCTTCCTTTATCAGTGGACATTCGCCAATTCGTTTTTTAAAATTTATTTTTATTTTATGTACATTGGTGTTTCGACAGCACCTATGTTTGTGTGAGCTTGTTGGATCCCCTGGAACAGGAGTTACAGACAGTTGTGAGCTGCCATGTGGGTGCTGGGAATTGAACCTGGGTCCTCCGGAAGAGCAGCCAGTACTCTCTTTGTTTTGGTTTTTCGAGACAGGGTTTCTCTGTGTTGCTTTGGAGCCTGTCCTGAAACTCTCTCTGTAGACAAGGCTGGTCTCAAACCCACAGAGACCCGCCTGCCTCTGCCTCTCGAGTGCTGGGATTAAAGGTGTGCGCCACCACCGCCCGGCTGCAGCCAGTGCTCTTGACCACTGAACTATCCCTCCAGCCCCCACCAGTTTCATGTTCTAAAACCAAGAATCGCGGTGTCATAAAATAGGCTAACATTTACAGTGTGCTTGAAGGCACACATCTTATGTGTTCCCTCCTCAGTCTTAGTCCTGTCTAAGATGATGATGACAGCACGGTGATTTTAACTTCTTTTTTGAAATAGGTCTGGCTGTGTAGCTCAGATCCATTTGGAACTCACTATGTAGTGTAGGCTGGTCTTGAACTCAAATAATCTGTCCTCAGCCTTCCTAGATCTTGGATTATGGAGAGCTCGACCAAACCCGATTACAATCTTATCACATTCATTTCTGCCTGGCTGTGCACACCTGTGCATGTGGGAGGGCAGGTGCACAGCTGTGGAGGTCAGAGGATGCTCTCAGGATTCAGTTCTCTCCTCCCATCTAGTGGGCTCCAGGGACTGAGGGCTGGTGTCCGTTTCGGTGGCCAGTACTTTTACCAGATAAGCAGTTTTGCTGGTTCAGACATAAATTAAAAGAGGAGACATGATGGGGTGTCCCACCGATGGGGTGCCACACCCGAGTAGTTTGGCAGGGATTTTAACTTCCGAGCTCTGGTCTAGAGTCTCGGATTACTATGGAGTTCTGTTTTGCCAAGAAACTCGATAGGAGGTACAAGCATCGTAGCTTAAGAAGTTAAGTGTGTGCATTTTTGCCTTTGAAGCCAGGTATTGCAAACAGATCCAATGTGGTACAGGTTTTGCAATCACACCGAATTGGATCATGAGAACGCGTTTGCTCACTATTAAAGGAGTCTAAAGGTATTTTCTTCTGAAGAAAGTCCATGCACGCGATTAAACCTTCCATCATCACCTGGCCCGGACTAGGGATGGAGGCAGGCGCGTCTGCCCCAGCTGGTCACCAGGGGGCGCACGAGGCCCCCTGCGGCGAAGACTTCTGGGAGGCAGCTCCAGACCGCGCGTGCGTGCGTGCCTCGTTCCCGGGCTCGCGATTGGGCCTTTCAGGCTTCGGACCCCCGGTGTGCGCAGGCGTGGCAGAGGCAGCTCGCTGGCATCTTCGGAGCGATGGCTGCTAAGAGCTTCGTTTCCCGCCACAGGGACTCGCTGCGATTTTTGAATGGCTTCTTGGCCGGGGCCGTCGTGGGCGCGGCGGGCGCGGGGCTGACGGTGCTGCAGCTCCTCCGGCGTCGGGACGGCGAGCCGCACGGTGAGTCTGCGGGCGGGCGCCATCCCCCGGCCTCTGCGGGCTCCCACGTCACCGCCCTCCGTCCTTAGCGCCAGCTCGAGCTGAGACTCTGTTTGTTCTCCACCTTAGGTGCAGCACAGTGCCTGATACAGAGTTGGCCTTCAGTAAGTGTCTTAGTTTCTTTTCCTGTAGCTGTGACAAGCAAATACCCGACGAAAGCCGTTTAAGGGAAGGGTTCATTTTTGCTCCCAGTTCGAGGTGCAGCCCCTATTATGGCGGGGAAGGACCTTGAAGCAGCTGGCCACACCGCTTCCACAATCAGGAAACAGGGACGAATGCCTGCTGCCGCTCGGCCCCCTTTCCTTCATACAGTATGGGATTCCCAGCCAGGGAATGACCCCGCCCACAGTTAAGCTGGGGGTTCCCACATCACTGAGTGCTACCATGATTATCCCCCCTCCCGCATAGGCATCCCCAGGCCTGTCTCAGGTGATTCTGTCTAGATTCTATCAAATTGACATTAGCCCTCAGAGCATGTGTGTCTGAGGGAGTTTCTGTGAAGACTGACTGCCCAGTCTTCAGAGTACGTAAGTCCTTACGTTCCCCCGGGGGCACCTACAGGCCCCGCTCATCCCAGGACGTGTTGAACAACCAGCTTTGATACTTACCACTGTGCTGGAGGACATCCCCTGGGAAGTCATGGGGAGCAAGAGGAACTGGTAACCGGCTCGGTGTTAGGAGAGAGCTCGTTTTTTTTTCCCCCACTAAGAGAAAGTACCAGGTTCCCAGTCTTTCCTTGGATTAAAACATGGGGGAAGTGTCAGTGAGGAATTGTTTAGCTTTTTCTTTTCTTTTTTGAGGCAAGGTCTCATTGTGACCCAGCCAGGCATCAAACCTGTTGGAGTACCAGGTGTGTGCTCCCACGCATGGAGTTATGCTTTAGAAAAATGAAAATGAATATATAGCCTGGCAGATGAGATACCACGATGATGAGAAACTACAGTTATGGCCATTTTTGACTCCTTAAGTACGAAGCCTCTTTCCCATCCAGTTTTATCAGTGACTGGTAGCGTTGACGTGATGGTTTTCCTTTGCGGTCTCCTTATAGTTTGAGGTGCAGACGGATTTGGAAAGCTAGTAAGATGGGTCCTTGTTTATTTTTGGCACCAAGAATTAACTAGCACGTGCCCAGCGCTGTCACTGAGCTGTGCCCACCTCCACCCTGCACACCTCTCGCCAGGCCTTTATTTGAGAGTTCTGAGGTTGGCAGCGCATCCCTGTAAACTCAGGTAGAGGCAGCAGGGACAAAAGTTCAAGGCCTGCCTGGACCACAGAGCCAGTTCACAGTTAGCGTGAGCCATGCAGCGAGACCCTGTATCAGACTGAAACATGGAAGGATCGGGAATGTGGTCCTTTTCTGGAATTCTGCCTAACATGAGCGAGGACCCTGAGTTCATTACCCAGCACCAAAACCAAATACATAACCCCTAGAGTTGAGGCTTATGGTGAGTACACAGCAGACCGTAGGCAGGGGATTTTGCTGACCATTTTCTCTGACTTAATAAATCACTGCAAAAAATGAGTTCGTATTGTTAGATCCTCCTGCTCCTCAACCCTGGGAATCACTCCCTGCTGAGACCTTTGAGCCATTTGCTTTTAGCTACCACTGTTGTCTTGATAGTTGTTTGTTCTTAGTAAGAGTCACTAATTACTTGTATTTTATTCACCCCCCCTCTTTTTTTTAATTTTCTTTTTCTTTCTTAGAATCTGCAGAAAAAGTTGTCTTGGAACAGTTTGGATTTCCTCTGACCGGAACAGAGACCAGGCGCTACACTAACCATGCCTTATCTTATGATCAGGCAAAACGGGTGCCCAGATGGGTCCTTGAGCATATCTCGAAGGACAAGATCGTAGGTGGGTGCTTGGGACAGAGTGCAGGTACTGATGGGAGCAAGGGGATGGTTGAGGATATTTTCAGCCGTGGCATGTCACAGCACACACTGAAAATGATGCTTATTTTCCTCTCTGATTAAATGGGTCAAGTTTAATCTCCAAGGAGCCCAAGATCCTTCCCAGCTGTTTCAGGGGCTGAGAACACCCGTGTTTCAATATTGAGTTTCAAGACCCCATCCTAAATATTGACGCAGTGAGCATCATCTTTACCTCAACAGGCCTTTTTTTTTTTTGGCTTTGGAGCCTTTCCTCACAGGCCTTTTTTTTAAGCACCCACTAAGTGTGCTCACGGTGGTACAAAGCTCTGGGCGTATAGCCATGACTTGAATAGATGGTTTTATTATTTTTTTTTGTTTTTGTTTTTTTGAGACAGGGTTTCCTCTGTGTAACAGCCCTGGCAGTCCTGGGACTCACTTTGTAGATCAGGCTGTCCTCGAACTCAGAGATCCGCCTGCCTCTGCCTCCTCAGAGTGCGCCACCACCTCCCACTGTCCTGTGGCGTTGTCCTGAAGGCGATCCCTCAGGGACAGCATTGTTGGAGAAAACTACTCCCTCTCCTAGTAGCCCTCAGCGAGAAGTGGAGCTTTGTGGCGCCCCTCGCCCCTCTGCTGGGGTCTTTGTCTGGTTTGAGCCTGTGCAGCTCTTGCCCATGCTGTGCGTGACACGACAGTCCCTTTTCACGTTTATTCCGTGGTGGAGTTTTCTGTCCCCTCACCACCTCCTCGTTTTCACTGGTCCTGCTGTCCAGTGTGGTTTCTTCACTGAAAGGCCAGAGTCCAAGTGTGAGAACCAGCCTGTCCTAGACCAAGGCTTGCTCAGATGAAATAGCTCAACTATTTTAGGAGCTTGAGACTTGCATGTGGTCCCCAATACCTGAAGGGGTACCTTCTTACAGTAGTCTACTTGCCTGTCTTAGAGGACCTACTGATAAGTATTATGTGTGTTTTTTCTTCAGGTGACGCAGACAGAAAACATTGTAAATTCAAGCCTGATCCCAGTGTCCCTTCAGCCTTCAGTGCCCTCAATGAGGACTATGTTGGAAGTGGCTGGTCACGAGGACACATGGCCCCAGCAGGAAATAACAAGTTTTCCAGTGTAGGCACACTTTTGAGAGGATGAGGATATGTGGCTGATGGTCTAGGGACCAGAACATAAAGCTTGAGAATGTCTGTGTCTGTCTGTCTGTCTCTTGCCTCTGAAAACTAAATTCTAAATGTAAAGGGGGCGGAAAAGCCATTAGGGGCTCAGCTACTCATTCTTATTTTTAAAAGTTTGAGAGCTGTAGAAAAACTGAGACAAAGTGGTAGTGCCAGGCTGGGACCTCAGTGGTGGCTGGGACCGCAGTGGCGGCCAGGACCGCAGTGGCTGCCAGGCTAGGACCGCGGTGGTGGCCAGGCTAGGACCCAGTGGTGGCCAGGCTGGGACTGCAGTGGTGGCCGGGACCGCAGTGGCTGCCAGGCTGGAAGCGCAGTAGTGGCCAGGACCGCAGTGGCGACCAGGCTGGGACTGCAGTGGCGTCCAGGCTGGGACCGCAGTAGTGGCCAGGACCGCAGTGGCGGCCAGGCTAGGGCCGCCCTTGAGGGATGGGTATGGTGATGGCAGCTGGTGATTGCAGTCACTGAAACAGCTTTGTGTCTGTTGGTCAGATATGCCACGGGAGTGGGTTTGTGGTGGCTTGAAACTGGGAGAAAAGGACATTTTCTCTGCCACTTTTGAACTAAATGTTTTGTTGTTGTTGGTTTTTGTACCTTAAATAAAATCCCAGAAAGTTGACCTTTCCTCCAGAAGTTACTCTGCACTTTCTTTGGAGACTTTTAGTCATTGGGGCTCATAACCATGCTTTTGGATGATACAAATGCTGGGAGAAGCCAGGCACATTGAACTATTTACATTATAGTTCTTATTTTTTATTGTAGTTGATACTTTTATTATTTGAGTCAGTTTCATGTGGTACAGGCTATCCTGGAGCCTGGTATGTAGCTTAGGTTGACCTTGGGTTCCTGATCCCCTGCTTTCACCTTTGAAGCGCTGGTATGATAGGCATGTGCCACCGTACCCAGCTTATAGTCTTTTAAAAAATTAATTTTTGGGCTGGAGAGATGGCTCAGAGGTTAAGAGCATTGCCTGCTCTTCCAAAGGTCCTGAGTTCAATTCCCAGCAACAACATGGTGGCTCACAACCATCTGTAATGAGGTCTGGTGCCCTCTTCTGGCCTGTAGGCATACACACAGACAGAATATTGTATACATAATAAATAAATAATTTTAAAAAAATTAATTTTTTTTGAGAAAGGGTTAGTCTTTTTTTTAAATTAAATTTATTCTGCATATATTGTGTGTGTGTGGGTGCGTGTGTGCATGAATTGTATGTGGAGGCCAAAGGACAACTTGTAGAGTTCTTTCCTTTCACCTTTTTGTTAGTTGTGGGCACCAAATTTGGGGTAACAAGCTCATGGGGCAAGCACTTTTACCTGCTGAACAATCTCACTGACCCTGGGAATTGTTATATTGCATGACAGAATTCTCTGTCTTGGAATATTTACGCCTTTGTTTATCTAAGCAAGTCTCAGTGGGTTGGGATGGGGATGGGTGGCAGAGTGGGTGCTGGCCTGAGCGGATTCCAGCCCTGATGAGTGGTCCAGTAGTTCTAGCTGTAGAGATGAGGTGTTAATTTGGGGCTGTCAGCATCTGCTCCTGGAGCCTTTGAAGGGAAGGCATGCTAGAATAACATGCTGTTTTCTTTTCTTTCACAGAAGGCCATGGCGGAGACCTTCTACCTTTCTAACATCGTGCCTCAGGATTTCGATAACAATTCTGGCTACTGGAATAGGTAGGTGTGATGAGACTGTTGGGGTGTACGCGCTGTCTCTCGCTTTCCAGATGCTCTCCTGGCTGAAAGGCCCATCCCTTTGCTGTGTCTTCTACGGGAGCACAGCCTTGTACAGGAGCACAGCCTTGTACGGGAGCACAGCCTTGTACGGGAGCACAGCCTTGTACGGGAGCACAGCCTTCTACAGGAGCACAGCCTGTCTCTTTGATTGTTCACTTCTGTTCAAGTCAGGTTTTGAGAAAAATGACTCAAAATAACATTCCTGACAGTAGCTGAGCCACGTGTCCCGGGAAGGCACTTTAAGTTTCTAAGCTTTTTAGGGGAGGCACTGTCAATTACCAAGGCTGGCCTCCTGCTTGGGATTCTCCTTCCTTGACCTTGAAAGTCCTGGGGTGGCAGGTGTGAACCAGCACACTGCCTGTTTCTGAACTTTGCGAGAGAAAGGTTTGGTGTGGTGCAGTTCAGCACGGCCATTAACCATTTTAGTGGTAGAAACCAGAACATCTGAGCCTTCTGCTTTCTTTTGACATTGTTACATTCTGTCCTGTGGTCTCAGCAGGTAATGAGACCAACACTGGTTGAGGTAGTTTCAGGCAGGTGTGCTTTTCCTGTATTTTACGGTTCAGAATAAGGCTGGAAGTGTAGTTCGTCGACAGACTGCTTGCTTCAAATGGGCAGGGGCCGTAGCTTTCATCCTTAGCACCAAAGGACCAAAACCAAACAAACAAAAGAGAAAATAAAGCTGGGGAGACGACTCAGCACTTAGAGCATGCTTGCTCGTCTAGAGGGTCAGAGTTCAGTGTCCAGAATCAGCGTGATGGCCTGTGACACTAGTTCCATGAAACCCAATGTCCTCTTCTGGCTCTCACGTGTACACTTATATACATGCAGGTAACACTCACATAAAAAGATAAATAAATTAAAAAAAATAAGCATTAAGAAAATGCCCTATACTTAAAAACCCAGGGCCAGAGAGGCAGCCCAGTGGTTAAGAGCCAGTGTTGCTCTTGCAGAGGACAGGAGTTTGGTTCTCAGCTTCCGTACCAGCTAGCCCACAGCCACCTGTGATTCCAGCTAGCCCACAGCCACCCGTGATTCCAGCTCCAGGGCTTCTAACACCTCTGCCGGGCTCTGTGGCACCTGCACCCCTGTGCTTGTATGCAAACACAGACTCACAAAAACCATGAGAGGAGTCTGTAAAGACCAGTAGTTACCAGTCACGCACATCTGCTGCACCGTGTATCCTAACCTCTACCACCTGCTCAGATTATAATAGATGGCATCATACTTTATATTTTTAGGAGGAAAGAATTGTTTTAAAATGTAACCCACAATACCATTGCACTTAAATGTGCAGTATCTCTGGTACCAGCTTGACGGTGCTTGTTCCCCCAAGTGTTTGCTGCTGTTGGGATCCAGCTAAGGTTTAGATTTAACTCGTGGATCCTCTCACTCCCTTGTATAGCTCTTCCTTCCAGCTTGTTGAAGCTCTGGGATGTTCTTACCCCTTCCCATGTTGTGTTGCTGATTGCACACCTATGGGGGCCCTTTACATTTCTTTTCCCTGGGGAGATCTTTGTAGAGAGGAGAGCTTTACCTTGTAGCTGGGCATTTGCACTGTGAAAGAAACAGAGAGGAATGGTGGCAAGAGCTGCCATCTCCTTTAGATCCCAGCCAAGTGCATTATAAAAAGTGCATATTAAGAGCCTGGTGGTGTCACACTCCTTCAATCCCAGCACGGAGGCAGAGGCAGCCTGGTCTACAGAGCTAGTTCCAGGACAGCTAGGACTGTTACACAGCAAAACCCCGTCTCAAAAATCAAAAAACAAAACCAAAAGTGCTTATCACTACCATGTTGATTGTGCTGTGGACCTGTCTCTGCCCCTAGCATTGTGCTGTATAGATGGCTTCCACGGGAGATAGCTGCCACATGGGGCGGCCAGAACCTAACAGTTCCTGTGGTAAGCTAGGTCGGGGAGTCTGTGTTCCTCGTCTCTTCAGTATTTTAGGACACATTCTGGTGACAAGTGACACTAGCCTGACCGTGTGGTTCCGTCAGTCTTTCAGGATCAATTTTCTAGAAACTGCCATGGTTCAGATGGGATAAGCATGCATAGCTGCAGTCTTGAAATGGTGTAGGCAAGGCTGGTCTCTAATTTGTACAGACCCTCCTGCCTCTGCCTCCTGGGTACTGGACTAAAGGTGTACAACATCATGCCTGATTTGATATATTTTTTAATAGTTTGAAATTCAAAAGACTGCTTTAAATTTTTTTTTTCCAAACCAGGGTTCTTTGTGTAGCTCTGGCTGTCCTGGAACTTGCTTTGTAGACCAGGGTGGTCTTGAACTCAGAGATCCACCTGCCTCTGCTTCCCGAGTGCTGGGATTAAAGATGTGTACCACTACCTCCTGGCTTAAAAAATACTTTTTTTTAGACAGGGTCTCACAGTATAGCCTTCTCTGGTCTGGAACTCTTTGTAGACCAGATTAACCTTGAACTCATAAGAGATCCAATTGCTTCTGCCTACTTGGTGCTGGGACTAAAGGTGTGTGCCACTACAGGTATCCCTAAGTTAATTTCTTAAATGAGATAGATTCTTGGTATCTTTCCTAAGGACTGGGTGACTTGTTGCTTTCTTTTTTTTTTAAAATTTATTTATTATGTATATAGTGTTCTGGGCACCAGATCTCATTACAGATGGGTGTGAGTTATCATGTGGTTGCTGGGAATTGTACTTGGGACCTCCGGAAGAGCAGTCAGTTCTCTTAACCTCATGGTTGTGGAGCCATCTCTCCAACCCAGACTTACTGCTTTCTTACATGTATGCATGTAAACATATAACATGTTTTGATTGTTTTTCAGGATAGAAATATATTGTCGTGAGCTGACGGAGAGATTTGAAGATGTTTGGATAGTATCAGGACCTTTGACCTTACCTCATACTAGTGATGGGAAGAAAACAGTTAGTTACCAGGTAGGAACTTGTAACATTCGTGCTTATGTTATTTCACGGACTCGTAATCTCATTTGATGCTCTGCTTTTTAATTTCATTTGTTCAGCTTTATTTTCTGGGCACCTGTTAGGATTATAGGAGTACAGGACGCAGTGATCCTTGACTTCAAGATGCTTTCGTACAGGAAAGGGAGACACTCAATACCCAACTCTGTTAGAGTTTCTTTTTTTAGTGAAGACACTGGGATACTTGCGGACTGCAGGAAGCAGACCAAGTGTGTGAGAAATTTTAATGACGTAGAGACATGAGAGACCGTAAGTGCTGTTGTGGGCATCTTACAGTAGTGCAGTAGCAGGGCTGAGTGCTCTGCCGACACCGTGTGCCTGGAGCTCCTCATGGACTGCGCCAGGAGGATGGGTGTGTGGTCCACAGCGTAGGGAAAAAGGTGGACATGCATTTGGACCCTCAGTCTGCCTAGACCGGATGTGCCATGCGGTTTCAGCACCGAACGCCTTCATGTTTGGTCCCCAGGACAGCCTACTTCACTCTCCTTAAAGTTATGCTGGGGACTTCTTTTGGTCATTATGTTCAGTCATTTTTTTTTAATTTATTTTTTTATTTTTTATTTTATTTTTATATGTCCAGTCATTCTTAATGGTGGTGAAGTAAGGCAAAAAAAATTCGTTCTTTAAGACTAATCTGTAAGGCAGCGATGGCACACACCTTTAATCCCAGCACTTGGGAAGCAGAGGCGGGCTGGCTCCAAAGCTACTGAGAAACCTGGTCCTGAGAAACCAGAAAAAGAAAGACTAATTTGTTTCAGTTTTCTCTTCTGACCAAATTGCTAATTTAATTTTAGTATTTATTTATTTTTAAATAGTCTTAGAATTTGCCAGGCAGTGGTGTTGCACACCTTTAATCCCAGCACTCAGGAGGAAGAAGACGGTGGATCACTGAGTTTGAGGTCAGCCTGGTCAACAGAGTGAGTTCAGGACAGCCAGGGCTACACAGAGAAACTCTGTCTTTAAAAAAAAAAAATCTTAGAACCAAAATGCTTAGAACTGCCTGTTATTTTTGTTTTCGATATAATTATACTTGTCTTTGCCTAGATCCTCGTACTCTCACTACCAAAAAGGTTGGTAACTATAAGCCTGAAATTAGTTTTACTTAGGTTTTGATTTATGAAATTGAGAGATTTATATAAATAGCTTGCTGTGTAATAAAATTTTACTCAGTATAAAAGGAAAATTAACTCTTAATTAGTTTTTGTTATTTAAAACAATTTTTAAATTTAAATATATTTGGATCATAGTCTTTCTCTCCCCCAGGTTCTAGAGCATCTCCCCTCACTACCCACCCGACTTTAAGTTCTTTCTCAACAGACAAAAACCTAATCCAACAACCCTCCTCCCCCCAAACCAAGACAGCACCCAAAAAGATAAAAAAGCAGACCAAACCCATAAATATGCATGTACAGTGGCATGGTGCTTCTGTTACCTGTGTTGCTCAGATGCGGTAGTGAACAATGAATGTTTTATGGTTTGCTCTTCTCACTGAATATGACTTTCTAGACTACAGGGGCTGACTGAGAAGCAAAGGACAATGGCTCTGGGCTCTGATTGTTCTTCATGGACGGGCTCTGTGGGAGCCTTCTCAGCTTGGTCGATCACCTTCCTGGACCTGGGGGGAGTTGGGAGGACCTTGGACTTAGCATAGAGTGGGGAACCCTGATGGCTCCTTGGCCTTGAGAGGGAGGGAGGGGAGGTATGGGTGGAGAGGAGGGGAGGGAAGGGGGAGAAGGAGGGGAGAGAAAGGGGAGAAGGAGGGGAGGGAGGGGGGAGGAGGAGGGAAGGAGATGGAAATTTTTAAATATAAAAAAAAAAATAAACCATGAGAAAAAAAAAAAAAAAAAAAAAAAAAAAACGTGTGCCCTACTTTGTGCCGAGATGGCTTAGAAGCAGTGATGGAGGCTTTTAGCCACAAGCAGATCTTGCTTTCTAAAAATCACCTCTTGGTAAATGGCCCCAGCACTTTAGAGAAGCGGCTGGTTCCCTCAGAGTCTGTGCAGGGAAAGTACAAAAATGGAGCATCTCATACTCAGGAAAATGGCCTGTCGGGAGGACAGAGGAGGGGCTGGAAGGAGCGCCTGCCTACCATATCTGACTGAATAGGAAAGCCAAGAGGAGTGTAACCCTCTGGGATTAGGTCAGAATACCACAGGCGAGTAAACACACAGGTTGCAGAGGACATTCCTGACTGGTGTCAGCCAGGGAATTGGCAGGAGTGCAGCTGTCACAGCAACCAGTGATTCAAGCAGAAATCATCTGTGGATGTCAGAGTGTGGGCAGCAGTTCTGTGAGGAAAGGAACACTTCCCGTCCCCTAGTCATTCAATGGGGAGAAAGTCAAAAGGGGAGAAGTGGTAACTTTACCTTCCTAACCTGAGGACCAAGGCTGGCATCTCTAGCAGGGGGACTTAGAGAAGTTGGCACTTCTGGGTGATGTTTGGAGGAGAAGATAGGTTTCTGCAAAAACGCGTGACGTTCAGTCCCATTGTGTGGAAATAGTGGGTGGAGCCCAGGGGAGGACGTTATAAAACACTGTGCTCATCACAGAGAGGGGCCATGTCATGGTTGGGGACCCATCTGCTGACCTTGAGTCATGAGTCCTGACTGAGACGTGAAGACAAAACCTACAGTGTGGTCTTAGAGACAGAGAACAAGGCTACATTTGAGGTCTGGAGACTGGTTCTGGTCGTTGGTCTGTGGCTGTAAGTGAATGTCTCTGTAAGAAGACAGAGTGTCCTGGAGGACCAAGGAGTGGGTCTGTGTCTTAGTTTAAATAAGTTTAGGGACAACAGACAAGAGAATGATAAAGAGATCAGGAAACTTGTAACAGTTGGTAGGCATAGGACAGTGGGTGGAGCTCTCAGATCATTTGCAAAGTCTGTGTGAAATTCAGAATTGAAAACACGGGAGGATGCTGCTGTGCCTCTGGTTATGCGGGAGTGCGTGTGTCATCAGTGACTGGTTACACTGGAGTGTGTGTGCCATCAGTGACTGTGGTTACACTGGAGTGTGTGTGCCATCAGTGACTGTGGTTACACTGGAGTGCGTGTGCCATCAGTGACTGTGGTTACACTGGAGTGCGTGTGTCATCAGTGACTATGGTTACACTGGAGTGCGTGCGCCATCAGTGACTGTGGTTACACTGGAGTGCGTGCGCCATCAGTGACTGTGGTTACACTGGAGTGCGTGCTCCATCAGTGACTGTGGTTACACTGGAGTGCGTGCTCCATCAGTGACTGTGGTTACACTGGAGTGCGTGTGCCGTCAGTGACTGTGGTTACACTGGAGTTCGTGTGCCGTCAGTGACTGTGGTTACACTGGAGTGCGTGCTCCGTCAGTGACTATGGTTACACTGGAGTGCGTGCTCCCGTCAGTGACTGTGGTTACACTGGAGTGTGTGCTCCATCAGTGACTGTGGTTACACTGGAGTGTGGCTGTTCATTTATCAGTGGATGACGTTCAGGGTGGTCAGTCACCTGAAGGGTTTCTAGAGACTCCTCTGCACCCAGGGATCAGATTCGTGAGGTCAGTCAGGGTCAGCTTCCCGAAGGGTGGATTTTGAGTGAAGGTCTTGTTTTTTTTTTTAATATTTATTTTTTATGTATACAATGTTCTGTCTGTGTGTATGTCTGCAGGCCAGAAGAGGGCACCAGACCTCATTACAGATGGTTGTGAGCCACCATGTGGTTGCTGGGTATTGAACTCAGGACCTTTGGAAGAGCAGGCAATGCTCTCAACCACTGAGCCATCTCTCCAGCCCCTTGGTTTTTGTTTTTTATCTTAAAGCTTTGTCTTAGGTCCTTCTCTGGACTTCTGAGCTTGTATCATTCCATGTTTCTGTTACTTTATAGGGCCTACTAATCTTTGTTTGTTTGAGACAGGGTTTCTCTGTGCAGCCCTGGCTGTCCTGGAACTCACTCTGTAGACCAGGCTGGCCTTGAATTTAGAGACCTGCACACCTCTGCCTCCAGTCTGGGATTAAAAGCTTGCTCCACTACTGCCTGGAGGAATGCATATTCTTATCTCAGCTTCAGCACTTTCTGGCGTGTTGTGGTGTTGGTGGAGGCTGCTGTTCATTTGTTCCCAGCTGCCCAGACCCGAAATAATCACTCAGAAACTATATTATTTGCAATACTATTTAGCCAATAGCTTAAGCATGTTTCTAGTTAGCTCTTATATCTTAAATTAACCCATTTCTATTAATCTGTGTATCAGCCCGTGGCTGTGTCTTACAGGGCAAAGTCCTGGCCTCTGTCTTCTCCAGCAGCTACATGGCTTCTCATTGACTCTGCCTATTCTTTCTCTACATTTATCTGCTTGGAATTGCTGCCTTGCCCTATTCTGCTAAGCCTCTGGCCAAGACAGCTTTATTCATTAACCAATAAAAGCAACATTTACACTGAAGGACTGCCCACACCACTGGCGTTTCTCCTTTTGCATTCCTGTCTAGCCCTGTTGTTTGGTTCTGATAAAAATATAAAACCAGCTTTTACAGCATTGCATGTGTGAGTCATGTGTTTGGATCTATAGGAAGTAGGTATAATTCTGTGCCATTTTGTGCCCCCTGAAGACAGACAACAGAAACAGAATGGGAGGTGAGGGTGAGGGAGCCACAGGTGCTGTTTCTAAGAATGTGTGACACACTTTTATTTTCTGTTTCGGATGGTTCAGGTCATTTAATGTCATACTCTTTAAAAAGAGAAATCAGCTTTTTAAGATATTATTCTTGGACCCCTTTAACTTTCTGTTCCTTCCCCAGCTTCCTCCTCCTCGTCTTTCATTCAGTGTGTTTATTTATTGCTTTACTTTTAAAGACAGTTTTGCTGTGTTGCCTAGGCTGTTCTGGAATTGCTGGGGTGAAGCAATCCTCCTGTGTTAGCCTCCCAAGCAGATGGGACTACAGGTACACACCATGTACCTAAGCTATTCCGCATCTTTTTAAGCATCCAGTGTATACCTGGGACAGCTCTAGGGTGCTTCTCATCCAGAGTAAAAGGCGAACAAGGGCCTTCAAAAACCAATGGTAAAGGATGGTGGAGGAGGGAGATAAAGTAGGGTTGGTCACTTGGGGTGAGTAACACCTGTGCAGAAACCTAATTAAAGGGAGAGAGAAGCCGAGCTTGGCAGTCAGGGAATGGCACTCTGGGCAGTGTGACAGCAGCTGGTGGGTCAGGGAAGATGGGGAGAAGCCTGGACTGTGTGGATACAGGATGCTCCTGCAGGGTTTCCATCAGGAGAGTGGTGTAATCTGGTTTACATTTGCAAAACCTAGTTTGACTTGCTGCTTGTGAGAAGAACAAGTGGGAATAGGAGTTGACAGTCGAGTGAGGGGCTAGTGGAGCTCTGAGAGAAAATTGCTCCGTGCAGGGGTGCTAAGGCGGAGGCTCCTGGGGCTGTTCAGGGGAGGAGGAAGGAGTCCAGTCACATTCAGTCTGAGATGAGCAGAGATAGAGTACGCTTTGTCATTTTGAGATTTGATGACCACTCAGTGATGCTGAGTAGGCAGGATGAGTGAGTTTGGACCCCAGAGGTCAGGCTTGGTGTCTAGATCAGCTTGGAAGTCGTTAGCACACACATTTTAAATGATGAGATATATGAGTATAGATGGGAGGGACAGTTGAAGGTCTGTACCCTGGTAGTCAGGCCTCAGAGGTCTGACGAATGTGATCACGTGTCAGAAAGTGGGAGAGGAGGCAGGAAGAAAAACAGGAGGGTGGCCCTAAGCTGACGGCATATTTCAAGGGGAATGGTACTTTGGTGATGGGTGTGCCATTGGTAAACTCAGGAGCAGTCTTTGTTATTGTGTGCTTTTTTACACTTAGCTTAGATCTACTTAGTTTTAAGTTCCCCAAGCCCTTTTCTGATATTCTCTTTTGTGTTATGTGGGGGTTCAGCCTCAGTTTCTGGAAGAGGCAATATAAGTAAGCTTTCTAGTCTTTGCTTATCCTAAACTCTAGGAATAGGGTTCCAGAATCTGCATAGCTGTCAAGCTCCCTAGGGAGCGTTACATGGACCGGCAGATTTAAGAAGTGTTCCTTTAGAGATTGTTAGCTTCATCCTGGAGGCAGAACAAGGCCATTGCTTTGTGGCACAGTAAGTCTCCCCAGGAGCCCTGCTCTGAGGTCTGATGACAAGCTGACTCTCGAGTCTTCGTTCTGCTGCTGTTTGCTTGTCGTGTGTGTTCAGCACATTTATTTTTAGCTCCTTATAGTGGGTGGAGAGAGCCCCAAAGAGTAGAGCGGAATTCTGTACCTTAGTGCTCACTGTTTGGGAGGCCTTTCTGTGTCTTCTGAGGAGGGTGTGTGTGAACCCTGGTCACCGTTATGCGTCATGTGTCTACACGGAAGTTGAGTGTTGACAAGACTCCATCCTCTGGTCATCTAGTTTTTGTCTTCCTCAGAGACCTGCCTTGTGACTTCTAGTTTAATGGACTTCTTATTTTCACTAGTGGATTTCTCTTTAATAATATAGGTTTAACTAGTTTGGGTGTTCTTTTTCAGATCAAACTTGATTCCAACTAAAAATTTAAACCCGAAACTCCTTAGTGTATCTGTTAGCATGAGGGCAGGATATCGTCTGTTAGTAGTTTAATTAGGAAAAGAAAATTTTGCTATTTTAAGAATTTAGTTGGCCCCCATCTCTAACACAGAGGGTATCTTCAATTGATAACCACATGCAAATGAAAATTTAGTTTTCTCCATGGAGTTCACTGGGGAAACAAACTGCTCGTAAGGGTGGGCTGCATGCCCAGGGGTAGTGGCCAGCCAGGAACAAAACTGTCCCGTAATGTCATGTGTGGGCTTTTAGAAAAATTATCTCATTTTAAAATTTTATTTATATTTTTCCTCTCTCTTTTTAATTCTCAAGTTCTTTCATATATAGTATGTCTTCTAGTTTTGTGTTATTCCGGGATTCCTGAGTGTGAGGATGAGTGACTCTGAATCTGTTTCTCGTGCCTTCTCTTGGGCTCTTCCTTCTGTCTGTTTTGTCCTTGTGGTGGTGTGGGAGAAAATGGCCCCCAGGCTCACAGGGAGGGACACTATTAGGAGGTTGTGTGGCCTGCTGGAGTAGGTCGGTGTTATTGCAGGAAGTTTGTCACTGGGGGCGGGCTTTGAGGTCTTAGATGCTAAAGCCAGGCCCAATGTGGCTCACTCTCCTTTCCTGTTGTCTGTGGATTCAGATGTAGAACTCTTAGCCACCTCTCCAGCACCATGTCTGCCTGCGTGCCACATGCTTGCCACCATGACCGTAATGGACTAAACGTCTGAACTGTAAGCCAGCCCCAATTAAATGTCTTCCCTCATCAGAGTTGCCCTGGTTATGGCGTCTCTCCACGGCAACAGAGACCTGACTAAGCAGCCTGTTCCAGCGAGTAGTTTTGTTTTGTCTTCTTATTCCTTAGAAACTTGTTTGTTTCCCTTTTTTAAAGATTTATTTATTATGTACAGTGTTTTGCCTGCAGGCCAGATAGTACACCAGATCTCATTACAGATGGTTGTGAACCACCATGTGGGTGCTGGGAATTGAACTCCAGGACCTCTGGATGAGCAGCCAGTGCTGTTAAGCACTAAGCCGTCTCTCCAGCCCCGCCTGTTTGTTTTCTAATGAGAGTCAGAAAGGAGGTGGATCTGACTGCAAGGGGAGGTGGGGAGGAGCTGGGAGCAGAGGGAGAGAGGGGACCATAGTCAGAATGCGCTGTGTGAGGAAAAGCTATTTTCTTCCTCCCTCCCTCCCTCCCTCCCTCCCTCCCTCCCTCCCTCCCTCCCTCCCTCCCTCCCTCCCTCGCTCCCTCCCTCCTCCCTCCCTCCTCCCTCTCTCCTTCTTTCTCCCTCTCTCCCTCCTTTCCCCTCCCTTCCTTCCTTCCCTCCTTCCTTCCTTTTTTTTTTTTTTTTTTTTTTGAGACAAGGTTTCTCTGCATATCCCTGGCTGTCCTAGAACTTACTCTGTAGACCAGACTGGCCTCAGACTAATAGAGATCCGCCTGCTTCTACCTCCCAAGTGCTGGAGTTAAAGTTGTATACCACTACCTCCTGCTAGTAATTTTCAATAAAAGGAAAAAAAATAACACCAAAAAAAATTTAACTGAGTAAAAAAAATGCATTTGTGTTTATGCATAGATGCATATGTGAGCATGTCACTAAGGAATTTCACTAAGGAAAGCACATTTGAGGGAAGGTGAGGCTGGGAGGGGCTGTAGGGGTGGCAGGGGGAGTGGGGAGAAGCATCTGTGCTGAGAAACAGTATGTCTATGTAGAAGAAGCAGAAGAGATGAAGGGCTGGGCCTGGTGGCAGAAGCCTGAATGTCCAGACAAGAAATTCAGACAGTTCTAGCATGTGAACCATCAATTAGAACCATCAATTCCAATTGAGCATTTGTGGTCCAGTGATGTCTTTTAATGCTGTTTGGAAGGGGACACACATTGAGCAGCTCTTGAGAGCAGCCTGTTCCTCTGAAGGAACAGTGTGAACCTTGAGCTCCGTCTCCATGGGGTGCTTGGCAGTTAGGCATGACGATTCTGGATCACATGGCCGTGTAAGGAAGGCTTGCTACTTGTTTTCAGCCGTACACACTCTGCCTCGGGAGCGCATACCACACCGATGTGGGGTACCTGGGTCTGTTGTGCAGGCACTGGGGCATGTATGTGCTTAAACTTTGGAGAGGTGCAGCAAATGAGCTGGCGTCTAGGGAGGCCGTTAGACGAGGCCTCGCGTAAGGACCCTCGCCCTGCTGTCGCTCTGTCCTCACTACAGCCCTTACCAAAATGAGGCTTTGTTTCTTTCCACTCAAGAAACCGAGGATTATAGGGAGGCAAACCCAGGCCTCACAGGTTGAGATTGATGGGGGAGACGCAGACCTGGATCTGTCTCTGCACACTTGATGCTCTCTCAGCGGCATCCTTGGAGGCTCTTGCAGTGGCACAGGGGCGGCCGAGCGCCTGCTGCAGAACATAAGTCCATCAGCAGTGGGAGCTGCTCTGGGCGGAGGCCAGGAGTATCTGCTAGCATACAGAAATAACAAAATGGGCCAAGAGGGTTCCTTACAGCCAGGCAGAAATGTCCACTAGAATCTGGGGGAGTGGATCACAGCACCCTGGACCTTGAGTCCGGGTGAGCCTCAGGGAGGTTGGTAGCAGTGATGTTATCAGAAGTGAACCATCTGACAGCTCAAATCAGAGTCATCCTTAGCAGAGCCAAGCTGCCATGTGCTTTCTCTGAGGTGTCCGTTGCAAGAGAGCCTGAGTCCAGATGAGTGGACCATACCTGAGGATTTGGGCTGGAACGTTGTAAATGACCTGATGCGAGGTGGAGTTTGAGCAGTGTCTAACAGTCTGCCCTTCCCTGCGGGGCGCAACCCAGATTTCTGCCAGTTCCTCCTAGGGAGGAAGCAAATGGGAAATCTGTTCCTGGAACCTGGAAGTCCAGGGAAAGTTTGGTCATTTATGTGTCTGCCCACTGCCTGGAGTAGTGTCCAATAAGTGGAGGCTCTATTTAGTTTGAGCTGCCTTACCAGCAGGTGTCTTCTGGCTTTGCCGTAACACAGGGCACCACCATTCCTGTGACTTCACTTCCCCATGTCTCCTCGCGTGTTCTTCCTGTCCTAGGTAGGGATTGAGTCCGTTTTCCAGACTACCATGTTTCTTTCATGTGATTGGCATTTTAAGGGCGTGGTCTCTTGATGTGTTGTGGTAGTTTTATTTTTGGTCTGACGTCTTCCTTTCTTGTCTTGTTGGGAATGGTGTCAGGAAACACATTTATCTTAAGAACTTTACTCAAGACACAGCAACTCTGTGACAGTACAGATAGCAGGCTGAGCCTGTGTTGTTTCTTGCCAATTTCTTCTGGAACTGGGGGGGTTCTTTGTGGTTATGACAGGGTTGGGTTGTTATTTCTGTCTCTTAGAAGGAGGAAGCAAGCTCCGGGCAGTAGATAGGAAATAACCAACTTAGATGTGAGCCCATCTTACAACTGTTCTGTGTGTTGTATTTTCCGGTTGCTTCCAGCTGGTTGGTTTCCAGTTTTTGTTGGCCCTGACAAGAGTCCAGGGTCCCTGAGCCATCTGATAGCAGTGGCGGTCTCTTCTAAAAAGCGTTTTTATGCCAAATCTTCTGTGAAAAGGTTTGTTGCTGATGTACTTATACTATATTCAAAGCTTGGTTCGTGTTAAGCTATACAGACAGAAATCCTTTGTCCACAGTCACTTGTGTTCAGCTTGATTCCTCCTCCTGAAACCTGCTCTTGACCTTGAACGGGTCTGATCTTGCTGGAGCCCATGTTTTCCCACTGTCCCTCTGCAAAAACTGTTGTTTGAATCACATTCTCTATAAAAAATATTTTTTATAGGTCTTGGGATTTTGAGATTGTTTATGTTAATTGTTTTGAGCAGGGTCCCATGTAGCCCAGGCTATCCTTGAACCCCTGATCCTCCTTCCTCTACCTCTCTAAGTTCTGACCTCAAACTCTGCCTCCCGGGTGCTGGGATTAAAAGCGTGCAACACCACCACGCGGCTATAAATCTTGGAAACAGTGGGTTTTGAATTTCCAAACAGGCGCAGCCTCTTAGATGTGCTGAGAACAAAGCAGACTGACTTGGACAAGATAACAAGTTGCTTTCATTTCCTTTTTCTTCTTGGTTTTCCAAGACAGGGTTTCTCCGTAGCTTAGGAGTCTGTCAGTAGTTGTTTTCTCTTTGTTTTTAGAGACAGAGTTTCTCTGTGTAACAGCCCTGGCTGTCTTGGAACTAATTCTTGTAGACCAGGCTGTTCTCAAACTCACAGAGATCCAGCTACGTCTACCTCCCTTAGTGCTGGGATTAAAGGCGTGTGCCACCGCTGCCCTGATTTCATTTTCTGCTTGTAGGGAAGGCCGTGACTAGAAGAGTCACGTGTTGTGGCTCTGATCAGGACCAGGGTCAGGATTGAGATGGAGCTGAGTGATGGAGAGTGCCCTCAGGACGGCAGCACCAGAGGTTCTTTAGCTTGTGTGCGTTTGAGAGATCCCAGAACTATAGAAATGGCACATTTCCATGCAGTAAGACCATGAAATGTAAAATGTCAAATGTTTATGCCTTTTGCTGGAATGTAAGGAACTCAGTTAAAAGTTCTGGTTGGCAACCAATGTACGTGGCCAGTTAAATATTTTAGAAAGTAGCCATTTGTCTGTGGACAGGAGCCTTTGAGATGCATATTGTAAAATGGATGTATAGACGGCTCGCCAAGGAGCTGGAGGTGCTTGGTGCTTGTGCTGTGTTGCAGTGACATGGAAAGCCCACCAGGTGGCACCAGTAATTTGCTTACCAACTGTGTTCCCAGCCACCATGCATAGCCTTTGAAGCTCATTTCAATTTATACCCCTTTGAGAATATGGCTCCATAGTCATTATGCCCTTAGTTCTGGTCCCCAAGCCCCCTTATCATCATTATCCTTCATCTTTTAGCATCTGGCCACATTTTGCCCGTAGGGTGAGCTGTGGGCATTGGCTCCTTGAGCAGAGTTGCTGTGCCCCTCCCTTTTACTTTTAAAAGGAGATACATAGTCCAGGCTGGCCTATGTGAGCAGCCAAGGGTGACCTTGAACTTCTGATCATCTTGCTTCCACCTGAATGCTACGATTAGAGGCTCACGGCCAGGTCGTTAGGGGATGCTCCTGGGGCTGTGTGAGCAGGTGTGAACATGCAGTAGCTAAGCAGGTGTGAATGTGCAGTAGCTTTCCTTCTCGTCCCTTTGCTAGGACGAGCTCGCTTGTCTGGTGGCACAAGTCACTCTTGGGGGTAAGAAATCTGAACCTGTGGACCGTGTGGTTTCATAAACCTCACTCCTACCGAGCCCCCACCACTTTCAGAATGTTCACAGACAGCTGGTTATGGATGTCATTCCTGTGGCTCGGTCTTCCCTGAAGTCCTGCTGTTGGCAGAGTGTGGCAGAGTGTGACAGACAGTAGATGGCCGTGGAGTTGTGGGCTGTGTGCCGTGTGAATAGCAGTTTGTAAAAACCAGAGAAGAACCCTTTTTGGCTCCGATCTCACTGTCTTATTTGAGCTTCTGACAGGGAACCTGCAGCTAGAACTGCCTGGTCAGGGGGAGATACGGGCCGAAGGCACACCGCAGGCAGGCCCTGGAAGGCACACCGCAGGCTTGTGTCATTTTATTGGGGACCATTAAGTAAATGGACGTTCAGCTTTTGTTTTTTAGGCAACAGATGAGGCTTTTAAGCACACGGGGAGAACATTTGAAGAGGTTTCATAATGTTATTTCATTAGTACGGCCAACCTACACAGCCAACGTGTTTTCTCTGCTCTGCCTTCCTCATCGTGTCTGATTTGACGACAGCTCAATTTAGAAGTTCAATGTCCGGTAGTCCAGGAACATTTGAAACTAAGCAAAAGCAGTTGCATGTGCTTACTGTGAAAAGGTGAGCTGCTATCGAAGTGATCTAGAAAGTTCTGTTGACATGGCAGCTGCTGGTGAGTTTGCTAAGCCAGGGCTGTTTTTATTATGAGAGCTGAGACTCTGAAGCCAGCAGCTTTGGCTTTTCCTATGTAGAGGGACAAAAACTCTGAATTGGAGATAAGGAGAAAATAGCATCGTTTTCCCCTGAAAACTTAGCGATTCCCCGTGGTGCCCTTCCTCCTCTGTCCTGCTCTTTGGGGTAGCATTACTTTAAAGACTGGTTGGAACTGGCCTGCTCGGGACCTGTCTTTGTTTGACTCTGCATTGGGGTACACTGAGGCTGCTCACAAGAGGTTTTCTGGTAATGCATCTAAGACGTGGGAACAAAACCTTGGGAACTCTTGGCACAGGTCAGTGCCACTAATCGGGCTGCTTTGTTTTTAGGTGATCGGTGAGGACAACGTGGCCGTTCCTTCACACCTTTACAAGGTGATTCTGGCTCGCAGAAGCCCGGAATCTACGGAACCGCTGGCACTGGGGGCCTTTGTGGTGCCAAATGCAGCTATTGGGTTCCAGCCCCAGTTGACTGAGTTCCAGGTGAGCTTGCAGGACTTGGAGAAGATGTCAGGTCTGGTGTTCTTCCCCCATTTGGACAGAACCACCAACATCCGGAACATTTGCTCTGTGGACACCTGTAAGCTCTTGGGTTTCCAGGAGTTCACTCTGTACCTAAGTACAAGGAAGATCGACGGAGCCCGTTCTGTGGCCCGACTGGAGAAGGTCCTGGAAACTCTGAAGAACTCAGGGGTCGAACCTGACGATTACTTTCTGAGTCGCTATGAGAAGAAGCTAGAGGAACTGAAGGCTAAGGAGCAGGTGGACCTCCAGCAGGAAAAGCTGTCCTAGTGTCTGGGTGTGCGCTGAGCCCTGTAGTGAGCGGGCCTTCCCTCCCCAGGCATACTTATTTTAGAGAAATGATGGAATCCTGACTAAACATCCCTCCAAAGACTTACTAGTTCAAAACTTAAACCCTAGGATCTGAGTTGGTGGAGGTGGCTTTTAGAATTCCTCACCTATCCTGTCCAAATACACTGATGATGTACTTTTTGCTTCTCCCCACACGATCCCGATGTCCTTCTGTCTGTCTGTGCTCTGTAAGCAGTGCTTTGCTTGCGTTGTCTGACTGAGCCTCTGTGCAGAATCCTCTGTTCCCATTTTACATGTGGGGATGTTGAGCATCTTCCCTGTTGGTATTCTACAGAAGTGCTCTCCGAGCTAAGAGGTTGGATGGAGTTTGACTCCAGTATATCCCTATGTGTAGGCGGAGGCTGCTCGTCTGTTTCCTAGCCGCCCAGCCCCGAAATCACACAGAAACTGTATTAATTGCAATACTGCTTGGCCAATAGCTTAAGCATATTTCTAGCTAGCTCTTACATCAAATTAACTCATTTCTATTATTTTATATTTTATCACGAGGCTGTGGTTTTCCGGTACCGGTGTGCGGGCGTCTTTCTCCTTCCGTAGCTACATGGCATATCTCTGAGTCCGCCTTCTTTCCTCTTCAATCTGCTTGGAATTCTCGCCTTGCCCTATTCAGCACTGCAATAGGCCCAAAGCAGCATCTTTATTAACCAGTGGTTTTCACAGCATACAGAGGGGAATCCCACATCACCTATGTCCATGGGTATTCCTGGGCCGAGGCTGTGCTTGCTGAGAAGGTTCTGTCTCTGCTGTCTCCTCAGGCAGGCACACTTTAATACCTGAGTTGGGAAGAAGAGAGCAAAGATGGAAATGGTTTGTGGGTTTAACCAGAGCCTGCGATTCCCTCCAGGGATCCCATGGGGCCAGATAGGCTTGTTTCTTCCTTCACTCGGGGCGTTCCAAAGGAGCCCAAGAAAGGTGTGTGCTGAGCCACCAGGTGCCCGTGGTCCTGCTGTCTACCAGGCCAGCACACCACTGGAGGTAGATCCTGGGCCACTCCTGTGGGAGGGGCAGCTGTCCGTCTTCCTTGACTGATCTTGTGGCTTACAGTCTTGAGCTGTCCTAGGTGTAGATAGTCCAGTGCCTTCCAGGCGGAAGGACGTGTCTGGTTCTGCCACTCGGCTGCTGTCTTCTGTCTTCCTCCGCTGATCTGTGGCTTACAGTCTTGAGCTGTCCTAGGTGTAGATAGTCCAGTGCCTTCCAGGCGGAAGGACGTGTCTGGTTCTGCCACTCAGCTGCCATGTTCCGAGCAGTGGAATGGGGGCGATCTTTGAGGTGTTGTGTGCCGCTGATAGAAATGCTCCGGGTTTACAATAAAGATAAGGCATTGGTTGACCCTGTTCTGCTCTTTCATTTGAGTAAAGAGAAAAAGCTGGGTAGGACACTGTAGCTGATTAATGTCATTCTGTTTTATCTTACTGTCCCCATTAGCTTGTGCCAGTCCTTCTAAGGATAGAAAGCCAAAATGTCACTGTGACCAAAAAAATCTGTTACTTTGTCTCCTCAGAAGAGAGGTGATGGTGGGGCCTGGGTGTTTCTCCAGGAGCCCCAGGGGTGGGCACTTAATGGACTATGTCCTGGGTTCCTGCTTGAATCCATGCAGCTGAGCCCCTCTCTGTTCTGCTTGCTGGCCCGACTTACTGGTGGTCTTGGGTCGCTTCCCTCACTTCTGCCTCTCCTCCTGGATGGTGAAGAATCTTGACTATATCAGTATTTATTTCCTATGAAGTATTTCCTGGTTATTATGAAAAATAGAGATTAAAAAAAGTAACATCACAGTGTGCCGGGGCTCATTCTTTTTCCTTTTGAATCTTTTTATGACTGTTTTCTTATATGCATCTGTGCCTGCAGCATGAGCACCTGTTGCCCACAGTGGTCAGAAGAGGTCACTGGACCCCCGGACATGGAGTTGCAGATGGTTGTGAGCCACCTTGTCAATGCTGGGAACTGAACTGGGGTCCTCTGCAGGAGCAGCCAGTGCTCGTTAGCTCTGACCTCATTTTTTATGTGTAAAATTTACATTGGTGCACAACAGCAGGGCTTTAATTGTATGTCATTAAGAGGGCCCAAAACAAAGGGTTAGAACTCCCCTTTGGATCAGGTCATTGTGGCCTTCAGTGTAGCCGTCGATTTTTCTGGATTCCATTGTAGTAGATTCCTGGGCTTCACTTGAGTCAGAGACGTGATGTTGTGACCTGTCAAACTTGAGTGGGTTAGTTTAGCATTTTTTACCTTAGTGGGTTCCCTTGGGTTCTCAGGTTGAGCCTGGGCCACTGCCCTGTATACCATTTACCCTTCCAGCTCCTGGTCTGAAGGGATACACAGACTGGGAGGGCTCTGCTGTGGGAGGGGATTTAATCCTTAGTCTTTTTCAATTTCCTGTGACATCTTCAAGCTCTGGTCTCCGGATTGAGACTGCTTGACCAAAGCTAAGGTTACTAAGGTTAGGGAGAGGAGAGCCAGACCCCGAGCTACGTGCTGTGCTGCCGTTTCTGCACCTACACCTTAGACAGCCGGACCTCTGTCCTCCTGATCCTGAGGGAGTGGCTTCCTGTGGAGCTGTGCTCAGCTTGCCGCCTGACGCTGGGATGATCCTCTGTGTTGCTGTGTCACCTGTGTTCCCTGCCTCGTCTCTGAGGGTGTCGCTGAGCTCACTGCACTTGCTGCAGACTTCCTGTTGACAGCCTGTAATGGCGTGGAACCAACATATCCCCAGCCTGTGTGGTTTTGAAGGCTGTCAAACCCTGAGGAGGTGAGGCCTAGTGGCTGGAAGTAGGTCGGTAGAGGCAGGGTTTGAAGGTTATACCCGCTTTGGTTCTGGCATTGTCTGCCACCACGTGAACACCCTCCACCTCTTGCTCCTGCCTCGGCAGACAGCCATTCCTGCTGCCTTCTGGGCCATGGTGAACTGAAATTCCTGCAGTCGTAAAGCTCAAAGAAGCCCTTCCTGAAGTTGCTTCCTTCTGTCAGGAATTTATCAGTGACAGGCAGTACACGGCCCACCCTAGCCCCGAGCCCTGCCGACAATGGTTCTTCCTGCTTGGCCCTCAGCACTTTGCCTGTTTCTGTCTTGTGAGTCTTTACAACACACCTCTGTCTTTAAGCTCCCGAGCCTCACTCTAGTTTGTCCTGGTGGAGCTGATGGGGCTGGATTCACACAGGTGCATTTCCTGTACTCAGTAAAGTTACCAGAAAAGGCCAAACGGGGCTTTGCCCTTTGACCTGAACCCCATGTAATGGGTTTGGTTATGGGCACGGGCAGTGTGGGACCAGGGTTGCTCTGGCCCAAATGTCCAGAGTACCTCTAGGGGTCAGTATGGCCTCCTCTCCACAAGGGTCATTTGGGCTGAGCGGTGACAGCAGCTGTGGTGCCACCCAAAGCCCCACAGAATGTCTGACATGCTGGCGGTAGTCCTGAGGCCTGTCAGGAGAGCGGAGGTTACCTCATCCAGCAGGCTTCATGCTTTACTCCACAGAAACCTAGTAACTCTGTCCCTCAACCGTGTGTTCAGACATGTCCAGCCTGCAGAAATACAGAAGAGCATGGTGATTGTCCCTTCCCCAGTGTTCTGTCTCAACAGCTCCTCTCCACCTGGAGCCATTGAAAATTGATTTGTTGTCCCCACAGAAAGTAAGCTGAGGCATGAGAAGTCACTTTTTAATACTTGAACTTAATGTAGCCTAGGATTAAGGACATTCTATTATATTTTTGAACTGTGTTATTGAATCTAAGAACATTACCAAAATTCCTGCCAGGTTTGGTGCATGTCCGTAATCCCAGCAATTGGGGCACAGGGGTCATGTCAACCTGTCTGCATAAGAAGCTCCTGTTTGGGAGAAGGAAAGTTTATCAAGGGTCTAGTAGTTCCTGTTAAAGTTTGCCAAGTTATCCAAAATACCTCTTATACACATAGGCTTTAATTTGAAGTTTCATATTGTTGTATTTCATTTAATCTCGATTAATTAATCTCAATATCTAGGTCATGACCCCTTTGGAGCTCAAACCACCTTCTCACAAGGGGCTCCTAAGACTATTGGAAAACAGATATTTTTGTTACAGTTCATAACAGTAGCATTTTGTTGTTCTTCTTCAAAACAGGGTTCCTTTGTAGCCATTGGCTGTAGACCAGGCTGGCTTCGAACTCATAGGGACCCTACCTCTGCCACCCGAGTTCTGGGATTAAAGGCATGCGCCACTGCTGCCCAGCTAACTGTAGCAAAATTAGTTATGAAGTAGCAATGAAAATAATTTTGTGGTTGGGGTCACCATTGTAATGGTCTATTCTGTCCCTTTAAGAAAAAGCCTCTCCTTCCTCCCCACCCCCCCACCCCCGGCACCCACTGAGGCAAACAGATCTTCCTTCTGCTTCCTTTCCAGCTCTCTCCCAAAGAGGCAGCTTCTGCCTCTCTCACTTCTCCCTACTTCTCCCCTTCTCCCCACTGTTTCTCTTGCGCCTCTCTCTGCTCTTCCCCCTTCTCCCCTTACCCCCTTTCCCTTCCATAACCCACTAAATAAATATCCACTTTTTCTGCATGGTGTGTCTCTGTCTCTCACCTGTGCGGCTCCCTGCCTGGGACCCGCGGGGCCAGCGGGCCATTGGGGTAATGCACCATTTTATTTTAATCATAACCATAACATGAGGAACTGTAGTAAAGTATCGCAGCATTAGAAAGGTTGAGAACCACTGCTCTAAAGCAATTATCTACTTGATTTATATATATATGTATATGTGTATATGTACACACACACACACACGACAGGCCAGGCAGTGGTGGCACACACCTTTAATCCCAGCACTTGGAAGGCAGAGGCAGGCGGATTTATGAATTCAAGGCCAGCTTGGTCCACAGAGTGATTTCCCAAATAATCAGGACTGTTACACAGAGAAAAACCCTGTCTTGAAAACCCCCCCCATAAACAAACAAAAAAAATTTGTATGTATAGATAGAGGTAGATTTCTCAACAGCTCTCTTGAAATTTTGATTCACGATATCTGTTATGAGGTTGGAATTTGCATTTTAAGAAATTATTTTATGTGTATGGATGCTTTTGCTTGCATGTATGTCTGTGTCCCTTGTGTATGCCTAGCGCCCAAGGAGGCTGAAGAGGGCAGGTCCCCTGCGAGTGGTTGTGAGCCACCATGTGGGTGCCGGGACTCAAACTCAGATTCTTTGGAAGGGCAGCCAGTGCTCTTAATCACTGAGTCATCTTTCCAACCCCAACTTTCATTTTTTTTTTAAAGAAAGTGTGTGTGTACATGTGTGTGTGCGCGTGCGTGCACACACGGGTGTGAGGACGTGCATATTTCATACTGTGTGGAGAGCCGAGGATAACCCCAGGTATCATCCCTCACCTTTTGCCTTGTTTTAGATGGAATGCCATTCACCGCTGTGCACCAGGCTAGGTGGCTTGTGAGCTTCAGGGGGTTCTGGCTCTGCACCCCCATTTTGCCTTAGTGTTGTTATTACAGACATGTGCTGCCATGTCTGGCCTACGTGTGTTGCGGAATTGACACTTGTGGAATTGATCGCTTGCCCAGTGAACTGTCTCCCCAGCCCTGGAATCTGTAATTTAAAAAGAATGGCACATGGAAACACCTTCCAAAAGTGGAAATAATTTTCTCTGTTGAAGAGAACTTTGTCCTTTTTTGCCTTAGGTTATTGCATATTTTTTTGTGGGGGCATTAAATGTGCAGATGTCCTGGTTTCCTTTTGATATTTCTCTTTGTATCAAAGAAACTGTTGAGCTTAATAAAATTGTTGTTCTGTGGTTTGTTTAATTAAAAAAAAAAAAAGGAGGATGGTGACTGTGACAATCAACCAGGGCTGGCTCCAGGCTGTCCCCTGTGCTCTCACCTTCCTGCAGAGACTGACTGCGGCCTGAGGGTCCTTTCAGTTTGGAAATTCATAAAGACCCTGGGGCAGCCAACTTACACGCTTGTGTGCTGACTTACGCTCATGTGCCGGGCCCTTCACAGTAAAGCCCTGAGAATGTGCTGCACTGAGTCCAGGGCATGGCCAACCCCAAGCATGCTCTGGTTTCTCACTGTGTGTTGGTTCATGTGGAACCTTCTTTCGGGTCTTTCAGCTGATCCACTGTCACATTAGCTTGTCAGCTTGTGCTCATGTTGTCAGTTCGTGCGTCACAAGAAGGGACCTTTTTTTGTTTGTTTGTTTTTCGAGACAGGGTTTCCTCGTGTAGCCTTGGCCATGCTAGAACTCACTCTGTAGAGCAGGTTGGCCTTAATCTCAGAGAGATCGGCCTGCCTCTGCCTCCCCAGTGCTAGGATTAAAGGTGTGCGCCACCACTGCCTAACTACAAAGGGGAATCTTATATTTGCCAACTGTTAAGATTTCCTTGTTACAGTTTCTTCCCATCTCCGACAAGTTCACATTCATGATGGTTCTGATTTATTTAGCCAACTGACATGTTAGCTGTGCCTCTCAGCTTTGACATTGCAGATTGAATAAACAGGCTTTCAATGTGTTTGTTAAAAAAACATTGATGGAGACAGAAAAGGGAGACCCTGTTCGTATAGAATTCATTTTACATGGCATTCCCATATTGTATGTTCACCCATTTCATGTGATGCTGTGCTTTGATAATTCCTGTTAAGTTCATGTTTGTTTTTTTAAAAAGGAAAGCAATGACTGGGCCCTGCTAATGTGCTAGAGGCAAACGCTTTCTGAGGTTCCCATGAAATCCTGCAAATAATAGCATTATCCAGCAAGTCAGCAAAACTGAGCGAATCCTGTTGAGTTCTAGTGTCCCTATTCTCCGGTGGGGGACTCAGGAATGCTAGAGACACTCTAGGAACACTAGAGCAATGGGCTGTAAGACCAGAGTCGAGCATCGCTGACCCTGTAACTTGGTCCCTCGGTCACCATGCTTTAGGCTCTGCTGAGTCCCGTCTCTGGCCTGAAGTGATCCTGCGTGGTGGACAGATGGGAGGAAGGTGGTTGAGTGTACCAAGCGGGGCCCTGTTAGTGGCTTCTGCAGGAAGCTGAGCTAAAGTTAGATCTTCCAGCTGTGTGCAGGTGTGAAGCCCCACCCTCTCTCCTGCCCCCAATCTGGATCTCAATGTGTCTGTCCTTGTTCCTGCTCCAGGCTCCCTTCGCACAAGAAGAAATGTCCTGCCTCAGCCACTGTCTGAGCCTTTCTATGTAGATGGCCTCTAGGATGTAGGGGTGGGGGCAGTAGTGGGCGGTGAGCTCTGGACACAGCTGGCTCCTGTTTGGCCATCAGGTAGCACAATGTTCTAGTTCCCTCCTGCTGTCCATAAAAGGCCCCTGCCTTCCACCGTGGATGCTGTGTGTCCCTTCCCCGCTCTCAGCCACCTTGGAGAGAGCCTTAGACCCTTGCCAGCCATTGCTGACACAGGATGGAGACCTGCCCTAGTCTGTGGACAGATGGACACTGGCTGTGCTGTCCCAGGTTAGTGGAGCCAGGACTGCGTGATGTCATTGTGCCCTTCTCCCTGTGAGTCTAAAACTCAACCGACACAGTAAATGTTTTGGTGTGTTTGTGATCTGATTTCAGGTTAGTTTCCCTGCCTGTTAAGTAAGGAGATGGCCTAGGCAGCCTCAAGGGAGTCTCCCAACCTGGTGCTCTTTAGCTGCACAGGGCAGAGGCTTCCTGGGGAAAGACCGTCCATAGGGGTGGTTGGCAGAGGAGGCACAGTGGTGCAGGTGGAGGCTGCGGGGGCCGAGTGGCTGAGGGCCTCTGAGGAGGTGTGAATGAGGGAGGCAGAGCAGGGCTGGTGTGGACAGCCCTGTCCCGGACTTATCTCCTGTCCAAGACACCCTCTCCACACCCCAGCCCTGATAAGCAGGTGTGAGCCATGGCTGCCTTGTGACAGGCCCTTCGGCAGGGAGGGTGGTGGCGGGGGTCCACTCCACTTCTGCACTCGGACGTCAACATCTTTCTCCCCTCACTCTTGTTTCCCTGCAGGACGAGCAGGCCCAACGAAACGGCGTCATTCCTGACCCTCAGCTTTGACTCTTAAGATGTCTTTTTCTGCTGCCTAAGGTTCAGCGAGAAATATGTCTGCCCCTGATTGTTGGCAAAGTGCCAAGGGTGGGGGTGTCATCCCATCCCCCACCCACAGGGACTGTTCCTGCAGTGACCCCTGTTGCTGGGCTTGGCACATTCAGCACTTCTTATCACCCCAATGACCGGTCCTCTTGTCTCCTCAGTCAGCTGCCAGCCAACTCCCAGCCACTCTGTCTGGGTCCACATTTTCCTCTAAGGCCCTAGCCGTTGCTCAGAAAGCCATTATCCAAGCCCCGGGAGCTGGCTCAGCATGTATCAAACCTGACAACCTCAGTTTAGCCCCCAGAATCCATATGGTAGAAGGGAGAACCAGCCCTCCTAAGTTGTCCTCTGAGCTCCACTTGTGCTATATATGTACATGTGTGTGCATGCACGCGCGTGTGCGCGTGCACACACACTATGAAAAATACGAAAAAGATCAAGGCCCTTTCTTTGTTGTGTTCATGAGAATGGACTGAGTAGAGAAGTCTTGTAGAAAGAAACAAGTTTGGAGCGCTAGAGAAGATGATGCTGAGCCAAAGCCACAGGAAACCCTCAGGACTCAGGGTCTCTCCAGGCCCCTGTCCCCCTATGCTCTAAGCCCTCAAGGCTTAGGCTCTAAGCTGAGTGTTCACCTTCTGAAAGCCTCAGGTCTGAAGATTATCTTGATCTTTCAGACTGCAAACATTCTGCACCTAACATCTGTGTGCTGTGTGCATGTGTGTGCGTGTATGCCTGTATGTGTGTGTGTGTGTGAGACTCATGCATGAGTGTCCGTGTGTGTGTGTGTGTGTGTGTGTGAGACTCATGCATGAGTGTCCGTGTGTGTGTGTGTGTGTGTGTGTGAGAGAGAGAGAGAGAGAGAGAGAGAGAGAGAGAGAGAGAGAGAGAAGGGAAGAGAGAGAAGGGAAGAGAGAGAAGGGAAGAGAGAGACTTGTGCATGGATGTCCATATGTGTCCGTATATGTGTGCGTGTGTGTGTGTGTGTGTGAGAGTCTCATGCTTGAGTGTCCATGTGTGTGTGTGTGTGTGAGGGGGGGTAAGAGAGAGACTTGTGCATGGATGTCCATATGTGTCCGTATATGTGTGCGTGTGTGTGTGTGAGAGTCTCATGCTTGAGTGTCCATGTGTGTGTGTGTGTATGAGAGGGGGGAAGAGAGACTTGTGCATGGATGTCCATATGTGTCCATGTATGTTTGTGTATGTGTGTGTGTGAGAGAGAGAGAGACAGAGACAGAGACAGAGACTTGTGCATGGATGTTCATATGTGTCCGTGTATGTATGTGAGAGAGCGAGAGAGAGGGATGGAGGGAGGGGGAGGGGAGAACATGGGAATGAGATCTCTGTGTGCTCTCTGTGTGGCTCCATGCTCAGCTTTCTGCATGGCTCAGGACACAGTGCAGTGGACTGGCCAAGAGCACAGACTCAAGCCAGACAGGCTGACGTGGTGTCCCGTCCTAGCTTTGCCATTTCAGCAGATGGGGAAGCTCGGACAAATAGCTGAATCACTGTGTGCTCTGTGCCCCCGTGTAAGCTGAAACACCTGATTTTAATGGAGGTGGTGCTGTGTAAGACCACGTGAACACCAGGTGAACGCAAACAGCCCTCATAGCACGCCCCATGTGACCTGGGCTACTAATAGTTTAGTACATTTTATGTTAACGTCACGTGCCTTTTATGCCAGCCATCGCTGTCTGTGTTTTACTTGCTTAGATTATCATTTTGTGTTCATGTATGTACATAGCCTCTACATTACACATCTGTGGAACAACATGTAATACGATGGCATACACATTTTTTCCTGAATTATTTAAGAATAAGTTGAAGATAATTGTTTCTGTCCCGTCTAAATTCCTCATTACTTGTTGGTAAAGGTGTACTCTTGCAAAACCACAGTTGCCCGAATGAGGGATTCTAGCATTGATCCAACACTGTCTTCTAGCCCATGGTCCCGGCTCACACCTCATCAGTCAACTGTCTTTTCTCCTTGACGTCTGTTGTTTACTGTCCCCGAGTCACCCATTGCATTTGGTCGTCATGGACTTCCAGCCTCCTCCAATCTGGAGATCATCGCCCGTTCTTCGCATGTCTTGCACTTGCTGTTTTGAACAGCACAGGACAGCACTTTGGTAGAGCGCTGCTGCCGAGGTTCTGGTGGTCTCAGGCTGTGCATTTTGGGTAAGATTATTGCAGAGGTTACGCTGGGTATTTCTGATGTCAGGCAGCACGTGGTGTCCTTTTCCACCCGTTGGAAATTCTACCATTGGTTGCTTAGTTTCAGTGGCATCTGCCAGGTCATCTCTATACGGTTCCTTTTCCTTAGCACTTAATTATGGGGAGCTGTGTTGATATTCCGTTCTTTACCAACTTTCCCCACTGTTTCCACCCATTAAGTTCCTACTTGGCCCGTCTGAGCTGCTCCTGTGTCTTTTGATGTCTCCATCAGTCTCTCGGTACTTTATGTTCTGGCCTAACACAATGTTCCAGGCACGCTTGGTGTCTTCTCTGCTTTAACCTGAGCTAACCATTTTACCGAGGAGTTCTAGTTCTTTTTAGTGGACAATATTGGAAACCAAGATTTAGGTGTTGACATGGTGGTCAACACTGCCGTGTCCCTGCTTCTGGCTGATGCTTCTCTGTTCGTTAGCACGCAGTGGCGGGCGATGACTAAGAAACTGTAGCTTAGGAGAGGAAGGCAAAGGAACGAGATGGCCGTGTGAGTCCCTTGTCCTGCCCTGCTCCCCTCCCTTTTCCTCAGTCTTCATCATGACCTCATCTCCCCTCTCTTCATCAAGCGTCCCCGTGGGCATTCCAGCTGTGGAACCCTCTGAAGCCATTTCCCCGGCTGCATGTGTGCTGTCAGAAGCAGACAACTATGTGACCTTTCTGTGTGAAGAGCCAAAGGCAAAGATAATTCCTGAGAAAGTTTGTGCTCAGGACAATCTGGTGACAAGGTGGCTGGGAAGACACATTTGGAAGGTTTCCACCTGGAAGTGTTCCTTTCTTCTGCATGAAAGTATTCAGACCCAAGCCCGTGCGGAGGTTCCGAGAAGCAGCCAGGAGAGTGTCCACGCTGGCAGTCCTCCCCTACTCACAGGTAGCAGGAACAGCGGAGAATGAAGGCCACTGGAAGGGTTTCCTTGTTATCTAGCTGTGAGATGCGTGGGTAGCTGTGATTTCATCTCTGGTTAACTCTTTTGAGTTTGGACTCAGAGTTTCCTCTTTTTGAAGTCCCTGGCATGCTAAGCCATGGTCCCTGGAACAAGTGGACAAGGACCCAGGAGACTCTGGGAGGAAGGCCGTCTGCTGGGATTGCCGTGAGGAGAAGTGAGACAGAGCCAGGCATCCACAGCAGAAGCTCCGAACCAGGAGTCTTGGGTGAAGGAGGTCAGCAAGGGCCCAGCCTTGTATCCCACAGGGCTCATGTTGAGTCTAGAGACCCCCTCAGTGTTCAGGTCGGGCTTTGTGCACCGACTGTAGAAGCCCACAGGAGTCCTAGAGACGAAGTAAAGTGGGGCTCCTGAGCTCTCGCTGTCTGTCTTCTGCTGTGTGGTCTGTGCTGCACCCAAAGGGAGATGGTAGTGCTGGTTAGACCTCACCCCCTCAGTGTGTGCGTGTGTGAGGGTGTGCGCGCGCGTGTGCGTTCCTGCATATGTGTGTGTCTTGCAGCAGTGTCTGTTTTTCCACCACGTGGGTTTTAGAGATTGGACTTCAGGTCCTCAGGCTTAAGAGCAGGCACTTTTACCAGCTGAGTCAGCTTGCTTCCCACGTTTTCTGAATTTTAAGACATGGGGCTGTGACTGTGTCTCAGGCTGGTTTCAAATTCATCATGTCGTCAGGCTGGCGTGCATTTGTGGTCCTCCCGTGTCAATTTTCCAAGTGCTGGGAGTGCAAGGCGGTACCATGCCCATCTCGTGTGCCTCCTTGATTGGCTAACAGAAGACGTTTGCACCTTTACGTGGTGTGATGAGGTGGTTATAGTGGCTCCATTCACACCAGCCAAGAAGCCAGTGTCCCTTGTCACCTGTGCTGCCCCCAACAGGGAGCGCCTGCCGTGAGAGGCAGGGTCAGACAGAAGAGACTTCAAACCAATTTTTAGACAGACACGTCCCCAGTGGCTCACCAATTGCTCTTGCAGTCTCAAGGGGACTCTTGGGGTAGGAGGGTCTGCCAAGGAGGTAATGAGGAGGTCACTGTAACGCCTTTTCATCTAGCCTAGGCCTAAACACCACGGTCTCTCCCTGTAGAGGCCGCTGGCTATTTTGATCCACCATTATTGTCTTGCACGATTCCTTTCATAGATCGCAGGGTAGGTCTTGTCGAAGCAGAGGCCTCATGAGCAGCCACGCCCCTCACCCCATAAACAAAAGGATATGCAGGAGTGAACCTCTTTAGCAGTTCCTTATGCCTCGGGTCATCTCCAGGCTCCTCGCCTGGACCTCTCCAGCCGGCACCACCTCCTATTTGCTGGTTCTACCCACATGGGCCATGCTGCCCTTCTGGAATGGGTCATGTCTCCTCCACCTCAGAATCTCACACTCACTCTCCTGTCTGCCTGGAAATGCCCTCTTTAGGTCAGTTCCAACACGACACACCACCCTGACTCTATCCCTGAATATTGTATTGGTTACTGTTCTCCTTGTGACCAATAGCCCTGGGCAGATCAGGAAGCAGAGAAGGGAACGTTTGGTTCGGCACTTTTCCCTTTTTCTTTTGTTCAGTCTGGGACCCAGCTGATAGGATGTGCTCATACAGTCAGGTGTTCCCTACCTCAGTTAATCTTCTCTGGAAAAACCCTCACAGTCACAGCTAAATTGTATCTTATCAATGCCCAGTGTTCATTAACCATTTGTTCCTTGGGCACCCTCTGTGACAGCAGCTTCAAGCTGCTGGGCGGTTACTCATCTCCCTGACTTGATTGAGCTACGTAAGGGCAAAAGCAAGCCTGACTTTGCTCGTTGTAAGATGCTTCAAACATATTTGCTCCGTGAAGAATGGGCAGATGCCTCAGTTTCCTCAGTGAGTTCCGTGTTTCAGACTTTATTTAGTGACAGGAGGGAGGGGACCCCTCTGGCTCTGGATCCTCCTGCCACTCCTGGGGTGGTTGCTGATGTCTGTCGGGTCGGATGGGCTTCAGCTCCACTGCCCAGCACATTCCCACCCTTCCTTCACCTGTCATGGTCTCTGTAGAAGAGAAGACACCTTGTCGGCCTGGCAAGGCAGGCAGGGGCAGATGCGTGGCCTGGCGGCCCTGACCTGCCTGATCTCCAGCTGGGAAGGATATTGTTTTTTAGGTCCTCTGAGGCTAGAGCCCGGAGGCAGTGGGTATTGAGGGTGGCACTCAGGAGGGGAAGAACAGGGTGTGGGGTTGCCAGGGTGCCAAGAGAGTCCTGATGGGGAGCTGTGGCTGAGCAGGCTGAACAGGGCTGCCCACAGTCAAGGAGGTGACAATGAGCGTGGAGAGCATGTTTAGTGGAGATGAAGGGCTGGGGGGAGGCAGAGGTTGATCTCTCCCCGGCCTAGCCCTGTCCCTTGCCCTTCGTCTTCCTCACCCTTCTGTACCTCGGCCTGTGGGTGCCTCTGCTTTTCTCTGGCTCAGTCGTCTAGAGCTTCGGAAGCCCCAGCCTTGGAATGCCTTCCTTCTACGGTTTTCCCACTGCACCCCAGCA
The DNA here is from genome assembly GCF_903992535.2 of Arvicola amphibius. Classification (NCBI taxonomy): domain Eukaryota; kingdom Metazoa; phylum Chordata; class Mammalia; order Rodentia; family Cricetidae; genus Arvicola; species Arvicola amphibius. The sequence continues at coordinate 184,968,334 of NC_052049.1, forward strand.
CCCCGTCTCCACTCTTCCCTCTCCGGCAGCCCGGGCTCTGCTAAGCTGCATGTCCTCTCGTCACCTCTCCTCCATGTCTGTGGCACTGGCACCAGCCCCAGTTCTTACAGTGTTAGTTTCCTACGCAGCTGCCCTCCTTCCCACCCCACTGCCCCGGAGGGGGAGGCCCAGCGCAGAGAGACACTTAAATTGGGGTTCAGGTTTCCTGTAGAGGTCACATGGGCCCCCACAGAATGGGGTTGACTAGGGGAAAGACATACGTGGTGGACTGGCAAGCGTGTGGAGCCTACAGGGTTGGAGGTCAGACCTTGAAAGGCCATATCACTTCCCCCAATGCCTTCTCCTCCTCCATTACTCATGGAGGAACTGAGCCCTGGGCCATCTGGGGATCAGGTAATGAGGTCAATTTCTTGCTGCTTTGTGAGTCCTCCCTGGGCCATGGAAGGGACCTGTCAGGTATGTCACTAAACAATAATTGTGGAACTCACTGGGTGGGTGGCACTGGTTTGGAGGCTCTGCTTGAATAGCTCTCTACCCTCTGTCCAGGAGACAACCATTTTAGCAAGGAAGAGCCACCGAGGAGCTAGCCATGCTCATCACCACAATGGACGTTCACAAGGTGCTTACACGATCTGGGGATTGCTGTGCTTTCCTGTGTGTGAGCATGCAGAGTCACGCACACCCCATTTCACAGATGAGGAGATCATATAGTAAGCCCTAGCACAGCCACAGAACGCTGTCTCAGTTGGGGAGACTGTTACTTCCAAATGATGCTGAAAATGTTTGTGTCTCTATAGAAAGTTGCCGAACAGTGGCAGGGGTTCACCAAAGATAGAACAGCCAATCACTGCATGAAAAAAAAAAAAAGCTCAGTCATTAGCAATGAAGAAATTAAAATTCAGAACGCTGAGATAGAAAACAAAAACCAGGCTGGGTGGTGGTGGGGCACACCTTTAATTACAGCACTCTGGAGGCAGAGGTAGGTGGATCTCTGTGAGTTCAAATCCAACCTGCTCTACAAAGTGAGTTCCAGGACAGCCAGGGCTGTTACACAGAGAAACCCTGTCTTGCAAAACGAAAAAAAAAAAAAAAAAAAAAACCCAATACAAAGACACAACCTGGAGTGTGAGGGCTAGTGGGGTGGGGTGGGGTGGTTTGGTGGTAGAGGCACTTGCCTCCAACCTCCGACCTCCAGATATCCAGCTACACACACACACACACACACACACACACACAATAAATAAATAAATAAATAAATAAATAAAGGCAGAAATGTTAAAAAGGGTGAATTTTATTGTATAAATTAAACCTCTCTAAAGAATCTAATTTGAAAACAGTAGACTGTGGAAGGGTAGAAGACAGGATGGTCACTGTGTCACATTGTCATTACAAGAGTGGAATCTATACAACGACTTGGAGACTGAAGTAGATGAGCCCGAGTCCCTCGGAAAGCATTCTGGGTAGAGGATCAGCCAGTGCGGAGGCCTGAGCCAGGGGTGCTTGGAAGCCAGCAAGAGAGATGTATGGCTGAGTGCAATAGGAAGCCCAGTAAGGGCCAAGGGGGTAGGAGGTGGGGAGCCATGCCTACCATGCATGACCACAGTGGGGGGTCTAGAGAGTTCCAGTGAGCATGGGTATGAGCAGAGAAGGCTGTGTTAGCTGGTCCCCTGCTGACGGATATGCTAACAACCAGGAACAAGAGCCTGTTAGGAGGCCACCAGGAGAATGGAGAGCACCGTGGCGGCAGCGGAGGTGTTGAGAACCGCCTGGACTTGGGATGTGCTCTGAAGGCAGAGCCAACAGGATTTCCTGCCGGATTGGATGTGGGGTGTAAGGGAAAGAGAGGAGGTACGGATGCCATCAGAGTTTTTGGCCTGGGAAGCTGGAAATCCAGCTGGGCATCCCCATGGTGGACACTCAGTGGTTTTAACTGTCTCCCGGAGCTGACCTGTGGGTGAAGTCAAGACAGATGGAGGCTCAGGTCAGCCCCCTCCTGGCTCTGTCCTTGGGATGGGCTGCACATCCCGGTTATCCCATTACACTTTATTTATGGTCTCATTGGCTTTGTCATTTCTTTGTCTCCTGTCTGGGGTGAAGGCTATAAATGTGATGGACCGGTACAGGATGCAGGAGGCCCAGTGATCCCTGCTAAACTGGCCTCTTCTCTTGGGTAAGCCCTCGTTGCTTCTACCATCCTGCAGTGTAGACGGGGGCTGGCTCTGACTGTCCAAAAGAGGGGTCTTCCCCTGACAGGGTAAGTAGTGGACAGATGATTTCCAAGCAGAGATGGTCTTAAAGACAGATCCTGGAGGCAAGCCTAGCCCAGCTTTGCTCACACCGACATTATACAGTGCCCCACATACCGCTGGGCACATAGAACAGGACATATTGCTGGTCAGACAGCCCACATCCGGGCTTCTGCTGGGACCTCACACGCTTCTCAGGCATCCGAGCCAGCCTGTCTCCACAAAGGCTGCGGGTCGTTTCTTGTCAGCAGCAGGTGCCTGGCAGCTGCCCAGGATGCCAGCCCTGTGAGCTGGCATGGGAGGAAGTGCTTGTTAGACTGGCCGCTGCTCACACTGGGCTCAGGCTGGCTCGGCTCTCACCGCTGTTGCCCAAGGTGGCTTGGGTTACCCACGAAGATTGATGCTGGCTGCTTGGCCTTAAGGTCCCTGTAAGACACCCTGCACCTCAGAGAACTGGGCAGCTGTCACCCTCTGTCATTCTGAGCAAACTTCCCCGGCACCCTGTCTGCTCGAAGTCTCCCTGGCCTCTTTTCTGTCCTCCATCCCCGTGAAAATGCAGAGGCTTGTGGCCTAAGAGGATTTGGGACGGGAAGCCTGAGGTTCATTCCTGACATTTTGGATATAGGTGAATCCCTGCAGGTGGAGATCCCACATAGGCCTGTATCTTCCAGAAAAACGCAGACTGGAGGGCAGTACTGCTGGGACAGGGGCAGTTGGAGACCTCGGGAGCAGGCAGGGCTCGAATGGATTGGGCCAGGTGAAACCACACAGTAGGTTATGATTGGCCAGGCTGCTGAGTCTGCAGTATCATCACACCTCATTGTGCTGGGTGCCAGGACTATGGCTGGAGTCAGGGCTGAGCAAACAGCCTGGCCTGGCCTGCTGCAGCCTTTGGTCTGCTCAGAACATTGGGGGCAGGGCACAGGGCGCTGTGGCAGCACAGATCCTGAAAGAAGCCAGGTTTGGGAGGCACTGGGGGGTTCCCCCGAGTCCATTAAAGATCTCTGTCACACCCTTGCCTTGCCCTTGGTCACTTCCCTCGTAGCCTCTGCCTCTAGGAGGGCCCAGGCATATTTCTCCCTGCCCCTCCCCACCTCCTGGACACGGAGTCTAGTGGCTGTCAGGGCTGATGGTGGAGGGTTGATGGCACGGGGCAGGGCAGCTGCCAACGCTGTGGCCCTGGGGCGAGAGCTGACGTCTGTCCAGGAGCATCTCTGTCCCTGCCAAGGGCTGAGATTCTCGGCTGCATGCCTTTCCCCTTGACACAGGAGCTGGCATCTGCCACTCACAGTCATCCACTACCCAGACCCCAGCCTCACCCCCATTTGGCCCGGTGACAGCTGTAACATTTTAGTAGGCACAGGCCTCCTCTTGCAGCCTCGAGCCCGGTCCCAACCACAACAACACTCTCCAAGACAGGCTAAGGCTTACCTCAGGGAGCTGGGGAAGGCCCCACATAGAAGAGATTAAGAACCCCAGACTCGGCCGGCCGGGAGGTGTTGTCACACACCTCACGCCTTTCATCCCAGCACTCTGGAAGCAGAGGCAGGCAAATCCCTGTGAGTTCGAGGCCAGCCTGGTCTACAAGAGCTAGTTCCAGGACAGCTAGGACTATTACACATGGAAACCCTGTCTCGAAAAACAAAAAAACAAAAAACAATAAAAAACAAAACAAACAAACAAACAAACAAAAAACCTGACTTCAAGAACAGTGAGAGAGGATCTAGCCTGAGGTACTGGGGAGTTAGTATCCCTGGCGTGTGGGAGAGAAGGCCTGTACAGCCCTGTTGTGGGGAAGCAGCCTCAGACTCCTTTTCTTCTCCTTAACTCTACAGTGGATGCTGTCCTTCCATGCCCAGCCTCTGAGGGAGGGCTCCAGGACTCAGCAGTGAGGAGAAAGAACATGAACCCATTCCTGGTGTTTCTCTCAATTCTTTTTCAGGACGTATGTCTGTGAACCACATGCGTGCCTGGTGCCACAGAGCTCAGAAGAGGGCGTAAAATCCCCTGGAACTAGACTACAGTTACAGATAGTTGTGAGCCTCTGTGTTTGTTCTGGGGATCAAACCCAGGTCCTTGGGAAGGACAGTCACGGCTCCTAACCACATAGCCATCTCTACAGTCCCTCTGGTATTTCTTTTAAATTCTGTCCTGTGGAAATTTTCATGAGACATTTATTTGTCATCCCCTGGCAGGGACCACACAGACACTCCCCTGAACTTTCTACATATGTGAGACAGGCTCCACTAAGTCACATGTCCCCACCACACAGGATGCCATGGGGCTTTGGGTTCTGACGCGGATTAAACAGCCGGTTGTGGCCTACTGGCCTAGCATGTGGACTGCCCTTTGAAAGGCCCTGGCTGGCTGGAGGGAAGCCAATGAAGGTGAGCAAGGGTGACCAGCAGGGTCCGGATGGCAGATTATCATCTTTCACATGGGATCACTTATAAGGGAATGTCACTCAGACCCCTTAGTCTTGTCGAGGGTGGACAAGAGTCTGAGAAAGCTGAGCTGAGGGTTTCTGTGAGCAGGTTCCTTTGGAGAGTCTTATTAGTGTTCTGTGTCCAGAGCCCTGGGCCTTCTCTTGAGGAAGGGCCTGGGTGACAGGTGTGCGCTGCCTCCTAAACCCAGGCTTTCCGAAGGGGGCTTCCAGAGGCTTCTTGGGGAACTGTGATGTCTTGGACACGGAGGACAGGGCCTTGCTGGGCAAGCTCAGGTACACGGTGATTATCTTGGCAGGAGGCTGGGTGGTCCCACAGGTACCTAAGGACACAGATCATCAGGGATCGTAACAAAGGAGCATCTCGTGGGAAGCCGCAGAGAGAGGGCACAGCCTGGTCCTCCTCACAGTCCATGAAAGTGTCCCTAACTCTACAGCTGGTCTGGAGAAGGCACCCAGCCACTCTGCCCCTAGCACTGGGCATGCTCACGCCAGGCTGAGACTCCAAGAAAAGTGATGGTAGCCTTCTGTTCTGTTCCCCAGGCAGAAATGCCACAGGCTCTGCTTGTTCTCACCAGGCCCAGGGAGGGGCTTCCCACTGAGCAAGACAGCAAGCTGCAGTGAGGGGCAATGAGACCGGTTTCTATTCCATCGGGGTCCTGTCTGCCCACCACTCTGTAGAGAGGGAGCTAAGAGAGGAAGCTTCAGGATGAGGGCCTGTGGAGTGGGGAGCTGGGGCATGTCGGGGAAGGCTCCCAAAGAACACTCCTGACCCCAAGAAGAGCGAGGGCTGTTCTGGGTAGAGGGAGCAGCAGCTGGTGAGGCAGGAAGGAAGAGCCCGGAGCCTTGAGGGCTGGAGAGATGTGGTTACAGAGGTCAGCGGGGCCAGAGCCCTTGATCCAGGGGTAACAGAAGCCACGGAGCAACTTTATGCGGGGTTAGTTATCTTGGACTGAAATATCACCCTTGTCCCTGAGGGAAGAATGTGGAGTGCATGAAGTTAGCCAAGGAAATGCTTGGTGGTCTCCAAGAGGCAAGACAGACTCTCTAACCTAACAAGGAAGATAAGTGAGAACTGAGCAGTGGAATTTTGGAGCCACTGAAGAGATGGGGCCCCCAAGGCTTGGACGAGGAGTGTTGGTGTTAGCGTGGGCACTAAAAATGGCATTAATGGACCTGGGGCGAGGCAAGGGAGTTGAGTTCAGCAGTAGGTGGTTCTGGCTGGAAGGTCTAGAAACAGAGCAGGCTGCTGAACACACCGGGCTGGGGCTCAGTACAGAGGTCCTGGCTTCTTCAGAGCCACGGTCCACTTTTTCTGGGAGGGCACGGGAATGGGAAGGTACAGCTGAGAGCCCGGAGGAGGCAGGGCAACAAAACAGAAAAGCAAACCCCGTTCACCAACACCAAGGGTCCGATTATAAGGTCCCGAGAGCGGCTAAAGGCACAGAGATAGGGGTGTGGGGCTGCGGGAGGACCGAGGGCAGGCTTGTTGGACACATGCACAGTTCTATGCAATGGAGTGGTCTGGATGTGGACAGCCAAGGGATGGCGAGATGTTGACTATCACTGAACTGCACAGTTAGTTAAGGCGATGAGTTTAACGCTGTGTGTATCTCACCATTGTTAATACATTCTGAAACAAGCAGGCCAAAGACTGACTAGCATGGTTCCCAGGGAGGGAAGGGAAGTACTTCCTTGGACGACCTGCTGCACAGAGCTAGGGGTTTGCAGACAGGACAGAGGGCATGCTGGGTCTACCCACAAGGAGGCAAAGCACATGGGCATGTGGAGAGTGGGCTGGCAGCACGGAGCCACAGTGGACAGAGGGATGAAGGGAGGAGCGGACTAAGAAGCCAGGGATCCCGCCCTGAGGCCATCTCTGGCTTGGCACTTGCAGGGTGGGGTTTCCCCTCTCCATGGTGTCCTAGAGCAGGAGGTCCTCAAGGTATTCTCTTCTCCCGGGAGGGGGTGCTGCCCATCTGTACCCCACTTGTGCTGGTTGGACCCCTGCCTCTGTTCAAGGCATTCTTGAGACCTGACCGCTCTCCTACGGCTACCACTTACATTCTCCAGACCTGCTCAGATCAAGGCCTCCACACAGCTTCCTCCAGCCTCTGCTACCTCCCTCCTTCCTTGATGCCCCCTCTGCTGCCCCGCCCCTTCCTTGATGCCCCCCCGCTGCCCCGCCCCTTCCTTGGTGCCCCCCCTCTGCTGCCTCGCCCCTTCCTTGGTGACCCCGTTACACCTCAGCCCAAGAAAAGACACAGACCGGGTCATGTAAGCCATTTATTAGTTTGTTTGAAAAATAATGTATTTCATTTATACACGAAGCTTGGTGAGAAGTGCTCGTTAATTCAGACAACACCTGACATGTACACATGTCCCTCCCACCTTCTGTCGACTCTCTTCTCTCCTCCTGCGCACCGCTGTGCCGTTCTAGAAAAAGAGACCGTGCTGAGCCAAGGAGTTGGGGCTAGCTGGCTCCCACCCTTGGCCATCCTGTTTGCAGCCAGCCCCGGGCACCTGTCTTAAGGCTCCGAGGCTTTCCACACACTCAAAACCACAGTGTCCTTCCGGCCAGCTGGGATGACAGCCCTGCCAGCCCTAGGCCACATTCCTGCCTATGCAGCCTGACGCGGGTGCCAGGGAGGGACACACATCTCTCCAAGCCTTGAGAGCAAAGCACAGATCTACAAAAATAAGATTTCCACTCAGAGAGGCGTCACCAGGACAGTTAAAACCCAGCTCTCCCCATATGGGACTCGATGGGGACACTGGATAAGTCTCCAGGGGTGGGTGGGGTTGGGGCTGGTTGCCACCAAGGGAACTGAGGTGGCAAAAAGAAACATAATACTTGACTCGCCCGCAGTGCCCCCTTCGGCACTGCCACGAGCGTCCAGCCCTCCGACAGCTCGGCGAGGTAGGTAGGAGCAGCCAGCCTGCAGTGGGCAGGTGAGACTGAGGTGGCCTGTGAGGTGGGTGCCCCCAGCCCAGGGTGGCTCTGCTGGAGAGCTAGACTTGGGCAGCCGAGCCCCTGCTTGCTCAGGCTCCACCAGCCAATCACATCACCTCAGCGGTTTCTCTACATCAAAAGATTTGCATATGCTAAATAGGATTGTCAGCAGCTGAAGAGGTCACAGGGATAATTGGACGAATAAAATTATTTTTTCCCTGAAAAAAGCCTTCTCGGAAGACTCCTGGGATGGTCAGACCCCTGCCCTCAGGGATCCTGAGTCCAGACAAGTTCAGACCTTGTGCTGAGCCCCAGTGCCACACCGCCTCCTTCCCCAGTAGGATCAATGGCTTGTGCCCTCCCACGGAACCACGTGGGACCATCCAGGGCCTTTCTCCAGGCAGGGCCAGGCTGCCCTCCTGCTTTCACAGTGTCTGACTGTGAAAGGAGCTGGAGCCTCCGTGGGACTCCTTCCCACATGCCGTCAGAGGCAGAGAGACCCCAGGGGAGCCTGGGAAATGGAGGCCACTTCCTTTGTCAGATGGGCTGTGCAGCTGCCACGGCTGGGCACAGTTCAGTGGCCCACGTGGATCAGCCTTCTCTTCCCTTGGCTTGTCGGCAGGGCCTGCCACTGCCCTGGAGTAAGCTCCGTGCCTGGCTGTCAGTGGGGCTGGCCCTCCTCATACCCTTGGGCTCCAACATTAATACTCTTACAGGAGAGGGAGAAGAAGCAGAACCCTTCTGAGACCTAGGCTGCTCATCGGGAAGCTTTGAATTTTCTTAGCACTGACCTCAGTGGAGCCTGAATAGAAAGGAAAATGGAATCCTGGGGACAACGGTGTGTGTGTGTGAGTGTGGTGTGTGTGTTTGTGCACGTGCAGAGTGAGCGCCACAGGAAGAAGCTCACGCTTCGGGGCCAGGGAGGAAAAACTTGTCTCCCTTGGAGCAGCTCACACTTGCCCGAGGGACTCCTGGGCCCCCGTGGCCTGTGTGTGGCCCCAGTTTGTGAAGTGTGTGCACACATGTGTGTGAGTGAAGGGTAAGGCCTTCCTGGCTCCTCAGTCCACATGACAGGAACCACGTTCCTCCCTTGGGTATGAAGACCCGAGGAAGCCACACTGGATCCCACTTAGCTTCGAGAGCAGAGTCTGGGCAGCTCCGTTGACACTCTTGTTCAGGGTTAAGGAGAGGCAGTGTGAACTGCAGATGTTCATGGAAAAAGATGTTCTTTGCTCAAGTAAAAAAATATCAAATATAATAAATCTATGAAAGCCTGTTCACAACATGGACAGTGTGTTTTCCATTCCACCTCAGAGGCTGGGGGAGAGATGCTGTTCAGAGCCTGGCCAGACAGGCTCCTAGGGTGTACCAGGCCTCTGGGGACAGGCCTCTACCAATAGGGGTTCCTTCGGCTGCTCCTGGCTTCAGTGCAGAGACACAGAACTCTGCCTTGTGGTTCCTCCAACTCAAGGCTCATCTGTCACCTCTACAGTCCAAAGCCAGGAAGGCCTCAGCTGACAGTGGTTTTAACTGCATTCAGGTACATCACGACTCAACAGGGTGTGTCACGGCCATCTGTGGCCAGGCTCACACTATCGATTCTCGGTCCCTATCTGGAGATGGAGGGAAGTCGGCAAGATCCTCACTGCGGCTATAGTCCGATGCTCGCACTGGGAGGTTATCACTGGTGGCTCTCGTGACACTGTCGTAGGACGGGGGGAAGGATGTCGAGGAGATGGAGGAGCTGGAGGGTGGACCACTGCGCCGGGAGAAGTTCTCATTCATCATGTAGGCAATGAGGCCCTCTCGCTCAGGGGCATCCTCGTCCGAGAGGCCACTGCCCGTTTGCTGGTGGAAGAGGAAGGAAGCATGCTTCACGGACCGCTGCAGTAGGTGCCTCCGGAAGGCCCGCTGGATGACCGTGGCTGACACCTCTTCATGCTTCCGTCGGAGGGTGGTGGTGATGGGCTCGTAGGAGATCTTGGAAGGATTGGCTGCCATGAACTTCTCCTCCATCTGGATCTTCAGAGCGTCCATTTCTCCGGACTCCCCAAGCACCCTCTTGGTGAAGGCGAACAGGATGTCCATACAGTGGATGCGGTCCCCACTCACCATGGGCAAGTCCATGTTGATGAGGCTTATCTGGTTGGGCTTGGCGATGCGGAGAGGCTCGGACAAGGCATCTGCGAAGTCGGACAGGGCCAAATACTCAATGAACTGGGTGGCCTCGGGGTCGAACTTCTCCCAGATCTCATAGAACATGTCAAAGTCATCCTCGCTCAGGGGCTCCGTGCTCTCTTCCGTGGCCACACTGAAGTTCTCCAGGATGATGGCGATGTACATGTTGACCACAATGAGGAAGGAGATGATGATGTAGGTGGTGAAGAAGAGGATGCCCACCGCTGGGCTCCCACAGTTCCCCCGGGAGCCATTGCTGTTGGGCAGATTGGGGTCACAGTATGGGGGCCCTGTGTTGAGGATGGGGCTGAGGAGGCCGTCCCAGCCGGCTGATGTGGTGATCTGGAAAAGGCACAGCATGCTGTTGGCAAAGGTCTGGAAGTTGAACATGTCGTCGATACCAGCTTCCCACTTGACATAGGCAAAGTTGGCCATGCCGAAGATGGAGTAGATGAACATGACGAGGAAGAGCAGGAGGCCAATGTTGAAGAGGGCGGGCAGGGACATCATGAGGGCGAAGAGCAGCGTGCGGATCCCCTTGGCTCCTCGGATCAGCCTGAGGATGCGGCCGATTCTGGCCAGACGGATGACCCGGAAGAGCGTTGGGGAGAAAAAGTACTTCTGGATGATGTCAGAGAGGACAGTGCCTGTGGGATACAAGCAAGACTGTGGCCACCACGACATATCTACCCTCCTTCCAGCCCAGGTTCACTAAGGGCAAGTGCATCCGTATAGAAGGCCCTTCTTGGAAGACCAGGTCAATGGGACTGTCTAGGACTTTGCCTTGGCTTGCCTCTATGATCCAGGAGGTGATGATCTATACTTTACTAGATGGCTTCTCAGCGCTGTTCTACTTGTAAGGATGCACCTGTACAATGGAGGTGTGCCGGGACACTGTTACATGTGTTCTGAGGCCGGGGGGTACTCGCTCAGCACTCCAGCAGGAACCAGAGCTGAAGCCTTCCCATTCCTCACTGCTTAAAGTATGGGCCAAGGACCAGCAACCTAGGGCTCTCCTGGAGGCTTTATTGGAGATGTAAAATCTCAGCTCTACCCCTAGCCCATTTCCTCTTAATGCATCCAGACACTGCCCTGCGGCCCCATGAGGCACAGGCACACTGCCCTCTGGCCCCGTGGGGCACAAGGCCCTGCGGCCCAATGAGGCACACTGCCCTGTGACCCCATGTGGCACACTGCCCTGCGGCCTCTTGGGGCACACTGCCCTGCGGCCTCTTGGGGCACACTGCCCTGTGGCCCCTGGGGCACACTGCCCTGCGGCCCCCTGAGGCACACTGCCCTCCTTACCTCCACCTGGGGCTTTAGGGGCATTTCTGAGCCTACTTTAAGTTCTAAATGCCTGCGCATCTCCGCCACAGCAGGAATGCCTGTCTTAACCTCTGTTTAGATGTAGATGACATTTATGGCAGAAAGGCAAAGGCGGGGTGATTCCAAAGGCAGATGTGCACTCATAGGAATGGAGTGGGGGCCAAGCATTTGGACCCTGAGCCCAGCAACAAAGGAAAATATCTACGGTCAAAATTAGACTTCGTGGAAATTAAAACACCCATGCTCCAATAGATATCACAAAAGCAGGAAAACAGAGAGAGAGGGAGGGAATATTTTTGATTTGTATATTTGATAAGGGACTAGAAAGTTGAATAGATAAAGCACTCTTGCAATTCAACAATAAAAAAGATAAAATACTCTAATTTTTAAAACGAACAAAAGTTTTTGAGCAGCTGTTCTCTATGGAAGATAAATGAAAGGCTAGTGAGCACAGGAAGAGACATTCGGTTTCATCCGTCACCAGGGCATTAGAAACAAACGCCAATGAGGAGCACTTTCTCCGGGACGGCTGTAGCCATCATAAAAAGCCATCGTGTGTGCCGGTGAGGAGGTGGATCAACGGGAGTTCCGACCACCAATGCTGAGTATGTGAAAAGGTGCAAACCCTTTGGAAAACGGTTTGAAAATTCTTGAATATTTTAGATTGGTGCTTGGCAGGCGTGGAAGGAGAGTGGACATGGAGAGGGGTTACCAGTGGCCCGAGTCTCTCTTGGGGGTTGTCTAGCACTACACAGAGGAATGGTTGCTCAGTTTGGTGACAATCGTGTTCCACATAACAGTCGTCAAGCCAGTGCAGGCCATAGCGTGACAATGGTCCTACAGGATCGTACTGCCCAGTGACCTTGTGGCTGTCTTTGTGTTAGACAAATCCTGTGATGCTCTCATAATGACGAAACCGCCTAATGACACATTTTCCACAGAACATATCCCTGGTGTGAAGCAGTGCCTAATGGCACTGAAATCCATCCACAGAATGTTCTCCATCAAGTGAATTTTAAGTTAACCTTCTGTGAATTTTATAGTACATGAATCACATCTCAATAAAGCTGTCACAAGAATTTGGGTTCTGGGGCTGAACAGACATCGTGAGGGCCTTGTCTGTTATGCTCTCGTCCTGCATTGTCCCTCCTCAGGGGACTTAGCACACAAGTCAGACTGTAGGATTTTTATCTCCCAGGAATGAAGGAATGATTTATGTCTCCTACACTATCAGGCAATCTACCTCTCATTCTTAGGGAATCAACTTGCCTCTTCTTCTTTCAGCCTGGTTGTAAGCCTCTGTCTGGAGGGTAGGGGAGTCTCTACAGTGGCCACTCCTTTTCCTAGCCTCAACCTTGAAGTGTTCACATAGCTGTGTCCCAGGGAGGATAGGGTCAGGATGGCTATCTTCAGGTTGGCCACTTTGGCTTGAATGCGCTCTCCCAGACAAGTTCTATTTAGAGTGATGTGTACATCTCTGTGTGTGTGTGTGTGTTTGTGTGTGTGACAGAGAAAGAGAGGAAGGGAGGGAAGGAGGGAGGGAGGGAGGGACGGAAAGAGGAAGGGAGGGAAGGAGAGAGGGAGGGAGGGAGGGAGAGAGGGAGGGAGGGAGGGGAAAGAAGGGGGACGTGAGGAATACAGAGAAAGAAGGTGGCAGAGAACAGAGGGCTGGATTAGAAGCATGGCCTGGGCAGGACTTCTCGGTCCAGCCAACTTGCATACGCACCCACGATGGACAGGATGACAACCACGAAGTCGAAGATGTTCCAGCTGTTGGTGAAGTAATAGTGGCGCAGGGCAGCCATCTTGACGATGCACTCGCCCGTGAAGATGGCCACGAAGAGCAGGTTGATCTTAGCTAGGATGTTGACCTTCTCAGGGCTCTGGTCATCCGTCTCCACCATCATGGTCACCATGTTTAAACAGATGAGGAACATGATGGTGACGTCGAAGGCCTGCTTGGTCACAATGTCGAATATGAAGCCCTGGTACTTGTTCTAGAAGAAGAAGTGAGGGGCTCAGTGCAGCAGGGACCCTAGGAGACTCTGCTGCCAGTCAGCCCAGACAACCTGCATCCTACTCACCACCCTCTGAGGGCTACAGCTCCCCCACCACTGTATCACACATGTAGAGGAAGAAACCATGGAGGTAGAGCAGCTGGCCCACCTGCCTAAACCCTATCCCCTCTAGGCACCGAGGCCCAGTCCTGAGACTCCCCCCTCCACCAGGCCATCCCGGTAGACTTCAGGTGGACCTTCAGGTAGACTTTTATCCTGGGTTTCAGCACACCATCCACTGTGCTGCTCTTTTTTTTTTTTTTGAAATATTTAACTCTATTTTTATGTGCATTAGTGTGAAGGTATCAGATCCCCTGGAACTGGAGTTATAAAAAGTTATGGGATGTCATGTGGGTGCTAAGAATTGAACCTGGGTCCTCCGGAAGAGCAGTTAGTGCTCTTAACCACTGAGCCGTTTCTTCAGCCCCCACTGAGCTGCTTTTTAGTTTTATATCCTGGAGGTTCAAGGTCAAATTTAAACTTCAATCCCAGTACTTGTTTATGCCTTCAAATTTGCATGTTTTTCTCTATGCTTTTTAATGAAATGAATGTTATTTATTCTACCGAATAAAGTTATTTTATATGTTTTAAAAACGTTTTGTTTTTAAAATGTGTATATTCGTGTGCCTGCATGTAGGTATGTGAGTGCAGGTGTCTATGGAATACAGAAAATGTTATTGGACCCCTGGAGCTGGAGTTACAGGTGCTTGTGAGCTGTCTAATGTGGGTGCTGGGAACTGAATTCAGGTCCTCTACAAGAGCAGTACATACTCCCTCCCGCCCCCAAGACAGGGTTTCTCTGTAGTTTTGATGCCTGTCCTGGAACTAGCTCTTATAGACCAGGCTGGCCCCAAACTCATAGAGATCCACCTGCCTCTGTCTCCTGAGTGCTGGGATTAAAGGCGTGCGCCATCACCGCCCGGCTAGTACATGGTCTTAACCACTTAGCAATCTCTCCAGCTACTCTATGTTTATTGTAAATGAGCCCAGGTTATTTGGAAGAAGAGACAGGATTAAAACTATGTTCTCCTCTCTCTCTCTCTCTCTCTCTCTCTCTCTCTCTCTCTCTCTCTCTCTCTCTCACACACACACACACACAGTCTCTCTCGTTCACACACACATACTCTGTCTCTCTCTCATACACACATACTCTGTCTCTGTCGCTCACTCACCCCCCCCCCCCATCTAGTAGAGGACAGGGTGAGCAGGGAGGAATCAAATGAAAGGTTTGAAACTCTGGGCCTGTCCAATCGGCTGGTGGTTTAGGATCATCTCACCAAATTACTTTGAATAGCCCCCAGTCCCAGTTTTTGTTTGTTTGTCTGTTTTTAGGGCAGGGTCTCAGTATGTAGTCCTGGCTGGTATTGAACTCACAGAGATCCTCCTGCCTCTGCCTCCCAGATGCTGAAATTACACATGACTCAATTCCTCATCCTGCTTTTTAGAATGGCTTGGTGGAGTCAGGCTAGCAGAGAGCCCAGTGCCCACCCTGGCTCTGTTCATAAGGGAAACGGTTCTCTGATTACCGCTGTCCTGAAGATGGGACTATGAGTGGGGGTAGGGATGTAAAAGCTCACTCCATTCCCTGGGAAGAACCTGCACCTCGAAAGGAAGGAGGGGCTCACTGGAAGCGGCTGAGTCCCTGTGACTACGCTGTGTGCCCTTGGTGTCACTGCCTCAAGCCTTCCTCAGTCTCTGTGTGAGACTCAGACCTCTGTGTGGGTGAGAACCTGAGAGTGCCTCTCAGCTGGGCTGAAGACTGGGGCTCCTGATGGCTGGCTTTGGGGAAGGCTCCCAGGTCTCCTGAGAAGACCGTCCCCAGCTCTGCCAGAGAGCCTGGCTTACCAGGGGCCGCGGGATGGGCTTCTGGGGCTTCTTGGAGCCCAGCTTCTTCATGGCGTTGTAGTACTTCTTCTGCTCCTCTGTCATGAAGATGTCCTGGCCCCCTAAGTATAGAAAGACAACACCAGCATAATTCGGGGGTTCTCAGGATCCTGCCTCCCGTGTGAAGGTGCCAAGCTCAACAACTTCAGAACTTCCTATCCCCCCCCAAATCTGCCTTTTCAGATCCCTCCCTGTTCCTGGTCCCTGGGAAATCCTTATGGTATTGTGAACATTTCCCTTGGCCCAGTCAGCAGGACCTAGGTATCTCTCTGAGCATCTCACTCAGTTTGGCTACAGCTTAATGGTGGCCTCTTTGGCATGTCTCCCTGGGCCTCTGCACAGCCCCACTCTTGATCACAGATGGGGCTAACAGTTTAAACTAACTCCCCGAATCTCTTAGCTGCCTGAGGGAAGGCAGAGACGGGCCAGCGTCCCTCTGTTCTCCATGGCCCGTCTACACCCTCCCTACCGTATCTCCTCAGAATAGAGAGGAGGCTCATCCCCAAGAGAGCACGCAGTCCTCCCTGCCCCACCCCCTCAGGGGGAGCCAGTGCTCTACGTATCTTTTTCTTCTGCTGGTTGAAGTTATCGATGATGACACCAATGAACAGGTTCAGGGTGAAGAAGGAGCCGAAGATGATGAAGACGACGAAGTAGATGTACATGTAGAGGTTGTACTCCCACTGCGGCTGCTCCTCATACTGCAGAGGAGAGAGCAGAGCAGGCAGGGTGGGCACACAGGAGGATGGGGCTGCAGTGGGGGCTGTCGGGCATATGCGTGTGTCTGTGTCCAGAGGGCTGTCACCATTGCAGGTGTACGGGACTCTGACTGGCTGCGATCAGAGTGGAGGTGGTAGCCAGGGAAGAGTAGTAGACCTGTGTGCAGGTGACGGTGGCAGGCAAGGACATCTGGCATGCCACGCTAAGGGGTGATGTCATATCGGCGCGTGTACAGTCCCTGAGCCAATGGGAGGTGATGGAGAAGGGTCATCTGTCTATGTGTTACTTTCATTGGTTAATAAAGAAACTGCCTTGGCCCTTTAATAGGACAGAAAATTAGGTAGGCGGAGTAAACAGAACAGAACTGTGGGAGAGAGAAAGCAGAGCCAGGCAGACGCCTCAGGCAGTCACAGTGCTTCGCCTACCCAAGACTGGTTAGAATCTTCCCGGTAAGCCACCACTTCATGGTGGTACACAGATTACTAAATGTGGGTTAAAGCAAGATGTGAGAATTAGCCAATGGGAGGCTGAAACTGATGGGCCAGGCAGTGTTTAAAAGAATACAGTTTCTGTGTAATTATTCTGGGTAAAGCTAGCCAGTGGCTGCAAGCTGGGCAGCAGGGAGGCGGCCCGCTGCTCCTTCTACAGGGAGGCCCCTCCATTGTCCCTCAGTCATCAGTACGACTGGGCTGGACACAAGGACAAGGACAAACTCATCTCCATCTCTGCTGCCCCTCTCCTGGCTGAGGATGAGTAAACTACAGTGGGTTGGCTCTGAGACGTGTTGAGAATTTGGGGACTCCACCGAAGACCACATGGTCTTGCTGCAGGGCCAGGCCTGAGCATCCCTGAGAAGCTGAACCTGAGGCTGACCCGAGCAAATCCTGCTCCTCCTCCCACGAGGCCAGAAGCCTTAGATGCTGGTTTTGTTGGGAGCCGCTAGAGACCACCTACCCCTCTGGAGTCCACGGCTGCATACATGATGTCCATCCAGCCTTTAAACGTCGCCTGTGAGGAACAGAGAATGATGGTGACCAGACTTGGCACGTGCTTCAGCTATAGAGGAGGGCTGGAGACAGTCTCCAAAAGGCTGAGTGGCCCGGGGAAAGGCCTTCAGTGGGGCTAGGAATGGAGGAGTAGAGGACGAGCAGAAACCCCAAGAAGGCGGTGTGAGGCTCCTCAGTTGAGGCCTCGGGAAGGGTAAGGCCAGGAGAAGGTCCACTCAAGAACACACACTTCAGATTCTAACACATCACAGGGTCCAGACAGTGGCCTTGCTCAAAGACTGACCCCAGGGCTGACCTGACCAGCTGTGTCCTGCCTGGAACCACGGGATCCTTTTACCCCTGCTCTGGTGAGTGGCTAACAACTTGTTTTCCAGAAGGAAAGAAAAAAAAATCCCTAACATATTTTCCAAATTCTCTGATGTAACTATTCCCACCATGACCCATTCCCACCACTATGGTGTGACCAGCGGGAGGAGATTCAAGAGCCATACATAGTGTTACAGAACACACACAGTGCAGGCAAGACAGAGAGCCCTGGAGCTTGCTGGTTTGGCGAGACTGGCTGGCCAGCAAGCCCCAGCCATCCTCCTGTCTCCACCTCCCCAGTGCTGTGTTTACAGGCACGTGCCACTACGTAGAGCTGGTTTTTGATGTGGGTGCCTGAATCTGAACTCAGGTCCCCATGCTTGCGTGGAAAAGCGCGTTATTGACCAAGCTGTCTCCCCATCCCCGTGGGTTGATTTCACGGCAGGTGCTACAACCGCTGTACCATCCTGCTCACAGAGTAAATGGGCTTCTCAGAGAACCCGCACATCAAAGAGGGAACAAACATGCCCCTTTTGGGGGTGGGGTGGTGGTCAGGAATCCAGGACCTTGCACATGTCAGTTAGATGTCCCCGTCTCAACTGTATTCCTTTAAACAGCCCAAGGTAGTTTATTATGGAGGTGGCCGATCACACGTTTCCTACTAGCTCAGTCCCTGGGGAGTCAGTAAGTAGTCTTTGGTATCTAGCCTGTGACACCTAAAGAGGTCAATTTGATTGGCAGCTAGGGAGCTGGTCCTTTCCAGTGCTGGCTTGATCCCCACACACCTTGGGCAGTGTAGACTTGATCAAACAGAGACTCTGGGAAATTATAACCTCTTTGGGCCCCGAAACCCTACTTCAGGGACCCAGGATGCCCTGCTCCTGCCCACACCAGGGTGAGGGACACATTTCCAAAGCACCAACGGAGGAAGGGGACACTTGTTCTCCCGTACTCACCACCTGCAGAAGGGCCAGGTATCCAGCCCCCACGTTGTCGAAGTTGACCTTCACCTTGGTCCAGTACAGCTCTCCGGTCACGTTGAAGGACTCACACTCGCTCTTGTTGTTGACGATGGTGTAGTTGAGAGGCAGGTCGCCCTCCGTCTGGTTGATGCACCTCCCAAACTTCCCGGCGAAGAGGTTCACGCCCATGATGCTGAAGATGAGCCAGAAGATGAGGCAGACGAGGAGGACGTTCATGATGGAGGGGATGGCGCCCACCAACGCGTTGACCACCACCTCATGGACAGAGAACGGACTCGGTTCTTGGGGTGGCCTGGAGCACGTGCTCTTTCCAAGACCTCCCCCACCCCTGCTGACTAAACTTGCTGGCCACAGGTGGCTGTGGGGGTGGGAGTGCGGAGTCTTCCCATAGCCAGAGCGCTGGCGGCAAGTGAGGGAAGTCGGAGAGAATCAGGAGGCCTTTTTATCTACGCCTAAATGCTGAGGTAACTCCGGAATACTTCAGCCTTTCCCCTTCCAGCCCCCTTTTACTTTCAGCTATGATCTGAAAAACTCAATTTTCATAAAAATGGCATCTCTGCTGGTTGAGGCTGCCAGGAGTCCAATGGGCAGGACAGGCTTAGACAGAGCTGAAGGCTTTAGGTCCTGTGTCAGTCCTGCTGGTCCTGAGTTCTCTGTGCTAAACTTCCCATTTATTTTAGGGCTGCCGCTACTGGGAGAGGAAGGGGTCCCCCTGAAGTATATCCAGGGGACCCCTTGCTATGTCTGCAGAGTGCTATATGACTCCGTACACTCTTCCTGAGCTTCCAGAAGGTGGCTTCCTGACTGATACATTTGGGAAACTCGGGCCCAGTCATGGTCCCAGCTGCCCATGAGCCACGAAGCTATTGACCACACAGATAGAAGTGGAGCTGGGGTGGATTCTGTTGTGGCACCGAGGGTCCGAGTCAAGATAGGGATGACATTCTAAAGCAGATAGCACATCCTGGAGCAGGTGGGAAACCCAGCTCCCCCAGGGCACCAGGCTTTCCGCAGAAACCCCAGGAGTTTGCCCTTGGCTGGCACTGTAGCCAGCAGCCACATCAGAGGCATTCCTGGCACCTAGCATCACTCTGTCCCCCTGGAATCAAGTGTCCTTGGCTCCCAAAGAGACATTTAACTCTGGTCCTATTGCTCCCTTGTGGGTGAGTTCCTGCCAGGACTAGGCAGTGCAATGAATTGTGGTGTGGGCAAGGTTCAAAGCCATCAGCCAAATGGTGAGCTGTGTGATGGTACCTGCTGGGGCAGGGGACGACAACAGACAGAGTTCTCCGAAGCCATGAAGAATTACGTATGTTAAAACACACAGACACAGACACAGATACTCACATGCTTGCACGTGCACACACACGAATATACATATGCATGAGTGGGGTTTTCTTCTTGTTACATATCATAGCTAATGCCTTTTCAGTGCTGGGGGCAGGGTGTCAAACCCAAGGAAGCAAATACTCTGCTAGAGACACTCCCACCCCCCGCCTGCCCTCACAGTTTTTCTTGGGGGCTTTAAAATTCACCTCATAAAAATGGATGGAACTGGAAGATATAAAGTGAGGTGACCCAGTCTCAGGCAGACAAATATTGCTGCTTCCCTCTCATAGTGGATCTGGCTTCTAACTTTCATATATGTGTATCTATGTGTGTCTGAGTGTGTGGAGAGACCTGAAAGGGGGCCCGTGAGGGGTGGGGGAGGAGCTTTAAGGGAGAGGACTAACAGACACACACGATATTAAAATGGGAAGGGGACAGAAGGGGACAAGAAGGGGTGGGGGCAGGGAGACAGGAGGTGGGGGAGCTGACAGGATCTAAGTATATGTAAAAATGTCATGGAGAAATCTGTTACTTTGGATGCTAAACTATAAAAGAAACAGGGTTGCAGAGATAGTCCAGCCAATAAACGTGTGAGCCCAAAAACTTGAGTTTGGTCCCCTGAACCCAGGGTAGGTGGACACAGCCAATTCCTGAAAGTTGTTCTCTGATCTCCACATGCATGCCATGGCCCGTGGGCCTCCATGCTCACGAGTGTATCACACGCACGCACGCACACACATACTTTAAAAAGATATTAGAATTTTCCTTATATGCTCACATTCTTTGGTAAAATGTGGCATTCCCTAAATGCCTGTATGCTCACAAAAGCATTCGCTAAGCCAGGGATTTAAACTCGGCAATCTGTCATCTGTAGGTGAGAACACGGCCTACTTTACAACACCTTCCTTGGCCCTTGCTACCCTGCCCTTCACCATCCCGTAAGGACATGGGGAAGGCAGCCCATGCCTACCAGGAAGTGAGGGATTCCAGGTCAGCCTGCAGAGTGGCACACAAGGAGGCAGAGAGCCCTGGTGCCGACGGGCCTGGGTGTCGGCGAGACTGTGCTCCCGTTCCGTCCCAAAGCTGGAAGAACCCTTTGTAGAAGGTTCTAGACCACAGGCCTCAGAGGCAGCGGGGAGGCCCTCCCAGCTCCAGGCCAGGCCTCTTGGTCAGGAAGCTAGGGGTGTGTCCCCCGCTCTTCCACTTACCCTCATGCCCTCAAATCGTGACAGGGCCCTCAGGGGTCGCAGTGCCCGCAGTGTCCGCAGTGACTTGATGGGACCCATCTCAGCAAAGCCTAAGGTGTTGGCCACGAGGCTGACCAGCGAGACCTAGAGAAGGGAGTGGGTGGGGAGGCAGGGACAGCTCCAGAGACAGGCGGTGGGCTCTTGGTTCCTCTTAGGTAGGCTGATCAATCTTTACCAGCCTGTTAACTGCTAGCCCAGGCTTCCTGGAGCTTCGAAGGCCGGGAGTAAGCTGAGACCGTCCTGTCTACTGGCCCTTCGGCCTGGGACATGTCATCCCTATTCTACCCTGTTGGTGTGGCTGAACAGAGACAAAACCTGGGTCTCTAAGTACAGTGCTTGAGTTGATCCTCTTTTCTTCCAAAGAAGTCTATTTGGGGGAAGAAAGAGCAGTCCCGGGTTGCATACGAGCACCAGACAGTCACAGGGCACTTCCCGTAAGCTGGACTTTGTAACTTTCTGACGTCTTATGAGGACATAGACAGGGATGGGTGACACTGAAGCCTCTGCTCCCTCTGTTCTTCCCCCAGAACTCCCCCCAGTGGACCCCATCATGCTAAAGGTCCGAGAGCCAACACCCTCACTTCTGCACTCCCTAGTGACATAGTCCGGAAATGGTGTCTCACCTGGACCACTGCCTTTTACCCTGGTGTTGTGGAGATGGGAAGGACTGCACAGGAGTCAAAGCCCTAACGCTTTCTCTATGCTGGGAAGCACTAGGTGTTAGGGGTGGCCAAGGGGCACGGAGGAAGAGGCCTGGCTAGTCTCCCTCTTCACCCCAAATAAAAGCCCATGTTTTCACAAAGGCCTATGTGCCTTTTCCTCCTCCTGTTCCCTCCACCCAGCCACTCTGGGGTGGCTTCTCAAAGGCATCAGGCATAGTGTGTAGAAGGTTCTGACACACACCTACGGAGTTAACTCCCCTCAGACCTGCTCAAGTCACCTCAGGGGGCCCATTACTGCTAGATGATTTAAAGTTCTGCCTTGCATCTTCCCCTCCACCCTACAGCCTGGTGCCTGTACTTCTAACGCCTGCCCCCGTCTCCTCCTCAACCCCCCCGTTTTCTTTTCTCCATGTCAATTTATCCTCAAACATGATACCAAATTGGGCCCCCCCCCACCCCATGTCTTTCTTTTTCCCAGACAAGGTTTTGTTATATAGCCCTGGCTGGCCTGGAACTCACAGCAATCCTACTGCCTCAGTCTCTGGAGTGCTGGATTTATAGGCTGTATTCTCATACCCAGCTAATGTGCTTACTTATCTAAGAACATCTTCTACATTTACTCTGTGTGTGTGTGTGTGTGTGTGTGTGTGTGTGTGGTATGTGTGCGCGCACGCGAGTGTGTGATAGTGCATGTGTGCAAGTGCAGAGATCAGAAGACGGTTTGTAGGAGATGGTTCTTCCACTCTATAGGTTCGGGGGCTGGAACTCAGGTCACCAAATGCCTTTACTGACTGAGCCATCTCGCCAACCACAATGGTTTTATTTTTATTTATTTAATTGCCTGCTGTCATTCTGCCTCTAGGTGGCCTGAGACTCCAGACCTAAGATAGTCCTTGAACATGGGCCTAGGACCACCTGAGGCCTGGGACCAACTGAGACTTGGGACCACCTAAGGCCTGGGGTCATCTGAGACTTGGGACCACTAGAGACATACACACACTTGGGCTCCTGAGACTCCCTTCTTAGAGACGCACAATAGGGCTACAGAGACCCCTTTCCCAGGGACACACACACGCCTGTGCTCCTGAGACGCTCCCTTCCCAGGGACGCACACACACCTGGTCTCCCGAGCTCCTGTTCTCATGGATGCACACACATCTGGGAACCTGAGCTCCCTTCCCTCACTGAAAGTGGATTCAGGGCTGCTCCTCACCCTGAGCATTGTCTCCCCCAATTCTCTCTGCCCCCCAACTTGACCCATCTGACCTAAACACATCCTGCAGTACCCTGGAGTCCAGGAAGCTCAGGGAAAGGGGCTTCCTACTCCATCTGCCAACTGAGAGCTCAGAGAACATCTCATGTCTTGGACTTGCCATCCCAGGACACAGCCCAGGCAGACAAGGTCTCCCAGTGGTCCAGTGGTCCATATAGCCACAGTACATGCTTCCTCCTGTTCACACAACATGCCCATCTCAATCTCCCAGGGGTCTCTGCACCTACGCCTACCCTATATCCTCCCACAACCCAAGTGGGTCTGGAGGTCTCTGCCTGTCCTCAGTCTAGGGGACCTGAGCCGCTGCGGTCCATCCTTGGGGAGGGACTTCAGCACAGAGGTGTGTCTCCACCTCCTCCCTCTGGTCACCCTGTCAGCATGTCCCGCTGTGGCTCCTGGCCCAGGCAGGAACAGATCTCTGCTCTGGATTGTCTCCCACAGGTAGGTCCTGCTCTGAGGCAGGCCTCTGCTCTCAGCTGCCCTCCTTCCCGACCAAGGTCTAGGCTTCAGACGCCTGGCTTCCTTCTGCTCCCCCACCACACGACACAGCCGAGCACCCCCATTTCCACCTGGCCCTGTTGTCCCACCCCTTGCGTGGCCACGAGCCCCTACCTCCCGGGTCCCCTTCACGGGCCCACTCACGTCCACGATGAGGAAGTCCAGCCAGCACCAGGCGTTGGTGAAGTACTTCTTGAAGCCGTAGGCCACCCACTTGAGCAGCATCTCCAACACAAAGACATAGGTGAACATCTTGTCGGCATACTCCAGCAGAACCTTGATGGTCTTCCGCTCCTCCAGGTAGATGTCCTCGAAGGCCTGTGGGCAGGGCACACGGGGGTGGGGTGGGGGGCTCAGAGTCCAGATTGCTGCCCGGCAGTTCACTCTGCAGGGGATAAGGGGATATCATTTCTAGCAACACCTGCTGCTTAGGAGCGGGGGAATTGAGGTGTGTCTCTCCATCAACCATGGATGGCCAGGATACTGGTCCTCACTGTAGGTGGAGAGCCGGGTGTGTACTCCCTTTACGCTAAGAGCAGATGTTAGTTCTGGGCTAGCACACTTTTAGGGTCACGTTCCTGGCAGGGCTTGGTGCTGCAGGCCTGTAATCCCAGCTACTTGGAAGGCTGAGGCAGGAAGACCATAAAGCCTGTCTTAGCTGGAGAGAGATAGAGAGGGAGAGAGAATGGTAGGGGTGGGTGGGTGGGGGGAGATACCAAGGCTAGCTTGGGGAACTTTGTGAGATCCTGCCTCAAAATAAAAAGATACAGGGGGCTGGAGAGATGGCTCAGAGGTTAAGAGCATTGACTGCTCTTCCAGAGGTCCTGAATTCAATTCCCAGCAACCACATGGTGGCTCACAACCATCTGTAATGAGATCTGGTGCCCTCTTCTGGCGTGCAAGCATACAGGGGAGGAATGTAGTATACATAATAAATAAATAAATCTTTAAAAAAAAAAAGATACAAAGAAACAATAAATGCTAGGTTATGCCTCTGTAGTAACTTAGCATGTGTGAAACTCCAGGCTCCATTCCCAGTGCAGGAAAGGAAAGAAATAGTTTGAATTTATTTAATAAATAAACAAAATAAATAAAACAATGAAATTAAGCTTTCCAAGACTTGCCCATTTTAAGCCAGAGAGAGGGAATAGGCACTCAGCTTGCAGCCTTCCACTGGACAGTGTGCAAAAGCGCTCCGGTTTTCCCTCCACTTTTGTATTTATTCCACTTATCCTGTGTATTTACCATTTTCCATGGGAATTTATACTGGACTCCATTCTAACAATGACTGAAATCCCCTTATAATGAATACACTTAGATAAACAAACCCAGCACTGGGCCCAAAGCAGAATTTCTGTCTTTTTAAAATATAGATATTCAGACATTCCCCCCAAATACCAGCCACACGGCGCTTATTATTTTTTAATTGATTGACCGATCGATTAATTTCTTGTTTTGAGACAGGGTCTCACTGCATTACCCTTTCTGGCCTAGAATTTGCTCTGTAGATCAGGATATCTTTGAACTCACAGAGATCTCCCTGCCTCTGCTTCCCAAGTGCTGGGATTAAAAGTGTGCGCCACCACACCCGGCCAAAGCAGGATTTTCAAAAAAATGTCTTCAAACCCTCTGGGCTCTGACACCCATGAAAAACAGGCTCTCCGCAGAATCTAGGAGTAAAGTGTGTCCCCTCAGCCTGAAGCGCCTGCCTGGCATGGCTGAAGCTCTGGCAACGCCTGTCCCCAGCACACTAAAGACAACAAAAGATTCCCCCTTTCCTCATTCCTGTCTCTACCCAGCATCCCTTGGGGCCACCAGGGACACTGCCACATTGCCGGGGCATCCGGCTGCCCTTCCTCCTCCAGCTACCTCTCCAGCCAGAGCGTGCTCTGGGTCTCCCTGTCTAGGCAACATGTCACCAGGGAGCCTGGGAAGCTGCGTCCTTCAGTCACCCCTGGGTCCCTGTCTGACTTCAGGGCCTCTGATGTGGTACTGGGATGAGTATGGTGAGCAGTGCCTGGGGACACACAGCTGAGGCCTCTGGATGGCTAATTGGGCCTGTGTGGGCAGCACATAGCACAGTGCAGGCCCTCAGATGGACTTGGAGGCTTCAAAATAAAAGTGGGGATCTAGTCATCTACTTATGTCTGTGTTTTTATTTTTTCTGAAATAAAAATATGTGCTTCTTACAAATCAAACAAGGCCTATGACTATAGCTCAGTGAGAAGCATGTAAAAGACTCTGTGTTCAAGCTCAGAGCCCCAAACAAATACACAAATAAAACACACATGTGCATGCACACACACAGAAACACCCACACCCAAAACAGAAATTATCAAAATTGGCATTTTCAATTCCATAATACACACAATGTGATTTTATATGCTACATTAAACATTTGCTTTAGAACTGCTTTAAAAAAAACACCTTATTTTTTTAATCATGCATTTACTCCTGGGTATGTGCATGTAAGTGCAGTGCCCGATGAGGCCAGAAGATGGCATCAGAGTCCTTGGAGCTGGAGTCATAGTTGATGGTGAGCTGCCAGACATGAGAAGTGAACTGGGGTCCTCTCTAAGAGCAGTACAAAGCTGGGTGTGGTGGGTGGGTGTCATCCCAGAGCTTGGGGTGGTGAGGCCAGAGGCTCACCAGTTCCAAACTAAGCTGGGGCTACATGGTGAGACCCTGCCTCAAAAACCAGCCAACTGGGCTCTGTAAGATGACCCAGAGGATATGGGTGTTTGAGATCCTTGGGACCTACCTGATGGGAGGAGAGAACCAACTCCTGTAAGCTGTCCTCTGATCTACACACGCACACGCACACACACACACACACACACACACACACAGCCATGCACATGCACATACATATGCACACACACACACATACACGCACACACACACACATACACGCACACACATGCACACGCACATGCACACGCGCACACAAATGTGCACACACAAACTATCTTCTAAACCTTTACTTTTTTAAAAGTGAACACATTAACACCCGTCAGTCTTCTCGAAGGAGGCACATCTCAGTTGTTCCCAGTTTCCCTCTACCGGGGACAACATTAAAGCCAACAATGTGTTTGTTGAGGACAGATTTCTAGACTCCTGATGTCAGAACAAAGGTGTGGTTTGGGACAGACTGTGAGCAAGCCCCCGAAGAGATCAATTTACACCCCGCCCAACTAGCACTCTATTCTGGTTTGCTGTGTGCTCTGAATCTCACGGATCATAGTTCATTATCACAGCACTGAATACAGTTATATCATTGGTTACAATATCCACTTAATACAGTCTTTGATATTGTATTAAGCAAGCCATCACAGGGTGGGGGATAGGAGAGATGCCTCCCTGGTTAAGAGCACTGGCTGTATTTTGAGAAGACCTGGGTCTTATTCCCAGCACCCACATGGTGGCTGACAAACGCCTGTAACTCCAGTTGCAGGGGACTGAAATGCCCTCTCCTAGCCTCTGCAGGCACCGGACACACACACAGTACATGCGTGCGTGCAGGCAAAACAACAAACACAAAAAGAAAAGTCTTTTTAAAAAATGCCCTCACCTATTCAGATACTAGGAAAGAATCCTCCTTCCCCTGCTTCAAAGTTTTGTGGTTTGTTTTTATATTATGATTTTAAAAACCTAATATATATTTGGTAAAGAGTAAATATATATTTTAATAAAAATTTCTCAGTGGTTTGTCAACTGCCCCAACATTTTATTAAAAAATCCGCATAAAATCCACTAATCAGAAGTCAATCTTACTGTATGTGAGATTTCTCTATTTGTTTAGCTCTAGCCCAGGCCTTTCTGCCGTGAGTTTGTTTTCTTCCTCCTGGTGCTGGGATGGAACCCAGGGCCTGCTCTGTTTCTAGACACATGTTCAGTCACTGAGCCACGTCAAGCCCTTCCACTGTTCCTCGGATACTCTCTGTTCCCATGGCCTTCCTTTGTTTGGGAATTTTTTGTTTTTGTTTGTTTTTTCAAGATGGGGTTTCTCTGTAGCTTTGGAGCCTGTCCTGAAACTAGCTCTTGTAGACCAGGCTGGCCTTGAACTCACAGAGATCCACCTGCCTCTGCCTCCCAAGTGCTGGGATTAAAGGTGTGTGCCATTGTCTCCTGGCGGTTTTGGAAAATTTTGAAGATAAATTTTACTGGTTTTTTTTTTTTTTATCAAATTCATTCAGCTCTATTGTTGGAATGTAGTACTACTTTATTCTTTTAAAAAAAAGCATTACTTTTGTAATTTGTGAGGTGGGGAGCAGGCAGCCATAGGGCATGTGTGGAGCTCCCCACAGAGGACCACTGTAAGGACCTGGTTGTCGGGGGCGACGGGGACCCTCAGGCTTGGTGCAAGCACCTTTGCCTTTACTGAGTCCTCTCACCAGCCCTGCATTACCTGTTTGGGGACTAATCTGGAGCCTTCCTACCTGAGACCACAGTATGGAGTCTGTCTGTCTTCATGCCTTGCAAGATTCCATACTTACTGAACAGACCTCTCTCTTACATTCTGTTATATTTGTTACCAGTTATTTTTATATTTTCAACAACAGGAAAAGAATAAATAGCAGAGAAGTATTACAGTTTCCATCCATATAAGACAGTATTAATGTAACAGCTCTTCGTGTCTGGCTTTACAGTTGGCTGTTTTTTATATCTGCAATTTCAAACTTCTTTCTTCCATTAGTTAAAATAAAGTTGTGTTTGTGTGCACGGTAGGTGTGTGATGTGTGTGTGGAGTTCAAAGGATGCGTCTGTCAAGCGGTTTTCTCTCTCCACCTCTGATGGGCTCCGGGAATTGAATTCAGGTCCTCTGGCTTGCGTGGCAAGGGCTTCCTCAGCTGAACCAGCTCCTTGGCCCGTGTAATGTTTTTAATGGTATTATACTTTTCCCTGCATGATTATATTATCCACAAGTAATATTATTATTAATTTCATTTTTTTCTTGCCACACGGAGAAGTGAACTCAGGCTTCATGCAGTGCTGTATTTCTGAGCTGCAGCCACAGCCCCGCCTTCTACTGCTATGATTACCTTTTATTTTATGTGCATGAGTATTTACTTGCATGTGTGTCTATGTACTGCATACATGCCTAGTACCCTCAGAAAGCACATAGGATCTCCTGGAACCACAGTTACGGATGGGCGCTGAGAATTGAAAACAGACCTCCGGCAGGAGCAGCCCGTGCTCTTAACCACTGAGCCATTTCTTCAGCCTTGCCAGGATTATTTCTGTACCTCTTGTGTGTGTGCAATGTGGCTGTGTGTTTGGGTGTTGCATGTTCATGTGTATGAGTGCAGCGTATGCACGCGGAGGTCACAGAGATAACCCTGGCTGTCAGCCTTCAGTTTCCATGTTGTAATCTGCTGCTGTGTGGGCCAGATGAGCTGGCCCGCGAGCCTCAGGGGTTTTCCTGTCTCCACTTCCCATCTGAAGGGCTGGTATCACAGATGCGTGCTAACACATCCAGCTTCCCATGAGTCCTGGGAACCCAAAATCAGGTCCTGGCTCAAGCGCTCTCTCTCTCTCTCTCTCTCTCTCTCTCTCTCTCTCTCTCTCTCTCTCTCTCTCTCTCTCCCCCTTCCTCTCCCTCTCTCTCTCTCCCTCCTTCTCCCTCTCTCCCTCCCTCCCCTCCTAGCTCCTTCCTCCCTCCCTCCCTCCCCCCCATCTCTCCAGGGTCTCACAATGCAGCTCTGGCTGACCTGGAACTTGCTACATAGGCGAGGCTGTTGTGGAACTCTGCCTCCTGAATGCTGAGATTAAAGGTGTGTGCCACCATGCCCGGCCTCAATTCTTGCTTTTATAGTCAACTGATTTTCTTTAATATATTTAATTAAATACACTGGTAAGTGTTTAAATATTATTATTATGATTAGTACTAGAAAGCAGTTAAATGGTTTTTCCATATCCTTAACTTTAATGAAAACGCTAAGTGATTTACCACTAATGAGGACAGAAACTAATGATAATAGTTGACTTTTTCAGTAAATTAAGAAAATGTTTTATTTCTATCGTCATCGGATTTGATGCCTTCATTTAGATAATTGTATGTTATCCTTTTTTCTATTCACATAGAATAGATTTTGGGATATTATCAGCATTTTGGCATTTTAGAATACATACGTGATATACCTAATCTTTAAAATCTATTACTGGGTCCAGCTTGCATTTTACCAGGTAAATGCACCATTATTTCTAAGTATGGAGTCTGAGGTCTGGAAACTGGTGTGTCTTCTTTTCAATATTCTGGAAGGTTTTGTAATCAGCTTTAATTTTAACAGAAATAATATATATATATATATATATATATATATATATATATATATACATACTCTCCGTCTTTTCCATACTTAGTGGTGATATTTTGATTGTACTCTAACAAATAAAGCTTGCCTGAAGATCAGAGGGTGGAAATAGCCACTGGTTAACCATGTAGGCCAGGCAGCGGTGGCACACACCTTTGATCCCAACACTTGTGATCTCATGCCTTTGGTCCCAACACTAGGAAAGTGGAGATGGAGACAGGATCTTGCCCCTTCCACCTGAGAATTAAGTCTCTCTAGTGGCTTGCTCCTTTGTTTC
Organism: Arvicola amphibius; assembly: GCF_903992535.2. Lineage (NCBI taxonomy): Eukaryota > Metazoa > Chordata > Mammalia > Rodentia > Cricetidae > Arvicola > Arvicola amphibius. Next base: position 184,998,037 of record NC_052049.1, read on the forward strand.
TCTGCTCTTTCAGCATATACCCCATATCTTGGCTCCAGCTTTGTATTAAGACCAATTAGAATTTGTGCTACGTCACATTAGACTATTTTTTTATACTTTTGTTTTTTAAATATTTATCTACTCTTATTTACATATGTATTTTGGCTGCATCTGTGTATGTGTATCATGTGTGTGCAGTGCCCACAGAGGTCAGTAGAGGGCATCAGATCCCTGAAACTGGAGTTACAGATAGTGATGAGCTGCCATGTGGGTGCTAGGAACTGAACCTAGATTCTCTACCAGAAAAGTGAACACTCTTAACAACTTAGCCATTCCCTTATGCCCTATTTTATTTTATTTTTAAGATTGTGTGTGTGTGCGTGCACCTGCATGCGTGAAGGTACCATGGAAGCCAGAAGAGGGCATCAAACCCCTCTGGAGTCATGTGTTTGTGCACTGCCCACCATGAGGGCTGGGACCCAAAGTCTAGTCCTCTACGAGAGCACAGATGCTCTTAACCACTGAGCAGTCTCTCCAGGCTCCACATTAGAATATTTTAAATAGCAATGAAATTATTCTCTTCTCTCAGATTTTGAGAAACTCCATCCTAGGAAATATGAGAACTTAAGTTAGCTAGTGATTTATGACTCTATTTTCACAGAATTAGCTATAGAATTTTATTGCCAATCTGCTATTTATTTTCTAATTCATAAATTTATATTTTATTTCACTCATCACATCCTTTGGTTTGCTCAGGATTATCTTGTTCTTACATTTCTATTTTTTTTAAAAGCCAAGAATGGAGGATTTATTTATTTTATTTATTTATTATGTATACAATATTCTGTCTGTGCGTATGCCTGCAGGCCAGAAGAGGGCACCAGACCCCATTACAAATGGTTGTGAGCCACCATGTGGTTGCTGGGAATTGAACTCAGGACCTTTGGAAGAGCAGGCAGCGCTCTTAACCACTGAGCCATCTCTCCAGCCCCCATTTCTATTTTTTAAACAATTTTATTGAGTGATAATTGTGTGGAAGAGGGGGTTGGTGTGCTCTGGTGTGTGTGTAGCTCAAAGAACAACCATATAGCACTGTTCTCTCCTTCCACCTTCACGTGGGTTTTGGGGCAGGAACTGAGGTATCCAGGCTTGCGTGGCAAGGACCTTTAACTGCTCAGCTATGTGTCTGGCCTTGTATTTCTAATTCCTTGAATCAAACAATTGGTCACTCAAAAATTTTGAAAAAAAAAAAAAACCCTTGATGTTGAAGAATATTAGTTGAAGATGTGTTATGTTTGTTTATGCTGTGGCACATTTGCTTAATAATGCAAAGATGTGTTGCATTCTTTTATGTTGCATTTGTTTAACTCTGTGGAGCTGAGTTACTTTGCCTGTCTAAAACATCTGATTGGTCTAATAAAGAGCTGAATGGCCAATAGTGAGGCAGGAGGAAGGATAAGCAGGGCTGCCAGGCAGAGAGAATAAATAGAAGAAGAAAAAGATAAAAAGAGAAGCCAAAAGAAGAAGGAGAGAGGCAGCCAGGGACCAGCCACACAGCCATGTGGATAAGGAAAGGAAGGAATACAAAACAGAAAGGTAAAGCCCAGAGGCAAAAGGTAGACAGGAGAATTTAAGTTAAGAAAAGCTGGCTAGAAACAAGCCAAGCTAAAGCTGGGCGTTTGTAAGTAAGAATAAGTATGCATTTATTTTTGGGAGCTGGGTGTGGGCCCCCAAAGAATCAAAGAGTTAAAAAAAAGCCAACTATACCTTGCCAATAGGATTCAGTAACGAATTTAAGATATTCATTATATCGATAAATCCTAAAGTGTCTGAATGGTGCCTTGTTAAGAAATCTATTTATATGAATAAAACAAAGATTTTTAAAAACACATAATTATCTCAATGATTGTGAAAATGCTTGTGAAAAAACTGGTAAAAATACAAAAAGTTCTTAATCTATTCTTTCCATTTACTGACAAAAATGTCTCTAGAAATTGCCCTCTGATTGCAGCATTGGCTGAATCTCACATGCTATTCTCAGCACGCTCTATCCAAGTTTGCCACCCCACAGTGTTTTTCTCTATGTATGTATGTATGTATGTATGTATGTATGTATCCATCTCCCTGCCTGCTTATCTATGTGTCTGTGTATGATTGTATGCATGTATGTATATATATCCATCTGCCTTCCTGCTTATCTATGTGTCTATGTAGGTATGCATGCATGCATGTATATATTCCTCTGCCTGCCTGCTTATCTATGTATGTATGTATGTATGCATGCATGTATGCATGCATGTATGTATATCCCTTGCTCCGTCTCTGTGTTGGGGATCAAAGCAGAGTTTGCACACGCTAGGCAAATGCATCCCCAGCCTCTAGCTTTGGTATCTGTAGCAGCTTCTTCACCTGTAGAATTGTTTTAACAGTGGTGCTCATTTCACAGGACTCCTGTGATAATTAATTGAAATTAATATTTATAAAAGATTTAAAACAGTGCCTGGCACGTACTTCTATCTATCTGAGTGTTAATTATTTTTTCACTTTTTAAGGGTCTTTCGCTGCCTTGTTCCTTCTACCCGTCACCACCCTGTCAGGGGACAATCAGCACCCTCGCACTTGAATGTTCTTTTTTTGCGTTCCCTCAGTGTTTTTTTTTCCCTTTAGTTTTAATTGCTCTACAATCCTAAGCAATAATCGTATTAGTTGTATTTTTTATTTTTAAAAACTATTGTATTTATTTTCCTGTGTAGGGTGTTTTGCCTGCATGTGCCTGTCTGTGCACAGCTCACATGCCTGGTGCTCACACAAGACGGTATCACATCCCCCAAGATCAGGGTTACACGCAGTTGTAAGCCACCCCATGTGTGCGGGGGAACCAAAACTCCTCTGAAGAGCAGTCGTCCATGCTTTTAACTGCTAGGCTGTCTCCCCAGCCCAGGAGTTGTATTTTAATCGTAGGTTGGGGCCTTCATTGCCTTATTTCAAGCTTTTTACTTTGAATTCAACATTGTTTAATATTAACAAACCAACAAAAATGCCCTGATTGCTGTTGTCATGTCCGTTAATGAGAGAGAAAGTAATTTGTTCTGAGAAAAGAAAATAATTCTATTGCTATTCAAAATGTTTTAATGCAGGCAGGGGCTGGAGAGGTGGCTCACCATTTGCAAGCATGCACTGCTCTCATAGAGGACCAGAGTTTGGTTCCCTGCACCGCACTGGGTGGCTCCCAACCATATGTAACTCCAGAGGGAACTGGTGCCCTTTTGACCTCCATGGACACACCTGCACACAGACACATGCACATAGACATGCACAGAAAGATGCACACATACATGTGCACCACACACACACACACACACACACACACACACAAGATCTTCATTGCTAAGTGTACTGGATCTAAAATTACCACAGACAAATCTCTGGCCACATCTGTAAGTGTGTTTCCAGACAGGATTAACTGAGCAGTTGATTGGCTCACTCTGGAGTGAGTGGCATTATTCCCGCAGGTTGGGGGAAAAGAGAGAAGGATGATAAAGCAAGATGAGGGGAAAAAGTACCCTCTCTGCTTCCTGATCAGCCCAGATGTGGGTAAGCAGCCTTGTGCTACAGCGGCTATGCCTTCAGTGCCTTCCCAGCCACGATGAACTGTGCTCTGACGTGGTGACCCTAAACCAGCCTTCCCTCCATTAAGATGCTCTTGGTCAGGTATTTTGTTATAGCAAAGAGAAAAGCAACTAGCATGCATCCCTAGTGCAATAAAATAAAATAAATCTAAAGCTTCTTGAGAGCTGATATGACACCAAATTCCAAATTTTGTACATTTATGGAATTTGCGTTCAGGCTACTCAACTGGTTGGTTAATTTATGCAAATAGTTCCAAATGACCAAGCCTCCAAGATCTGTAACACTTCTGGACTCAAGCATTTTGGATAAAGGATATTCAACTAGCTTAAATTTTGTTTCATGTTTAGGATTTCTGAGTCAGTTTTTCATACAAGGCCGATATTCTTCAAGATCAGAGTCCTTTTCCTTTTAAAAAGTGAATTTTATCCAGTTACATTTATTATTAAAATACACTTGTGATCTTGCTTGGCTATACTGTTTTATGTTTTCTATACTTCCTGTTGCTTCTTCCTTTTTTTTTTCTTGAAAAATCTCTGTTTTCTTAATTTTTTTTCCACCCTCAGCACTTTGGAAGGGATATATGGTTTGCTTTCTGTTAAACAATCTCAAACCTTTAAAATAACATTTGCAGACTTCTCTTTTCCCAATATATCATTGACATGGTTTTTTAGCAACAGTGCTTGGCTGTCTACACTGATTAGATTCGCCAGATGCTTGCCAAAACTCCTCCTCACTTTATGCCAGCCTGAGGTTTTCCTGCATCGCCTAGACTCTGGCTGCCCTCATCGGTGGCTGTTTAAAAACAAAACTTGTTAACATATTGTCAAATCATACTTCTCTGAAACCTACGGAGACTTGGCTCGAGCTGCCCACGGTAAAACAGCAGGCAGGTTGCAAGTCATGGCTCCAGGCCCACTCTAAAGCAGGGAGGGGGAGGGGCGTGCCAAGTGCTCCCTAGGAGGGTTCTCCTGTTGCCAACAACACAAGGGCTCGCCCCGCTCCCCACTTCCTCTGGATTATTCCCATCCCTCTTCACCAGCACCTTCCAGAACCATCGCCAGGGCTGGCCCATCCCTTTATAGAAGCCCCACAGGCTCAGAGCAGTGTGCTTGCAAGCCAGATGGGGAATTTCTAGAGGCTCTCACTGCTCCTCCTTGGCCAAGCTCCACTGTGAGCCTCTAGGTGGCTTACTCCAGGGAGTCTTCCCTAACTGCCCCAGCTCTTGTGTTGATCTTTGATATCTCAAATCTGCTGAATTTCTCCAACTACAGTGGAAGACCCTAAGGCCAGAAACACAGAGTGCTTAAAAAAAAAAAAACCCTACTAAATAAATGAAAGGTCCAGACCGCTGACCTGGGAATCCGACTGCTTGGGGACTTTTGAATGGTGGAGCTTTGGGTAAGCGACTGGTGTTTCCATAGAAGCAGACGCACGCACAGAATGTGACTAAGTGTGCCCTACACGGTCCAGCCAGTGGCCCACGGAAGGCATGGGTGGTGTGGAGCCGGTACCGCCTCATCGTGGGTCATGGCTGTAGTCTAATGGCCTCACAGCATGGCGGATGCAAGGCAGGTGGATGAGTTCCAATGTGGGAGGCTGAACAGCCAGAGAAAATAATCTCCCTTTCGTGGAACAAGGCAGTGGGCTGGACACAGGGCACACGCCAGCTCTCTCGCTCTGGCCTCCGTACATGCTGTGGGTGTTAGGCTTACGAGCCTGTCTACTCCAGGGGGCCTGGGAGCCTGTCTCCATCAGGGGTACCGCCCCACTTTCTGAGCAGGTGTTCTAGCTGGGGACTTCTTTTTTCTGCCCCCTGTTCCTCCTCTAGTCCTCCCTGCCCAATCCCACATCCCCAGGAGGTACCAGCGCTCCAATGCTTTAGATGGAAGCCTAGCCCAGCTGGAGGCCATTGAGCCCGGGACCCCGGTTTCCCTTAACAGCGCACCACTGGAGGCCATTGGGCCAGGGACCCCGGTTTCCCTTACCAGCGCTCCACTGCTGAGCAGGATCATGAAGATGATGAAGGTCTCAAACCAGCTGTGCTCCACGATGCGGTAGCAGGTCTTGCGTAATCGCCACCAGACCTTTCCTGGGGCCTGTGTGGTGTCCACTGTGCAGCAGGGACAGCGCCGGACACAACCTGTAGGGGAGGGTGACAGGGCCCGTGAGCACTTGGATCTGACGGCAGAAGGTTGGTTGGTTGAGGGAAGAACTGAGAGAGAAAGGCTGTGACAGTGGGGGTACGTGGCGTGAGGGATCATAGTGTAGGGGGACTCTGGGTGCTCTCTGCAGAGCCACGCGCTCAGCAAACGCTCTGTGCGAGACTGGCTGGACTGGTGATGGCATGGGTGCCAGCCTGTTCCTCTCAGGAAATGAACTCTGGAAACACTTCTCTCTCACGATCTACCTCATCTTTGCGATGTCTGAGCCTTGGGAATGGCAGAGACCTAAGTGACAGCCAACATTGCAGCGGCATGTGATGCATTCCAAATGTGCCTGTCGACACGCTGCAGATGTCAGTCACCAACACGACCATATACCACCCCCACAGGGGTAGACAGGGAAAGAGTCCTAGATGTGGGGTGTGGTGGACCTGGGTTAAACTGGCACCACAAACACGGGGCTATCATCCCTTAGTGATGCTGTCCAGTCCTGCACCACGGGCTGACCCACTATGACTCACATTGCAGGGCACTGGTACAGGAAGTCTGACTTCAGCTTAGGGGTGAGGCACGGCATGCCCAGATGCGGAGGAACTCCTGGTCCCCCTGTCCCCTTCGGCTGCGGCTGAGGCTGAGGGCTGCTTAGTACCTTCAGTGAAGCAGTCTTCTGGGTCCTTGACATCTTCGCCAAGGTCTGGGATTTGCTCCAGGAGGTCGGCAGTGTTGGTCATATCAGCGGTGCTACCCTCTGAGTAACTGTCCTCAGGGGCCTGTGAGAGAGGAGGCGGGATGACCACGAGCTGAGGACCAGCCTCCAGTTCCAGCTTAGCATCTGGGGGAACCTAGGGTGGGTCCAGATGGACTCTGAGGTGGAAGTGGGTTGACACTTCTCACAGAGCCACTTAGGACGGAGTGAGGACCTGGCTTCAGGACGCGGTCTACTGGATTGAGGACTGGGATGTGGGAGAGTGAGGAGCTTTGGGAGAACTCAAGTAAAGAAACTCTTCTAGCTTGGACGAGACAGACACGGTGGGGAAGACAGCGGGAAGCCCGGTACACAGACACACATCCTGAACAGAATCCAAACCAAGGCACAGGCACACAGAAGCTGGCCAGACATGCAGAGAACATGCCAACAACAGCCCATGCTCCTACCCAGCTTGCACAGGTGTTGGGGTGGGGGCAGAGCCTGGGGTGCTTCTGAGAAAACACAGGAACCTTCCCTCTCCGGCACTAAACCTTGACAAGCTGCTTGGTTCCCAGGGAGGCTCTAGGTTAACAGTTCTTGACCTGAGGGTTGTGACCCCTTTGGAGTCGAACCACCCTTTCATTATGGGGAGGGGTCATCACCCAAGACCGTCAGAAAATACAGATATTTACATGATGATTTGTAACAGTAGCAAAACCAACGTTATGAAGTAGCAATAAAAAGAATAATTTAAAAATAACAAACATAACAATTATATTTGGGGGTCACCACAACATGAGGGAATATACTAAGGGTGGCAGAATTAGGAAGGTTAAGAACCACTGCTCTTAGGATATCAGATAGTCTGTGAGTGTCTGTGCCACTGTGGCTGTGGGTAATACCAGCATCTGTGGGTAGGGAGATCACTCTGTGCTAACACAGTGAGCCCTGTGGCTTAGCTGGCCCCTCCAGAACAGTTCGGTTGAATGGACAGCCTGGCCATTACCACAGGCCTTATGGAGGGGCAGCATAGGAGTCCAGCTTGAGGCTCTGCAGCTCCCCACTGGCCCAGGCCCAACTGCTCCTGAGAACTTCATCTGCTTCTGGTGTCCCTCCTGGCCTCTCTGGGGAGCACTGCCCCAATGAGTCCCTGTCCCTATCTCTGCTTCTGGGAAACAGAACTTTAAGACCGAAGAATCAGAAGGCTTCTGTGGAGAGATGAATCCCCACCTGCTTCTGCCCAGTCTCACTCCTATCTCAGCTCCTCAGCTGGCTGCCTAAGGCAGGCCTAGGCGCAGGATCTTGACTGAATGCCAGGGCCTGACTGTGTGGCTCCCACTGCCTTCTTCCCCTTCCTTGGATGAGTAACCATGCCCATACCTGTGCCTCCTGTTTTTTTTTAACTTCTGAGGTTTATGGCAGTAAAGGACTAGGTCTCAGGGAGGGAAGAGCCTGCTGGAGTGGCCGGAGGGTTGGGGGCTCTGTCTCGCAGTCTCCACGCTCTCGAGGCTACATCAGGCAGGCCTTGCAGACAGAGCTGTGTAAGGCGCTGTCAGGCAGGAGAGCGAGTTCTCGGGGTCCTACTGCAGGAGGGAGGAAGCCTCCCCTTCCCGCTTCTCTCTCTTCTTTCTGAGAAGAGTCTCGTGCAGCTCATGTGGCCTCGAATTCACTGCACAGCTGCCGTTGATCCTGAACTTCCAATCCTCCTGCCTTCAGCCACGGGTCACCCAGCTTGTGTAGTGCTGAGGATCAAACCCAGGGCTTTGCGAGTGGTAGGTGAGCATTCCATCAATCCAGCTACACGCTCAGTCCAGAAAGTCCTTCCCCTGGGAACACCCGAGCATCTCTGTCTCTCCCTTGTCCAGAACCATACACATCAGAAGGGAAGACAGCACAAGTTCCGGGTAATTTCCCACTCCCTCCCGAGGCTTCGTATCCTGAATCCTCCAACTTCACAGGACGTCAAGTGTTAGAATACCCAGGATACCCAGGGAGGGGCTGCGATCTGCAGTTGGGACCCAGTCCTCCAGGGACTCACGCTCCATGACCGGCCATGATGGCAAAGCCTCCGAGGGCTCTTCTTACAGGACCAAGGTCACAAGCACTGGGATGCGGAGTAAGGTCAGATGCAGGAAAACGGACGGCACCCAGCGCCCTCTGAACGCACGGTTCCCCTTCCACATGCCTGAAGCAAGTGAGGCCGAGTAGTGTGGCTGGCCATGGCACAGGCCCCTGGGCTTGGGGGCTCAGGAGATGTGCAGAGGAGCCAGGCAGGCCACACATGCAATCAGGAGGGTGATGTTAGAACAAGCCAGAGAGTTCCAGCCCGAGGCTGGGGAATGGCTGCCACCTGTCTACAGCATGGCAGCACTGCTCTCAGGTTTTCCAGCCAAACAAGAGATGTAGATTTTATTTTATTTTTAAGAGAAGAGCTCCCAAGTATACTGCGGACTATTAGTTTAAGACATGCTACATTCATTTATGCTGCGGAAGATTTGTTTAATGATGCCAAGCTGTGCTGCCTTCTTTTATGTTGCATTTGTTTTATTCTGTGAAGCTGTGTTACTTTGCCTGCCTAAAACACCCGACTGGTCTGAGAAAGAGCTGAAGGGCCAATAGCTAGGCAGGAGAGAGAAATAGGCGGGGCTTCCAGGCAGAATAAATAGGAGAAATCTAGGGAAGGGAGCAAGGAATGAGAAAAGGAGGAGAGGAGGATGCTGGGGCCAGCCACACAGCCACACAACCAGCTATGGAGTAAGAAGGAAAGAAAGATATATAGACTAATTAAGGTAAAAAGCCCACAAGCAAAAATGTAGCTAAAGAGAAACGGGATAATTTATTAAGAAAAGCTGGCTAGAACACAAGCCAAGCCAAGGTTGGGCTTTCATAAGTAAGAATAAATCTTCGTGTATTTATTTGGGGGCTGGGTGTCAGGCCCCCAAAAGAGTAACAAAACCAACTGTACAAGCAGGTGGCAGTTAACTCAGAGTAAAGCCTGTTTGTGGCCACAGGAAACCCTGATGGCAGGCTGGGGTCCCCTCTCCCCTTTTAGCATTTGCAGGGAAGAGGCAGCAGGTGATCAACGCAGCCAGGACTGTCCTCTGTGAACTGGGGAGTCATGGGACAAACACTTGCCAAACGGCACAAGAACACAAGAACAGAGTGTGAGGGGAGGACGAACACACGGATCGAGGGCTTAGTCCTGCCTCAGAGTCCTGAGCTGGTTGGTTCCACAACTTTCCTGTGGCCTTGGGGTGGGTACCATCTCTCCCTGTCGGGACAATGGCTTACCACCCTCCTCTGTCATGGATCTCCATACTGTCTATGACACTGGCTGTGATTCCCCTTAGCAAACGCTGAGCCTGTGCTGTGGCCTCTCACAGCCTGGCTTTGGCCACAGCAGTGGAGCCCACTGTTACCTCACAGCACCCCGGAGCCCGGGGATCCGCTTCCCGTTCTTGCTGCCAGTCTGCCTGAGACGTAATGGCCTCAGCTTCAGAGGATGCGGTCTCTGACACCTGGCTCCAGGCCCTGGGCTCCTGAGCGGGCTCTTGGCCACCAGACACAACCTGGGATTCCTGCTGAAAAGATCCCATGAGCAGAGCCTAAACACCCAGGCAGAGGGTCTTCAGGGCCCTGGCTTTGTGGATTTCAGTCTCTGCCCACTGCTTCCTGGCATCTTCATGAACCTCTATCTACGAAACACCCTTCGTCGGCTGATTATGGTTAGTCACTGAGAGGTTCTTGGTAAGTACGGGTAAGTACTTGAACCCTTAGCCAAAGCTCAGCATAAACCACTCCTCTTCAGACACCTGAAAGGGTGTGGCTGGATCATGACGTCCTACGAGTGCTGTCACCTCTACTCAGAAGGTCGTGCTGACCTCTCAAGTCCCCAAGATACTTCATATTGCCGGCACTGATTCCCACAAGTCACATACAGACATGTGTGTGAGCATTCACACACGTGCACGTGTGCAAACACAACACGCACACACGCATGCACGCACACACGCACATGACACGCATGCATACAAGCACGTACACACACACACACACTCACGCACGCGCTCATGCACGTTTGTGCTGGTTCCAGGAGAAAAGGAAAGGGAGAAATGCCCAGAATTCTGCTCCCATCTCCTGTGCAGGAGATACTGGAGACTGTGGTCCTAGTACCCCCACCCTCCCACCCTCAACCACGACAGTCACCCCCACCCTCCTACCCTCCCACCTTCAACCATGACTGTCATCCCCCACTCTCACTCTCAACAATGACGGTCACCCCCACCCTCCTACCCTCCACCACAATGGTTACAGTCCTACAACTTGGCTAAAAGAGCCAAGAGAGGACTCAGGCCATCTGAGGCAGAACCACGCCTAGCTGGAAAGGGCCACTACCATGGAAGGGAGCCACTAGGTATGCTTGACCCAGGGGCCTAAGGAACAGCCATAGAGCCCAGATCAGGTCAAGGGAAGCCTGAGGGGCAGACACTCTGTTTTGGCCAGACTCTGGTCCCAAGTGTTAAAAATAACAGGTTTGGAGATAAGATAGTGCTGTCCCTGACACCTCCAGCTCAGGGGTGCTTATTTTTAAATCTCAGAATTAGCCTCAGGCATGGGAGGAGAGGAGGGACAGTTGCGAGGTCACCAAGCCATAACCCTCTCTCACCCAGACACTTGTCCCTGCTGGTCTTGGTGCCAGACAACCATTAGGGTTGGGGGTGGGGGAGACAGGCATTTGTGAAGGACGCCTGTCCATGCCTCACTTTCCCAGGGATGAACGCCGGCTAGCAGGGTGGGTGGACAACAGTTGGACACGGACCTTTCTGAGAGGCCAGCTGTTGTGGGGCTGGCCTGTCTTCTCCCACTGTGTCACTGCTGAGGTAGTCTGGTGGAGGCACTAGCTGTCTCTGTATAAGCAGGTGGCTGCCCCGTCAGGACATGGGCTTACCTGTTTGCTGGATTCTTCCTCGGTGCCAAAGCTGTCCTCTCCATCCTCCTCCTGGTCGTCGGTGTCTGACTCAGCCATGGCGATGGGCACACACACGGGCTCCGAATCACCAGGAGTGCCCTGACCGGGTCGCTGGTCTTCCTCAAATCGTGTTTCCTTGCGGGCTGGGGGCGCCTTCTCCCCCTCTGGAGGTGGTGGGGATCTGGGGGCAGCGATGCAGCTGGGCAGCTGGCTGTGGGTGGCAAGAGCCACCGGTTTCTTGGGTCGCCTCCGCAGAAGCCCACAGCAGAAGTCCCAGGTGGTCCGCTTGACGAAGCGCAGACCCCGCTGGATGCGGGCCAGGGCAAGCTGGAGGTTGTTCATCTCCCCATCCTCGTCAGGGGCAGTGAGGTTGTCCGCACTGAAGGAGCTGAGCAGCAAGGCCAGGAAGAGGTTCAAGACCTGTTGAGACAATGGATCAAGTTCACCCAAGCACTGCTGAACCATGGAGGGGAAACTGAGACCCTAAGAGAGTCTGAATACTGCTGACGGCAAACAGAAGCACCGGCCGTGGGCTCTCACCTACCCCTCTCCTCTTGCATATGGGAGCTTCGTCTACAGAAGGAAAATGAATTCAAATTCTTCCTGCCAAAGGCTCAGACAGCCAGAGTGAAAACTTTCAGATCCAAGCCCCTTGTATTTTAGCTCAGGGTCAAGGAGGGTGCTACAGATGGCGACAGGGTGGGACTTGCCCGGGGAAGGTCTTAACCAGGCACCAGCAGCCTCCACAAGGGCCTTCCTCTACCTCTCTCTTCCCCTCTGGCCTTTGGACTAAGTAGGTGGGGCACAGCAAGGTGTGATGGCCCAGGGATCCTTCCTGGGAAATGGGGAGTCAGACAAGGCAGAGGGCCCCCAAAGAAACTACTCTCACCTCTAAGGGCATCGAAAGGGCTGGTGAGTCTGTGGGTAAAAGGGAAATGATCAGCTTTGGCTCGGCGCAGAGCAGGCTACTGCTGGGCATGTGTGGCTGCTAACCGAGCAATCTGCCTGTGTCTTAATTAAGATGGTCATGGCATCTTTCCATGTGAGGGTCACAGGAAAGGGAGCAGAGAAGGCAGCAGCATTCAGATGTTCCAGACCAACTGTGTGGCGTGTGACAAACCTGAATGGTGTTGTGGGAAAAGGTGTACTGCCTAGCCCCACGGAGGGGAAATGAAGATGGCACCTTCTCTCAGTACCCAGGAAGGAGCTCAGCGGAAGGGGCCCTTGAGCAGGGTGACGAGACGCATCGCTGAGCCCTGCTCCTGGTTCTCTCAACTACTTGGGGATGCACCTTGCCACAGGGACTCCATATCTGCCAGAAAACTAGGGGCGAGCATTCTGAGGAAGGTGAGGACCAGGCCTCTGTAAGAAGCCACTGAAGAAAAAAGCAGCATCTGCTCCCATGCCCAGCAAGGCTGAAGGTGCTTTTCTGTAGACTCTCTGGAGAAGCGACCGCCTCTGGCACCTGGCCGTCTTTCCCATGTCCTCACCAGGGACGAGGGATTCAATATTAATCAAAGCTGCTGTCGACGCTGACCTCAAGCCTGGCCCCTGGCCTCTGTTCCTGCTGCCCAACTGAGGGTCCTCCCTGTAACCCATATATATCCCTCACCCACGCCACACAAATTCAGACTCCCTGAGAGTCCTGGGTCCAAGCTCCAGGCAAGGCAGGAGGCCTTGTCTACCCACGCAGGACCCAAGGGCCTCCTGTCTCCAGCTTTGGAAATTCGTTCTTCTGGGGCTTCCCCGTCAATCACGCGTGGCCCCAGCCTTGCCCATTTCAGCAGCAAGCTCGCTTCCACCCACGCAGCTGGCCCCAGCAGCGGCCCAGTTCCCAGGCGAGGCGGCCGCGTGGGCTGGCAGCTTCCCTCCTCCAGAGCCTCTAATCTTCTGTCCCCAGGCAGATCCGCTCAGAAATGGCAGGGCTCTGGTGAGGGGCGGCTCAGCCTGGCATCGGGCTGAGTGCAGGCAGCGGCTGAGTGCTGGGCACATTTGCTTTCTTTTTGGAGCTGAGTCTGGCAGCTCCTGGAGCCAGGTAGGGACTAGGTGAGGCTCTGTCCCAAGGGGAGGCTGTTTTGAGGGGATGGAAAGGGATGACGGGGGCCGCTGACACTGTGCACACATGCTCTGATTCCTCTCCGGGCACTGAGCTTTAGGCTGGGGACTGAGGGACGGGCAGTGTGCTGGGCTCTGGCCTGGCCTGACTAAGGCACACAGATGGTGAAAACAGGCAGGTCAGGGAACGACTATGCAACCCACAGTTCTCATCCCATGACAGGCTGGGAAGTGGATCCAGACCTCCGTGTGCTGGGGTGACACTGTGCTGCCCATGGGGGCATGGTATTCACAGTGGGGCCGGACCATGCAAATGTTGGTCCTATGTTGGTCTCCGATGTACACACTAAAGAGGTTCCTGTCCTAAGCCAATGAGTCACTGCGCCCTTGTCCCTTCTGGGCTAAAAACCTTCCCTAACTGCTCTAGCAAGGGAGGAGTGACATTCATGGACCCTTCCTGAGGGGCACTGACCAGTTATTTCTGTCTGAGGGTCTCAGGCTCATGCGCACCACCAGCATCTGGGCTACTCCATGCAAGTCTGAGCAGAAAGCCACATCGCCATTCGCGGGTCACAAGGGACGAGTCAATAAATGAATTATTAAAAACAAGCAAAGCCATGAACACCCATGCAGATGAGTGTGCAGATGGCGGAATGAGCAAAACGCAGAGAATGAGGGGTGAGTGGAGGGGTGGGTGAGCTGGTGGCTGAGTGAACGGCTTGTTGATTGGATGAACTGGGTGGATGGGAACGGTGAACCCCGGGCGTATGGGGAGGAGGGTAGAGAAGAGAGCAGGTAGACGGGTGGGGGATGAATGAGTAGGTGGGTGGGCATGCGATCAGGTATGAGTGTATGTGTGTGTCAGAGAGAGAGAGAGAGAGAGAGGGAGAGGGAGAGAGAGAGAGAGGAGAGAGAGAGAGAATAGGAAGTTGGTGGACAGATGAGAGAGAGAGAGAGAGAGAGAGAGAGAGAGAGAGAGAGAGAGAGAGAGAGAGAGAGAGAGAATGGGATGTTGGTGGACAGATGAGTGACTGGATGGATGGATGCAGGAGCGAGTAGATATGGCTAACGGGTGAATGACTGGTGAGTGAGTGAGTGGACGGGAGGACTGGTCACTAAGCAGACAGACTGATGAACAAGCGGGTGTTGAGTGGGTGACCAGGCGGGTAGACGGCGGGATAGGTGAGCATACTGAAGAGCAGACAGAGGCAAGACTGAATGAGTGAGTGATTAGGCGGTGCTTACGATAACTGCCTGGATGGTTGGGTAAGCGTGTGCACAGGGGCATGAGCCGGTAATAGAGCAGGAAGGATCAGCGGCTTATGGGAAGGTGGATGGTTTCCTAGACGGCTAGGTGATTGGCTAGAGAGAAGGAAGTGGAGGTAAACGGATGGAGGGGTGTCTGGGTGGGCGGGTGGTCAGTGGCCATGGCTCACTCACCACAAGGTTGCCAATGACCATGACAAGCAGGAAGACCAGCAAACACAGCGACTGCCCCGACACCTCCATGCAGTCCCACATGGTCTCTATCCACTCCCCACAGAGGATGCGGAAGATGATGAGGAAGGCGTGGAAGAAGTCCATCATGTGCCAGCGCGGCAGCAGGTCGGAGCCGCTGATCTGGTGCCTCAGCTCTGAGTAGTTCTTGCCGAAGAGCTGCATGCCCACCACGGCGAAGATGAAGACGATGATGGCCAGCACCAGCGTCAGGTTGCCCAGCGCCCCCACCGAGTTGCCAATGATCTTGATGAGCGTGTTGAGGGTGGGCCAGGACTTGGCCAGCTTGAAGACCCGCAGCTGAGAAAGAGGGGAGAGGAGGCAGGAGCCTTTGTGACGGGTGTGGGTCACACCGCTATGTCCCCAGCGCCTGCCTAAAAGCCCCAGGAGGCCCTGTTTCCAGCACACACCCAACTAGTTTCTCCTAGGAATCAGTGCTGATTTTTGGCACAGTTGCTGAAAGTCTCCTGAGCTCCAGTCCCTCTTTCCGCCTTAGCTGTTCTCTGCCCCCACACTAAGCTCCTACCTTCCTTACTCTCATTTCCCGGGAATGCCCAGTGGATTCTCCCAGCCTGGGGTGCCCTTTCTGTATCAGACCTGTTTCCCCCCAGATACTCCAGGCCACCTCAAGCCATCTGACTCCTCCAATCTCCACCATCTTTCTTTCCTCAGTCATCACAGGGAAAGATGGCGGGCACTTCCTATTTATTGGGCACCCAGCGTGTCCCAGGCCTGTGCTTAGGGGGGATTGACTCAATGTGAATTTCAACACGCAATGTTGGCATGATTACCAGCCTCCTTTGGTCCTTAAAGGTCAAGTGACTTCTCTAAGTTCCTTGGTGTATAGAAATGGGATCAGAATTAGAACCTACAGACAGGATCTTCCTTACTGCTCACACATCCCCCTCCAGAGCTGCAAAGGCTTCCTCCAGGAAGCCTTCCCTGGCCACACCACCAGCCCCAGGAAGTCCTCAGGTATTCTAAGCTCCAAACGTGAGCCACACACAGACGCACTGAATCTGCCTCTTGGGTTTAGCAAGATCCTAGATCATCTAAGCACTTCCAAGTTTTTAAAAGATGCCATTTCAGCAGGCAACACTCTAAGCCAGCCACCCCCAGACCTGGTCGTGACTCTTAACTCGCCATATGACCCCACTCTCGGATCTTGCTAGGGCCCGAGATACATGAAAGGCCGTGCAATGATCAGTTGCCCTCCTCCACTGGGCCAGGCACCCATTGCCAGAGCAGGACGGAGCCAAGCAAGAGTGGCTCCTCCCCCTCTGCGGCGGGCGCATGCGCGTACCAGGCGGAAGGACCGCAGCACCGACAGGTTGCCCATGCGGGACAGGCCCAGCTCCATGAGGCTGAGGATGACAATGATGCTGTCGAAGATGTTCCAGCCCTGCTGGAAGTAGTAGTAGGGATCAAGGGCGATGATCTTGAAGGTCATCTCCGCTGTGAAGATCCCTGTGAAGACCTGGAGAGAGAGCAGGGGTCAGCGGGTCCTCCAGCGCTGGCCCGAGACCCTGGGCGGCAAGCACCCCGCTTTCTGACTCTTGTCCCTCAAGTGTCTCCCCTGCCCCGCACCTCCTCCTCGGGCCTCTGGGCTACTCTCCAGGCTCATCAGCTCAGAAACAGCCCACATTCATCATGGGTTCTGCAGACATGACATCTAACGGCCACCCGCAGGGGAAGCCAGGGCAGTTACAGCATCCTCACAACACCCCAGGAGTTCATGGTCTTTGCTTCTGCCCTTCGCCAAGTTTCCCAGGCTCTTTCTCCTCGTCTACAAGCCGACTGCCTCCCTGTACTAGCCACAAGCTACTGCTTCTCCAGGGGGCTGGCACTGTGCAGGCATTGCTCTAGAGTACACGTGGGCTTTTGTTTTTAATGTGTGTGTTTGTGTGTGTGCGTGCGCGGGGGGGGGGTGTTGTTATGTGGTATACACACGTGTGGAGGCCAGAGGACATCAGGTATCCTGATCTACTGCTCTTACTCCCTTGAGACAAGGTCTCTCACTGAACCTGTTGCGAGGATGGCTGAGGCTTGGTGAATGCCAAGCCTTGTCTCTGCCACCCACATCACTGGGGTTTTAGGTGCATAAGGCCACACCCAGCTTACTTTTTTTTTTCAGATAAGATTCTCACTATGTAGCCTTGGTGGTCCAGAACTCTCTATGCAGGCTGGCCTTGAACTCATAGAGATATGCCTGCCTCTGCCTCTTGAGTGCTAGGATTAAAGGCATGCACCATTATGCCAGGCTATGCCTGGCTTTTCATGTGGATCCTGGGGATTTGAACTCAGATCCATATGCTTGCATAGCAAGTGCTCTTACCCACTGAGCCAACTCCCCTGCCCACATATATTTAAAAAAAAAACTCATCCAAAAGCCTGACCCATGGCCTGCAGCCCATGTGTGGCTGAGGCCCAATACAAAAGTAAACTTAAACTTGAGATTTAAAAAAATTATTTCATTTTCTGGTTCTTGAGTGTGAACTTCCTAGGTGGCAATATTACGTTGCAATGTCCAAGGATGGACATGTTCTCTCAGAGGCATTCTTGAGGAATAGAGGCTGGCTTTCCTGGGTTTGTTGGTTTTATGACTAAACTGCCTGAATTGCATATAGAGTCTTATCTACAGGAGCCCATGGTGTTGGTGGGCAGCCATGATACACCCAAGGTCCTGAAAGATGCCAGGCTGACAGGGTATGGTCTCCAGAGGAGGGTATGTCTCCTGAGCTTAGAGCTGTGACCTCAGGGATCCATGGGAGCAAGCTTGGCCATGGTGAGGAGACGGTGATTGGCCCAAGGAGACACTCAGGGGCTTCCGGAACGGAAGGGCAGCAGGCAGAGTACCCTGGGAACTGGACCAGGCCTGCAGCAGGCATGAAGACATGGGAGCTACAGGCACAGCACTGGGGCCAGCAATTAACAGGGAGGTTGTCTGGCCTGGGTACCCTCAGGGAACTCTGCTAGAAGCAGACACTGACATGGCTTTCCATCTCTGCTCAGATGGGGCTCTGCGGAAGGGGGAGAGGGGGACCTTGCCACATACAAGCCTCATCTTCAATGTACAGAAAAAACTGTTTCTCAGAGGGAATCCCAGGCTCCACTCAAATACACGGGCTGTCCTGTGCCCCTCCCCCAGCACACAGCCTGTTCCACTATTTCCCCAAGTCACAGACCCCCGACACCTTGAGGCCTCCTCATCTCTCTACTCTACCTTCAAGACTCATCCCTTTAGGCCTGTTCAATAGTCCGAGTGCACAGCTCCCAGACACGTGGAATAGGTCCCTTCAAACACATCACTTGGTCCCTTCTCCTCTCAGCGTAAGTACCCCGTGGGCACATGTATGGAGTTTTCTCTCTTTGGAATAAGGCAGCAGTTAGGTTTTGACCTGCAGGCTACCATGTTCCCCATCTGACACCACTATGCTCATTCCCATGCCTTGTGGGAGCCTCATGTGCCCAGCCTTGGTCCTCACTCAGCTGTGTTCAGACACCCCATAAAGCGCTCAGCTTCTCTGAAAGCCCCTAAGAGGAGCCACTGGCTACCCCCTCCACCAACATCCAGGCTTGGACTTCCCTAGAACCTGCCTGGGCACATGTGAGTGTTGTTTCCTCAGCTCAGGGAGTGGTGGTTACTGTCAGCAGCAAGCACCCTAACTCCCGCGTGGGGCCGAGAGCACCCGGCCTATGCAAGGGCTGCTTCAGATCTGAAAAGCCCTGGGTGTTCAGTGGGCTCTGAGGATGGCTTCCTACTTCCCTATCAGTGCTGATGGAGACATCCCAGCAAGTGGAAGACTTCTGGGGAACCTTAAGCAGTGGGTTTTGGGGCTTGAGAGCTGATTCTACCAGTAAAAGCACAGACTGCTCTTTTAGTGTATCGAGTTCAATTCCCAGCACCCAAATGGCGGCTCACAACTGGATGTTAACATCATATCACTGGATCTGACGCCCTCTTCTGGCCTACTTTGGAACTGCACACATGTGGTGCACATACAGACATAGAGGCAAAACTCTCATACATAAACAATAAAAAACTTTTTTTAATAAGTTTTTAAAGGGGGTTCACATAGCCCAGGCCAGTCTTGACCTCTTTTTGGAGACTGTAAACCTGAACTTAACATGTGACACTGCGGCCCCTTTCCATGCTAACTAAAACAATCCAGTGTCCTTTTCTGCTGTTGTTGTTATTCTATGGCAGAGATGAGCCATGCTAGTTTAACCAATTCTCCACAACAGACAATTTCCTCTCTTAGAAAGACTGCCATAATGAATACCATTTTGCGGACATATTGCTCAGTTCTTTTCATCGCGTAGTTTTAGGCCTGGAATAGTGTCAACAGAAATCGTTAAGGATTCTGATGTGGCTGACTGATCCTCAGGGACAGGTTTTAACCAACTCCGCAAGCAGTGGATGACAACGTTCTTCCTCTTACTGCTCACCCTGTGTTTCTGTTCCCAGCACACAGCTGGTTTATCAGCCACTGCTTTATTTTTCTATTTCTTCTTTTGCCAAACCTGATCTTCATAGCCTTTGCTAATTGTCCTATTACAGTGTTTGCTGATTTTTGAATTGTATATAAATACACTTTTTAGATTAGAGATGCTACCTCCCAGAATGCTATATGTACGGCTGTGACTTTCCTGGTTTGTCATTTATTTTTATTTTTTAAATTAAGAAATAATTTAGGAGTTGGGTATGATGATGCATGCCTATAATCCCAGAACTGAGGGGGAAGAAGGATCAGGAGTTTGAGGTCATCCTCAGCTCCAGAGTGAGTTCAAGGCCAGCCCAGGCTACGTGAGACCCTGCCTCAAACAAAGCAAAACAAAATATTGACATCTTTCGTACTTGCTTCCAATGTTGTTTTACTTGATCTCACAGAACAGTAGCAGGAATGGCGGAACTGATGTTTGCCGTACGCTATGGCAGGCATCCTTACAGCGTCTCTCATAAGTTCCACCATTTGATCCCCACAGTAGCCCTATGTGATATGTAATGCTTATTATTTCCACTGTGTAAGTAAGAAAACAGAAATAAAACCCAAAGGACGGCTACCACTGTGGTTTGGCCTCCCATTGCCCACACAGCTAACTCACAAAACCACCAATCACTGCAAGGCCATTACTACCCCAAATGAGGCGTGTTGTCTGTCATGTTCTTACATAGTGAATAAAGTGAGAATATATCATATATTTGTATTAAACTTTATGTAAATGGTTTGTGTGAGTGTTCTGTTTTCAAGCTTATGATATATATATATATATATATAAAATATACTGTGTACAATATTTTATTGTATAAAGCAGGTGTAATTTGCTTACCTTCCTGTACCTTGGGGTTTTTTGTTTTTGTTTTTTTGTTTGAGACAGGATTTCTCTGTGTAACAGTCCTAGTTTTCCTGGAACTAGTTCTTGTAGACCAGGCTGGCCTCAAACTCAACAGAGCTTAGACTGCCTCTGCCTCCTAAGTGCTGGGATTAAAGCTGTGCACCACCATGCCTGGTTTTATACACCCATCTCTCGAGTTCTTTTTCTCTGTTTGGAGATGTGGTCTCCCTGTAGCCCAGGCTGTCCTCCACTTCCGTCTCCTGAGTGCTAGGACTACAGTGTGAACCACTGTGTGCTTGGCTACACTGATTCAGGCTTTAGTAGATAAGACATTTATGCTCATTTTCACTTCCCTCTAACAAGAAATGTGAAGAACTTCCTTGTACATGTTAATTTTTACTCATGCATGAGTCTTTTTTTAAGGATTTATTTTATTTATGTGTATAATGTCTGTGAGTGTATGAGCATGAGTATGTAGTAACCACGGAGCCCAGAAGAGGGCGTCAGATCCCCTGGAGCTGAATTTACAGGTGGCAGTTAGCCACCTGATGTGGGTTCTGGGAGCCAAACGAGTCCTCTGCAACACCTGCAAGTAATATTAACCACTGAGCCATTTCCATCCCCCAACGCGAGCTTTCTTAAGATCACACACACACACACACACACACACACACACAGACACACACGCACACACATGCACACACACGCACACACGCACGCCTGGCATTGTAAACATCAGCGTGAACTGTCTCCCAGGGTGGATGTATCAAAACCACATTCCCAGAGTTGACGTCCCAACGCACAACATTCTTGCTAACCACAGAACCTCAGTTTGATTCTTTTGTGGGTGGGAAATAGCATATTAATGTAGCTTCGATTTTTATTTATCTATTTCTATTTGTATTTATAACCACCCGGTTCACCTGTCAGTTTCTTTCTTTGTGTTATGGTTGTGGTCTTCCCCACTGTCCCAGCTAGTTCCTCCTGTCAACCTGACACAACCTGGAATTACCTGAGAAGGGACCCTCAATCAGGTGTGCAGATCAGACTGGCCTGGGAGCATGTCTGTGAGGAATAGTCTCGACTGTTAGTGGATGTTGGAAGGCTTGTCTCACGTGGGCCATACTATTTCCGGGTTGAGCATCAGCCCGTGTGAGCCATCTGGCAGTGTTCCTTCATGGCTCCTGTCTCCAGGTTTTCTGCTCTGACTTCTCTCAACAACGGATTGTGACTTGGGAGTGTACGCCAGACAAACACTTTCCTCTTTGTGGTGGTTTGAAAAAGAAATGTCCCCTGTGGGCTCATGTATTTAAATGTTTGGTCCTCAGTTTGTGGGGTTGTTTGGTGAGGTTATATAGCCTTGGAGGAAATACATCACTGGGGCAGGCTTTGTCCAATTCATTTGATGTGCTTCCTGTTTGTGGGTAGAAGGGTGACCTCTCAGCTTTCTGGTCCTGCTGCTGCCAGGCCTTCCCTGCCATTATGAACATCTAGCCTACAGGAACCATAAGATAAAATAAACTCTCCCTTATGTTGCTGTTGGCCATGTGTTCTATCACAGCTACAGAAGAGTAACTCATACACTCCCCACCTTGATTTTGGTCCGAGTGGTTCCCACAGCAACAGAGCAAAGCCAGGACCGATGTTGACTGTCCTTTCCCTTATTGATGGGTAAGGGTTCACTATTGCCTGAGTTCTGTGTCCTTCTAGAAGATGAGTGTGGTAATGCCAGTGTCTACAGTGTACTAGTGACTTCACCAGGTTTACACACAGCACCATACATTTTAATGCAAGCAAAGCGAGCAATCTTCTTAGGTATTGAAATATACATATATATGTATATATATACACACACATATATATATACATATATATATACATATATACATATATATATATAATTTATTTAGTTAGGTTTTTTGAGACATGGTTTCTCTGTAACTTTGGCTACAGCCTGTCCTGGAACTAGCTCTTGTAGACCAGGCTGGCCTTGAACTCACAGAGATCTGCCTGCCTCTGCCTCCCAAGTTTTGGGATTAAAGGCATGTGCCACCATTGCCTGGCTTGAAATATATTTATTATCAGCCCTACATACATACTGCTATGGTTCTCTGTCTGTCTGTCTACCTATCATCTATCTACCTACCTATCTATGCACTATATACATAAGCTCCAGAATGGGGACTTGAATATCCATTAAATGTCTGAAGTGTGAATTACTTATAACCAGTCTATGTGACATCAATCTTGTGAGAATCCTGACCCTGAACAACAGCAACAATAAACTTTTACCTTAATCATCCATCTTCCTGCTGAATAAAAGGGAGTTGAAGATTTTAAAGGCAATGTATTAGATTCTCTGTTCGAAGCCATAGTTCACCTTGGCGACTATTTAACTTGGCATTTGGGTTGCGCTCCCTCCACATATACCTGACGAGCTGAACCCCGATGCCCTGGTCGATGGTTCAGAGCCACACTTTTCCTTTGGAATATTCAATATGCTGATTTGGAAGATGAATTCAATTATCAAAGAAACAGGTGGAGGCACTACTGACACCCTCTTGTTCACTTACAGGGTGCTACTGAAGACTGGAATAAAGAAAGTAGCGTGCCCGGCTGTGTCCTGCAGATCAGAGACATCATGGATGGCTCCAATGCACAGTATAAAGTATCAGAAAAGTCTCCAGAACTTGTGGACACATTAAAAATGCACAAAGCCCCAGTTCACCACACATGGGGAAACAGGAAACCATCAACTCTATAACTTCAGTAGAGACTTCTTAGTGAACTCTAAACTTGACAGCAAGTTTCTAGAAGACCGAACTGGGCAGCATCCCGAGACCAGGCCATCAGAGAACTCTTAGCTGATCACTTTGTACCATTCCCTAACCAGGCAGCATCCTGAGACCATGCAGTCAGAGAACTCTTAGCGGATCACTTTGTACCATTCCCTAACTGGGCAACATCCTGAGACCATGGCATCAGAGAACTCTTAGAGAACTCTTAGCTGATCACTTTGTACCATTCCCTAACCAGGCAGCATCCTGAGACCATGCAGTCAGAGAACTCTTAGCTGATCACTTTGTACCACTCCCTAACTTAGAGTTTACTTTGAGTGTCTTGGGCACAGATCAATCTTCCCCAAAGCAGGAGCAGTGTTAAAAGTCAGTTCCTTAGCGTCTAATTGGTGGGTATGGCTTGAAGTAGGGATTGAATTTGTTTCTTCCATACAGATCAACCACCGTTCCCAGTATCATATCTGGAGTAGGTCATCCTTTGCTTTATGTACTGTTACCAAGTCTCCAGTAGGGTTGCTTTATTCCCAGTATTTCCATCTTACAGCACTGATCTCATTTAGATACTGATCTCATTTTTTGTTTCTTTAA
Organism: Arvicola amphibius; assembly: GCF_903992535.2. Classification (NCBI taxonomy): domain Eukaryota; kingdom Metazoa; phylum Chordata; class Mammalia; order Rodentia; family Cricetidae; genus Arvicola; species Arvicola amphibius. The sequence goes on from NC_052049.1 coordinate 185,021,740, forward strand.
AAATAATTTATTTTTATTTTATTTACATTGGAGCATTGCTTGCATGTGTGTCTGTGTGAGGGTGTCAGGTCTTAAGAGTTATAGACAGTTGCTAGGTGCCATGTGGAAGCTGGGAATTGAACCTGTGTCCTTTGGAAGAGCAGTTATTGCTCTTAACCACTGGGCCATCTATCTAGACCCCATATAATATGTGGTAGAAAATTTGCCACCTTATTATTTTTTTCAAGATTATCTATCTGTCTATCTATCCATCCATCCATCCATCCATCCATCCACCCACCCACCCACCCATCCACCCATCCACTCGTCTACCTATTTATCATGTGTGTGTGCGTGTGTGTGCGTGTGTGTGTGTGCGCGTGTGTGTTATGTCTGTGTACATGCAGGTGCCTGCAGAGGCCAGAAGGAGGCAGATCCCCTGAAACTGGAGCTTCAGACAGTAGTGGAAACAGAATCAGCGTCCTCTGCAAGAGTAGTAAGTGCTCTTAACCACTGAGACATCCCTTCAGCCCCAGCCCCAATCTGCTGTATTATTAATTCTTTCATAAGGGAGGCTTTTCAACCTATCTTCTCCAGATATTGCCTTTGACTAGGTAATGGGATGAGCAGTTTAATCTCCCAGTCTTCTCTTTTATGGACTGTGTTTGGAGACATGCTTGGAGAGTCTGTCCCCAACCAAGATTACCTACCTATGCTTATCTTTGTGATATTGTTTCTTTACATTAATATTTAAACCACCTGGACTATATTAAATAGAATGAAATAGAATTATTATTAAATTAATTAAATAGAATTAAATTCAAGAAAATCAAAGCCTTACATTGTAGCAATAAAGCTATTCAAACAGCACAAAACACAGCTGTTACCAATAACCAAGTGACAGGTTTGGTACAACTATCATTCAGCCACAAGTTAAGTTCGGCAAAGCCACCAAGACCCTTCATCACATCCGAATGCTGCCCAGTCCTACCTAGGAAAACTACACCTCCACTTAAAGCCCACAACCACCACCTGATGGCCCCTTAACACCAACAGGTGCACCGTGAGAATCTGCATGCTGAGATATGCCAAAGCCCACCCAATATCCCCAGCTGCACCATGAGACTCTGCATGCTGAGATGTGCCAAAGACCACACAATACTCCTGGCTGCACCACGAGACTCCGCATGCTGAGATGTACCTCCCCCTCAATTTTCAAGAAGGAAAGTACAAGAATAGCCAAATGGGCTCAAATGATTAGAAAAATGTTGGAAAAAAAGTCTGCAAATGACCACTTAATGTTCTGGGTTTACAAAGCAGTAATGGAAGAAAATATCCACAGATTGCACTGCGTGTGAGGTCTACCTGTCTGTGTGAGCTATCCAAGCAGCTGGGTCTTAGGTCTGCTGTGAGATAGACCTAAGACCCAGCTAGCGGCCTCCCCACTGGCCAGAGCAATGATTCCCGGGAACTCCTCTGGCACGGAGCTGACTGTATTCACGTGTCAGGATATAGTAGATGAATATCTGATTTATGTCCACCATGCTACCTCTCCTGCCTCAGTTTCTCCATCTATACAGTGAAGAGGCAGAACTCGATGTGGTTTCAAGAAAATTATCCGAAGGAACCCAGACATCTTGACTTCTGGGGTCAGCTTCTTGAATAATAACAACCACAGCACAGCCCCCATCTCCGTGATGGCTTGTTCACACAGGCTGGAAGAACGCATACGATGGACATTATCTTATTCGGCCTCATTAGCTTCCTACGGGGCTCACATTGTCTGATTCTCGCATTTATTAAATTCAGAAAATACTTATTATGCCAATTACCAGGATTAAGTGATTTGCTTGAGGTATCTAGTTAGTAAGAGTTGAGTCAGAATTCAGATCTGGTTCTCCACATCCTTGATTGGCTCGCTGCATCCAGTTATCTGTAGGTCCATCTACCCACCGATCCATTCAACGTCTGTTCATCTGCCCACTGACCCAGACATCACCTATCTACCCCCGACTGACCCAGACATCATCTATCTACCCCCCACTGACCCAGACATCATCTATCTACCCCCCACTGACCCAGACATCATCTATATACCCCCCCATTGACACAGACATCATCTATCTACCCCCCACTGACACAGACATCATCTATTTACCCCCCATTGACACAGACATCATCTATCTACCCCCGACTGACCCAGACATCATCTATTTACCCCCCACTGACCCAGACATCATCTATCTACCCCCGACTGACCCAGACATCATCTATCTACCCCCACTGACCCAGACATCATTTTTTCACATACCCACTAACTCAACCATCATCTGTCCACCATCCACTGACCCAGACGTCATCTCTCCCCCCATCCACTGACCCAGACGCCATCTGTTCCCCATCCACTGACCCAGACGTCCTCTCTCTCCCCATCCACTGACCCAGACGTCCTCTCTCTCCCCATCCACTGACCCAGACGCCATCTCTCCCCATCCACTGACCCAGACGCCATCTCTCCCCCCACCCACTGACCCAGATGCCATCTGTCTCCCCACCCACTGACCCAGACGCCATCTCTCCCCATCCACTGACCCAGACGCCATCTCTCCCCCCATCCACTGACCCAGACGCCATCTGTCTCCCCATCCACTGACCCAGACGCCATCTGTCTCCCCATCCACTGACCCAGACGCCATCTGTCTCCCCACCCACTGACCCAGACGCCATCTCCCCCCATCCACTGATCCAGACGCCATCTCTCCCCATCCACTGACCCAGACGTCCTCTCTCTCCCCATCCACTGACCCAGACGCCATCTCTCCCCATCCACTGACCCAGACGCCATCTGTCTCCCCATCCACTGACCCAGACGCCATCTCTCCCCATCCACTGACCCAGACGCCATCTCTCCCCATCCACTGACCCAGACGCCATCTCTCCCCATCCACTGACCCAGACGCCATCTCTCCCCCCATCCACTGACCCAGACGCCATCTCTCCCCATCCACTGACCCAGACGCCATCTGTCTCCCCATCCACTGACCCAGACGCCATCTGTCTCCCCATCCACTGACCCAGACGCCATCTCTCCCCCCATCCACTGACCCAGACGCCATCTCTCCCCATCCACTGACCCAGACGCCATCTCTCCCCCCATCCACTGACCCAGACGCCATCTGTCTCCCATCCACTGACCCAGACGCCATCTCCCCCTATCCACTGACCCAGACGCCATCTGTCTCCCCATCCACTGACCCAGACGCCATCTGTCTCCCCATCCACTGACCCAGACGCCATCTGTCTCCCCATCCACTGACCCAGACGCCATCTGTCTCCCCATCCACTGACCCAGACGCCATCTGTCTCCCCATCCACTGACCCAGACGCCATCTCTCCCCATCCACTGACCCAGACGTCCTCTCTCTCCCCATCCACTGACCCAGACGCCATCTGTCTCCCCATCCACTGACCCAGACGTCATCTGTTCCCCACCCACCCTTTTCTTCCTTTTCTATTTAAATACCTATCTGCCCACCTCCCACTCTCTAATCACCCACTTTCATCACCTACATATCCAATTTTCTTTCTCTGCCCCCATCCTATTTAATTATCCATGCCTGTCTCTCATTCCACCATCTCTAATCATCTGTCCATCTTTCTGTCCTCCTTTCCTCTCACCATATTTATCCATCTGTCCTTCCTTTGTAGTCTCCTCTCTAACCTTCCTCCCATTCATCTAACCATCCATTCATCCACCCATCTCTTTATCCCTCACGACGACTTCTTTCCGATAATCCATCCATCCCTCTAGTCTTTCCTTCTTCCCCTACCCAGTCACTCATTCTTCCTTTTCCCCAATCAACAACACCGATGCTCACCTGCGCAACTCTCTGCCATACAGCAGCCCCATCCTTCATGTACTTCCCCCTCCATTTATTCACCACCGAGGCTCGCATCTCCACGCATATCCTACTCACTTCGGTTTCGTAGCACGTGAGCACGCTGACAAATGCAAACCCTAGTCTCCCACTGCAAACCTACGCACCTTTGCTTCCCTAAACCTGACTTTGAAACTTTCTCCTCCAAGATGTCTTCCATGACTCACACCTTCAAAAGCCCCCGTGATGATCAGAATCCCCTCCCTGTGAAAGCCATGGCCTTTGGAGATGCCCCTTTAAGAGTCAACGGCATGAAGTCCTTACCAGGTTTCCGACCTGCAGCATCTCCTCAAACTCGACTGTCATGTTGTAGTGCTCCAGGGCCATGAAGAGCGTGTTGAGCACAATGCACATGGTGATGGTGAGGTCAGCAAATGGGTCCATGACCACGAACTTCACCTTCTGCTTGATGGACATCCAGAAAGGGCAGCACTCCCAGATCAGATAGCGCTGGGCAAAGCGGTTCCAGCACGGCGGACACTTACGGTGGGACTCCTCCAACTCTGAGGACAGTCAGGGAGTTAACGGGGTTTGTTGATCAAGTTGGCTGCATCTAGTGACATTCTAGAACAGTCTTGGGACTTGCACGGGGGAGATGGCAAGGTGCTAACTGATAGTGGTGCAATGAGGGAAGGCTAGGGCGATGGGTTGCCTGGGGCTCCGTTCTGTACTCTGGCAATGTGGGAGGATAGGGAACCAAGATGGATAAGGGGAAAATAGGGATATGACAGATTATGGCAAATGTGGGTTCATGTAAGCTAATCGCCTCTCACAGATATGAGAAGGCCCAGAGCAGGACAGGCTGCAAATGAGGGCAGGAAGCAGAATAGCCAAGTTCTGATAGGAGGGTACACGGGACAGACTGGGATGGGGTACTGGGATAGGCTATAAAACATAAGCATATACACCTGGGACAGGGTGTCACAAAACAGGGGACCCAGTCAGGCTTGGAAGGTGAGTGGAGTTGCCTAGTGTGGGACCAGCGGAGATGGATGCAAGAAGGCCATACTAGTCTAGTGGACACAGCAATGGCTGAGAACAGGCTAGAACAGGAAGGGCATGCAGGAGACAGGCTGGTTCTTGACAGATTGGGTATACTTGGGAGAGGGGTGGGTGAGATGGAGAAGGGCCTGGGTAGTCCAGAACGGATATAGGAACACCTAGAAAAGGAGCAGAACCAGAGAAGAGCCCGAAGAGCAGGCATGAACGTTTATAGCAGGACAGACGTCTGTCTTGGAGAGGTAGGGGTCAGGGTGGGGCGCAGACACAAGACATGTCTGGGGGAGGTAGGAGGTCCAAAGGTGGAGACAGACAGAAGTCTGGGGGAGGTCGGGGGCCTGGGGTGGGGCGGATGGAAGAAGACATGTCTGGGTGAGGTCGGAGGCTTGAGGGTGGGGGCAGACAGAAGAAGGCATGTCTGGGGGAGGCTAGAGCGGAGGTAAGGTTGCTGGGAGTGTGGAGGGTTTAGGACACCAGGGACACTGACCTTCCAGGGCGCTAGTGAGGACACTGACAGCACTGAGCGCCCGCTGCCGTGCTCCGGGCTCCTCAAAGCCATCTGCACACGGAGCCTGCGGGGTCAGCATCTGGGGACCACCTGGCTCCTCTGATGGCGTGGTCTGTGTGTAACCAGGAGACATGCATCAGCCTGGGAGGGGGCTCAGGCTGGGCAGGACTCAAGAAAGCACAGCGGAAGTCTTGTTCTTGTGTTCTTTCGATTTTAAAATGGCATTTATTTATTTGTTGACTTATATGTGCAGCACATATGAAGGTCAGTTCTCTCCTGTCAATGGGTCTTGGGGACTGAACTCAGGTTGCAAAGGCTGGCAACCATTACCTTTACCCATTCTGCCACCCCGCCCCCTTTCTGAGACAGGGTCTCACATAGCCCACACTGGCCTCGAATTTGACATGTAGCTGAGGATATCCTTGAACTCCCGATCCTTCTGCCCTTACCTCCCAAGTGCTGCTGGGGGTTACAGGTGTGTACCACCATGTCTAGCTCATGCTGTGCTGGGGATCAAAGCCAGGGCTTTGTGCATGCTAGGCACACACTATAGCCACTGTTACCACGGGACTACGTCACAGCCCCAAGGATGGAGGTCTTGAATGGGATCCTGAATGCTGGGCTTGGAGAACCAGCCCTACTCCAGCTAACAACTCTCAGATCTTTGTTCCTCTGTCCATCATCATCTCCTTCCATGTTCTCAGTGCACATATGCCACATGGGCCCTGCCAGTGCCAGAGGCTGCCACAGAGCACACACACACATGATCTTAATTGAAGTTCTCTAGAGTTAAAGGTAGAAGAAAGCTGGGAAAAAAACCAAACCCTAACATACGCTTGGATGACATTCATAGAAACACAAAAACAGCATGGTGCTTAGTTGAGACTGGTGGCAGACCATGTCCCTCAGAGGAAGTGTGGCTGTACCTACTCAGAAACCCTTAGTTTTTAATGATTATTATTTTATGTGCATACGTGTTTTGCCTGCATGTGTATGCCTGTGCACTGTGTGTGTCTGGTGCTTATGAACACTAGAAGGAGTTACACAGTTGTGAGCCTCCACACAGTTCTGGAACTCCTCCTCCGGAAGAGCAGTCAGTGCTCACAAGCACTGCGCCATCTCTCTTCAGCTGCTACCTAGGAGTTTTCAAATGGTCCTGAGAATCCTCGTCTTGTGATCTACCTTCATAAACACTTTCACATGCACGCCAAAACTGCAGAGAAAGGATGTTCATTGCGGCACTGTTCCTAATACCAAAACTAAACAACCAGCCAATAGGAAGATTATTAAAACCAATCATGGCCACAGACCAACCCTGACCTCTGAAACAGACAACAATGACAAGCTGACCTGGGTACACTCCCATGAGAACATCTCCAAGACAAAGAGTTAGATAGACAAAGACCTGGAGGATAAATGCCCCGCTGTTAAAGCGCTGACACGTGTGGAAAGGAACACACAGGTTCCTGCTTGTTCTGTGAACTTTTGCATCACTGGGTTGCCTTCCAACAAGCGCTTGCAAGGAGAAAGACGCTGGCAGCAGAGCTGCAGGCTGTCTAAGGGCAGCAGCTGGCAGGCAGGCACTCTCCGGGCTCATCCAGATCCACCCTGACTGGAGAGGGCTCCTCCTGCCTCCCCATGCCGCCTGGATCACTATGTACCCAACATAGGGCTCTGTTTGCAGACTAGAAAGGGACTCACTGGGGACCAGCTAGGAGTGGGGAAGGCACTCCCAGGGGCTTCTGCCTGCTAATCCCTTTGACTTTTCAAATGTCTCCATCTTGGTCGCTAATTCCTTTAACCTTACAAACGACTCCGTCTTGGCCTGCTAATCCCTTTAAAGTTACAAATGGGCCCTGTAGAAGTGAGAATGGGTGAAGTCAGAGTTCCCGGTAATGAAGTGTGTGAACTTGGATTCCTCCCGACATGTGCAGCACAATGAGATGATTTTCTTCCTAATGGGATTAGGAAATTCTATTAGTGCTCCTGGCTGCTGAGCTCTGCCTGCCTGAGGCAGGGGCTCCAGAGCCCAGGGCCTGCCCAGCTCAGAGCTCCTGGAAGCCAGATACCCCGTTCTCCAGGTGATGGATCCTGAAGGTCACAGAAGACTCTGCAGCCCCCGCCCCCGGGTCTCGAAGTTCCTCCCCTTCACTTCCTATATAAGACTTGGATGCTTGGCAACATATCCCAGAAGCCTTTGCTCACTCACGTCAACAACACACAGGAACAGTGATATGCTCATGAGGCGAGATCTGGCCTAAGCCCTGGATCTGTTTCAATTCTCTCGGTCCTACCACCGGCTGACGTACATGCTAAGTCTACTTTGCAGGAAATTGAGGCTACAGATGGTTAACCATATAAAGCCGCCCCCCCTTTTACACCTCCGCCGTCCTGACCAAGATTCCTCAGACAGCTGTTGTCCTCTGTCCTGGACATGTATGAGACACCCTTCACTTTGCTGAGTGGGCTCTTCAGGCACTGTGTGTGGAGCGACAGGGGCCAGCATGACCCCTGTGGCCAACTGGGCAGTCACCAGTGTGCCACTGACAGGCCTCTCATGACTAGTACCTTGCTGACAATGGCTCTAAACATTTGCTTCCTCTGCTGGGAGTCATCACTGACCTCACGGTGCCACAAGCCAGACAGGCTCTTCCCCAGGCTGTTTGCACTTTTGCTGTCGGTGGCACACTTTAAGATTGATAGCACGGCACGATGACATTTTAACTGTGTCAACTATGTCCTATATGACTTTAATCCTGTCCACCATGAGCCATTTTCATATTCCCAATGGTGCCAAGATGGGTCTTTTTCACCCACTATACAGATGAAACACCTGAGGTGCGGAGGAGTGGAAAGACTTGTCAAGAGCCATCCAGCTGGCAAGCTGCAATCTGGAATCCAAACCTAGGTTAATGCCCGGGGCTTGGGCACTAACCGCTCAGTGCACCTGCCCTCCCTGCTGTAGAAGGCAGCCTGGCTCCTCCTCTTGTAGCCACCACTTAAGTGCCCCTAGCAAGTATGTTGGGAGTTCCTCTCTCCTTTCCCTGCTCCCCACTCCCAACACTTACGACTTTGGCTGGCCCCGAGTTACCAGTTAGCCAAGCTCTAGTCAGTGCCCATTTCTTACTCTCTGAACAGCTGCCATCTAGAATTCTCTGAATGCCGCTTTGCCACCTAGCCCGGATTGCTTGTTCCAGAACCACAGATCCAGAAGGCACCCAAAACAGTGCATGGTCTCTGGGACACTGGTCTAGGTCTACTGTGGCATCCAGAAATTGATACTCCATCAAGTGTGAAATATCTGACTCCCTCCTCACTATATCACCCTATGGGTTTACATATACACTTTTCTTTCTTCCCTCTCTCCTTCTATCCCCCTCCCTCTGACTTGTCTGCCTGCCTGTTGGCATGGAAACTATGCGGGGAGATGTTCTGGGAGTGGGGCACACAGTAGGTGTTTTATCAACACTTAGAGAGTAGGTTTGGAATCTTGCACTCATCACCAGTTTGGGAGACAAATCTGGGCTGATGCCTGTAGGCCAGGGGTGGGCTCACCGTGTCTGGGGGCCGGTCCAGCACCATAGGGCGGAGAAGGTGGCTCCCTGGGGAGGTGGCCTCTGCATCACCTGCCCCCAACAAAGAAACTACCCCATTGCAGTCCACGGTGCTGTTCCTTTTGCCATTGAGGATATGACCAGGAGCTGAGGTTCCAGGGCTGGGCTGTCCCTGGGCACTGGGACGGCGCAGGGGCCAGGGCACCAGCAGCGAAGTGCGGTGGCTCTCGCTCTCCCCCGCGGTGCTGTTTTCATCGTCTGCAAATTCCGCCTCGGAGCCCTGGTCCCGTCTTCGAAAGGTGAAGATGCTCCCTCGGCTGGAGCGGGCCTTCATTGATGTCCGGCTAAGTCCATGGGCAAGGCTGAGTCGATTCTAAGGGCACAGGGAGGGCACTGTAACCCACGTGGCTCCACCTACACTTCCGCCTAATTCTTAGGGTGTCAGTGCTGCTCAGATTCTCAGGATGCTGATGTTTTTGCTGGCAGCAGCGCAGCAGGTGGACTAAGTGGGCGCTTGGGAGGGGTGGGGTGTCTTCTGCATCACCAGGGTCTCTACTGACTTCATGCCTGTATCTCTGGGCCTGGAGGCGGGGCTAGACTAGGCAACAAGAGTAGGACCAGCACCAGGGTCCCCTATTACCCCACACCACAGCCCCACCCCTAGACCTGGCCCCCATGCTTGAGCACCAGCTCTGACAGGCAGACCCACCCTGGCTCTCCTCCACTTTAAGAATGACTATGGGAAACTGGAAGGGCTGGGAGGGGTTCAATGGTGCTTTGCTTGGAGACCAAGCTTGGGGCTGTGACCATGCTAAGGGGCCCACCGTGATGGACTTTGCAAGGGCCAGAACCACATTGGGATTACCAATGCTCTGGGACCATCTTCTGAGTCCGATTTGGGGAGCCGGTCATCCCCACCATCCTCTGTCCCGGACGACAGCCGTTTCCTCCGCTTGCTCCTTCTCTCGTGGTTGGTGACTGGGGCCAAAGGGGACATCTCCAAGGAGCTACGTGACACAGTATCCACACCCCTGATAGTGAGAGCCTGGGAAAAGATGGAAAGAAGGGTGTTTTGTTCATGGAGAAGCCTAGGGTAGCTGCAGGCTTAGGCCAAGCCATGGATCTCTCAGTGTCTTGGTGGCCCCATCAGTAAGCAGACTCCCACACTTGACTCAGATGGGGATGCCGTGGAGGTCATCCCAGGGAGACCCACAATGCCTTGAGAAAGATCAAGAACCAGGGTCTGGATTCAGATCCCCATGCACTTGCACAACTGAGCCATTTCCCCAGCCCCTTCATCTTGGTTTCCAGCTGCTTCCGACAGCTGCCACGGCGGAAGCTGAACGTGGGGAGCCAGGGCAGAATGGCCAGTGGTCAAGTCTCCAGCCTTGTACTTTATTCACGAATCACCAGAAAGAATCCTTGGACTAAACCACCCATGGATGTGGACTTGAACCAGGCATGTGCAGTGCCCAGAGAGGCCACATTCACTGAGAAGCCGTCCACGCACCCAGCTCCCACTAACCCTCTATCTAGAAAACGTGGTGGTCATAGGGAACAATTTCATCCAGCATATACCACACCAACAGACCTTCCACCCAGAATGCACCATCTTCTGGCCTTCCCCAGCATGCACCACCCCTCTGGGCACTGCTCACTCACCTCGTGTTCTTTCTTGAGCATCTCCATGGCCTCCTGGAAGCGCTTCTCCTTCTCCTCTGTCTCAGCGATGGTGGCTTGGTTTTGCTCCTCATAGGCCATGGCCACCACAGCCAGGATCAAGTTCACCAGGTAGAAGGAGCCCAGAAAGATGACGAGCATGAAGAAAATCATGTAGATCTTCCCCGCGGACCTCAGGGTCTGGAGGAGCAAGGGGATACAAGTCACCCTCACGGAGGTGAGGCTCCTTCTGGGTTATGGCGTTTCTAAGGCACTCGTCTGGCTACGCCAGGGGCTCCGTGTCCTACAGCCCGCAGGTGAAGAGAAGCACGCCCCACTTGTGGCAGGTCATGTGTGAGCCCACAGGAGAGAGCCCCACTTAGAAGGAGGCAGGTAGCTCACCTCATGGGGAGAATGTTGTATCTAAAGAGAGAATGTTATATCACATCATCCACGGTGGAAGAATATCTCATCCACAGAGTGGAGCATCCTCTGTAAGGACTGGAACTTAGTCACCAGCCCTGTCCCCTGTCCCCTCTGGAACTCTCACCAATGGAAAGCCACTTGGAATGTTTCTGGCTAGTCATTTGTGCAGCCTGACATGGAGGCCATTTCCAGCTCCCTCCACCAGCCCAGACACCCAAGCACCTGCTGGTAGAGGCGTTCCCAGCAGTCCTGCGTCATCAGGCGGAAGAGAGCCAGGAAAGCCCAGGCGAAGGAGTCGAAGCTGGTATAGCCGTGGTCTGGGTTCTCGCCTGCCTTCAGGCACCGGTAGCCCTCTGGACACGTCCTGTAACCAGACATAACACTCTGCCCCATGCTGTGAGGGGCAGCCCAGCCTGTGACTAACTGCTCTGAGGCTGCGTCACCAGTAGTGTCAAGCTTCTGGAGCCTGTCCCCAGGATCTTGCTCTTGCCACATTCATGGTGGGCCAGGTTGCCATCTCCTCTCCTCTCTTAGACCAAATGGAAATCTCTAAGGCCCAGATCAGGTTCCCTTTCGCCCACACGGCACACCCTTCCTGGTGGCTGCTGTTGTTTCTGCTGTTGCCTCCTCCCAGGAAGGAAGCACAAGTTCCTTTCTTGGCCTGTCCACTCCATGGGGAGCTGAACAGTGGGATCCCCAGAGGGAGAGGAGGACCAATGAGGTTTGGCTAAGTGTAGGCAGAGGTAGGGTCACTGGGTGAAGTGCTGGACGGGGTGACATCTGGGAAAGTGCCTGTTTAACACAACACACACGCGCGCTTGCACGCACACACATGCGTGTGTGTGCAGTACTATGGTGGGAGAAATTTGTCAAATGCCAGGATACCTGAGCCTCATACCAAGACATCCCAGACATCTCTCCCATGGTGGATGGAGACAGCAAACACGAGCCCAGGGCCTCACACCAGAAGCAATCACTCCCACGATGAGACTGTGAACCCTCACCCTGTCCCAGACTGCCATGCACACCCTGGCAACTGTACCCGGAGACAGGAAATGTCAAGGCACCATAGTCAGGCTGCAGACTCGCGTTCTGTTTGGCCTTGAACTAAGTCCAGCCGCCAGACTGAGCCCACACTCACCCCTGAAGGGTGGAACAGCTGAGATGGTGCCCAGGTCTAGTTAGGATATTGCACGGTACCGTGGGTGGCACCTTATCCCAGCTCATCTTTAGGGCTCTACCACTCCTCCCTGCAGATCTGTCCCTGGTGTTTCTTTACCAGCTATCTCCTGTGGCAGGGGAGGGGTATGGAAGCTTCCAGGGTTCTGGCCAGGAATGAAGAAGGGAAGGTGTCACTGTCTGGGGTGTCACCAGATGAAGCAGCTGAGAGACTGCCAAAAGCTCTCGAAGAGGCGTCCTACCTACCCGGCGTCGGAGCTGTTCCCACACAGTAACACATCAGAGGTGCCATTCTTGAGCAGGTAATTGTCTGCAAGGAAAAACCTGGATGTGAGCGGCACGGGTAACCCCGCCTACGGGTGCCTGCCTTACACTGGGTTTTGGGAAAGTCATTATTGCTGGTCACTTTCCTTCCCTCTCTTGCCACGGACCTAACCCCTGTGCCTGGCCAGGACTCAGTGGCCCTGACTGCTTCTTTGGACTCATCCTATAGTCTTTCTTTGCCACTCCCCTGCCAGGGTCTCACACACCCCTGAAAACACAGGAAGCCCCGGGCAGAGCTCAGCTGTCCCTATAGGCAGCTTCTGCACCCTGCGGGAAGGGCAGCACTCAGCGGGGTAGCCAGGGCCAAGAGAGGCCCTGAGCCAGGAGGCAAGGGTCTGGGCAGAGCTCCAACTTGGCTGCTGTGTCACTGTGTGGCCCACTGCCACACCACAAACTGGAGGAAGAGACGCCTGCCGATCACTATGGCAACAGATGGGGCTGGGTCCAGAGCAGGTGAGACATAGGACACCTGCCCTGGTCATCTCCCCATCGGTCACCATGAACCACCTCTGTCTTGGGAAGCCTTTATCTAAGTGGGGGCCTGACCAGTAACATTAGAGTCCAGGAATGGGTGGGGCTATAGCCATCTACACTTGACTCAGAAGCAGGCCAGTGCCTGTAGTCTGTGTTTTCTGGAGCCTTCCGGGTGACTCTGGTATATGCTGAAGTCTGGAACCATTCATTTCTGTGAGCCACACCTGGGCCATACCCACTTCAGTGACTGAGCCTTTGGCCTGCTCATTTTAAGGGCGCTAGTGTTTGTATGTAAGAAGCCCTCACTTTACAAGAGCCCTCTGCATCCTGTGGCCTGGCATCTACCTTTGATTTAGATGAACGGGGCTTAGGGAAGAAGGTGGCACCCAGGAGCCTGGAGAGGCCAAAAGGAAGGGTGCACACAGCCACACAGGTCAGTTCACAGCCTTCTCGAAGGGCCCCAGGGTGTGTGCACACTGGAGTAACAGCCTGGGCACTCGGCAAGGGCACTGAACCGAAAGAGCTTAACCAAGCATGGTGCCACTCAGGCCTCACAGGGGTCCAGGGAAGCTGGTCTCCTCACCACTGCCAAACATGGACTCAGCCTGGGCTCAAACCATGTAGTTGTGTGTGTGTGTGTGTGTGTGTGTGTGTGTGTGTGCACGCTCTCGACTGTCAGGTGTCTTCCTTAACTGTTTCCCATTTTTCTAATTTTTTGATACACAGCCTTTCCGTGAACCTGGAGCTTGCTTGTTTGGAGAGTCTGGCTGGCCAGCGAGTCTCAGGGACTCTCCTGTCCCCACCTCTCCAGTGCTGGGATCACAGGTGGCTTTTTAAGTCAGGTGTGGGAGTCGAACTCGGGTCTTTGTGCTTGTGGCGAGCACTTCGTTGACTGAACTATCTCCCTACCCCTAACACCATCTCTCCAGCTGGCCTGAGAGCCTAGGAAGGTAGACCCCTGGCCTGCTTCTGACCTCCAGCTGGCTCGAGTCCCAGCAGTGGCTCGGTGGGCCTGGAGGCCAACCTACCCACTGATGAAGCCCGGATGGAAGATGCCCAGTTTTGATGGCCTCCAAGCCAGCACCCTCTCCGAAGGCACAGGGAATCCATACCTGGGTCATTGAGGTAGAGGTCCAGAGAGTCCCAGACCTGGTCATTGGACGCCACAGAGCCATTGGTGCCATTGAGCTCAGTGAAGTTACGCACACACTTGTGCCTCAGGTTGCCCATGAAAAGCTGCAGGCCAATGAGGGCGAACACACTGAGGCAGAAGACAGTGAGGACCATCACATCAGCCAGCTTCTTCACAGACTGGATCAGGGCTCCCACGATTGTCTTCAGGCCTGGGAGAGTGAGGCACGGTCAACCACAGACACTCTGCTTTGTGGTCCTCTGGGTAGAGGCTGGGCCCATAGGAGGGCAATGAGCCTCCCGAGTCCTGCACTGAACAGGACTGGGGACAGGGAGGGCAACCACAGTCAGGGACATAGTGAAGGTGGCTTTCTGGGCCTTGAAGACCAATGATCGCCTTGTACAGCTGAGTCCCTCCTGGCTGCCCAGGGCAAGGCAAAGCCCAGCTTTGTATTTTTGGAGGGGCTTGAAACTCTTTATTCTCCACAAGTCCAGTATAGGAAATGGTGTGTCCTAAGGACCCCACTATAGCTGGCCCCAAAGTGTACCAGGTCTGGCTCTTTTAACATAGCCCATAGAAAAGGGGGCCGAGGCCCAGACCCGTTTTGAAGCAATGTAGGGACCTCAGTCTGACATGGAAATGGTAGACACAGCTGCTCCTGGCAGGGGGTCTTCCTGCTCTACTGCTGGGGCCAGCTGTCTTGGAGGATTTCATGTAGGGAATTGCCATGATTCGAAGGAAACTAGGGAAGCCGGGGTCTGGCTTGGGCTGGGGCTGATTGGTGGATCGGGTGGATACAGGGCTCTGGGGAAGGTCTGGGAGGGTGGGGTTGTGGGTTTGGAACCATCTTTAGGGAAGGTTGCAGGCAGGGGCTAGGTTGAGCTATACCCCTCTTCTTCATTTGCCCTGACCCCTGGAGTCCTCCCCATCACTCCCATTTCCCCAAAGCAGAGTGACTGTGATCTGTTAGTCGCACGGTCCAGCTCCCTGCAGAAGCCAGTGCCATACAGCGGAGTGATATAAAAAGCAGTGTGTGCACACCCCTCTGACCCTCGGCTACTGTCCTAGGGCAAGTGCGCAGAGTGTCAGGAGCAAGGGGCTCCCCTGCCAACGGCAGGGCACCGCCCCCATCCCCACCCCCCAAAGCGGCCAGATCTCAGGTTAAGCTCCATCCATCCATCGTCCAGCCTGTTACAATGTTAGGAGCACCTGTGACTACTGCGTCCATGGCCTAGAGATGGAGAAGCAGCAATGGGCAGACAAGAGAGGGAAGGGGATGGCTTCCCCACAACAACGCCATCACTGATGCCTGCCCAGGGCTCTGGCACTTGGCACTCTATGGAAATCATCCTGGCACATGTTGGCAACTGCCCAGTGGGTGGGAGAGGGGGAAGGAGCCATGGGTCCTTTACAGCGTAGAACTCCGAGGACCTACTGGGAGACACGTGTGTGGGTCTGGTCCTCTAGCTTGGAGACGGCTTCATTTCAGGGGTACATGCCAGGGATGGTGGTTGTATCTTGGATGCCCACCTGGGACTGTACCTCAACAGTCAGCCTAAAGGATCTTGGGGCCAAAATAATCTATGCAAGGCCAGGAAAGCAATCCTGTTCTGGACTGTGGAGACAGCAACAAAGGTCCTCCACTCCTTAAAGCCTTCCCTCATAGTAAAGACACAGTTCACTTAAGTCAAGAACAGATTCAAGCACACTGCAGGAGTTTGGAGTCTTATGAGAGGAGACAGAGGCCCAGAGAACTTGAGATTCTTAGGAGGCAGCCCCAGGACTCCTGTAGGCACCAATCCAACAGGCTAGGAACGAACACCACTTTCCCCAGACCCTTTGGGGGCTGCTTTATTCGGCCTTGCCTAGGGGCTGGCAGCTTCGAACGGCTTGTTTATATTTTTTCTTCACCTTGTGCCTTTCTATAGTACTAGGGAATCCAACTCCGGGGTCTTTTGATACACTAAGCAAGCCTTCTGCACGTATCTGTATCCCCAGTTCTTTTACTTATTTTAAAATTTTGATTCAAGGTCCTGGTCTGGCTTTGACCTCATTCTGTAGCTAAGGAAGGCCTTGTCTTCCATCTCAGTCTCCCAGGAGGCAGAAACTGCAGACCTAGGCCCAGCTGGTGACACTTGCTTTCATGGGAGCTCCTGAGGGACTTCCCAGTCACGGCAGGGATCTGGGACACTAGTGCAGACACCGGGAAGGTATGGTTCTCTCTGTGCACACACTAAGTGGGTTCAGAGGCCAGGAGAGACAGCCGAAGACTTAGTCTAAACACAAGATGATCAGGAGCTATGCTTATAAGATTACTAACCCATGACTCTGGTTTTCTGAGTTCAGAGCCGGGCTCCTGAGGCCTCGAGGGTAGCAACAGGCCTGGGAGTCACCAGCATTGTTCTCTAGGAGTAGAGGCAATCATTGGTCCAGAGAGTTCTTCAACTCTGAGGCACCTACGGACGTAGAGGCATTCTGGCGTCCTCCTCTATTTTATCGACACCTTATTTTTTCAGGGTCTCTTATGGACCCTGTAGTTTGCCATTTCTGTTAGACTGGCTGACTAGTGACTACCCAAGATCCAGCCACCTCGCCCCCCACCCCCAGACTGAGATCGCAGGCACATGCCATTATGACCAGGGCTTCAAGGTTGTGCAATAAGCACTTTGCCCACTGAACCATATCCCCAGCTACCTTCTTAAAAAGTCCTTGCCCAGTCCCGAGGACAGTATATTTACAGGGGCTCCTAGGTTCTGGTCACTGTTCCTCCAGAACAAGCCCATAAAAACTGCTTGAGCTTGCTGGGAAGTGGTGGCACACACCTTTAATCCCAGCACTTGGGGGGCAAAGACAGGAGGATCTCTGTGAGTTCGATGCCAGCCTGGTCTACAGAGTGAGTTTCAGAACAGGCTCCAAAGCTACAGAGAAACCCTGTCTTGAAAAAAAAAAAAGCAAAACAAAATCCCCCCAAACAATCAAAGAACCAAAAACCTCAACTACACCAAAAGCTGCTTGAACTTATGCTAACCTGGGAAGAGTGAAGTAAAAGGAGGAGGTGAGAGGCTCCAGGGGTCAGGGTGTGCAGGGTGTCCCCTTTTTAGCACCAGCCCTGCACACAAAAGGGCTTCCGGGTACTTTCCTGCGTGGGTAAGTGGAATGGTGACTGCCAATGCTGTCTGGGCTTAGATATCCTGGGGAGAGTTGCCAACATCTGTCAAGGAGGATTTCTTGCCGAGGCTACCATGCACGGTTCGCTACACCTCTACTGCGCCATGCAGCGAGGGCTGCTAGACGCCAAGGCCCGATGATGCCTGTCTACAGAGTACACTTCATGTCAAGATTAGGGCAGAGGCTTCCACGCGTCACCGCAGGGGACACGATGCTGGGATCTGGCGCTCAGTCACAAAAGACCACTAGGGGTCTGCCGAGTTCCCTCCAACATGATCCTTTTTAGCTTGCCATAATGCACATCCCAGCTTCCATGAGGAAAGCAGCTGGGCTCAGTTTGGAGAAACAATTGAGTATTTTGAGAAGAACAGGGGATCAGTCCCATCTTGTCCTAGGTTGTTCTGCGCTCCTGGTGTCTGAGAGTGGGCTTAGCTGGGATGGACAGCCCAGAGCCCATTCTGAGGTTCCAGGGCAATTCTTCTACCACCTGGACCTCTGGGGAAGGTATTCTGGTGACAGGCACATCTGAGGGCCTTCCCGGGGGCAGCCATGGCTCCCGGGTTCCTGGAAGGGCCCAGGTGTGTCCCTCCAGCCTTGGCGTTTAACCTGTTGTTTTCACCTGAAATGACTGATATAGTTTTCAGGGCCCGGAGGACTCGGAAGGTGCGTAAGGCAGAGACATTGCCCAGGTCCACAAATTCAGTTGTGTATCTGTAACAAGGGAGATTCACACACGACACAGTGACAGCAACACCAACAGGAGACACGGTCAGAGGAGGAGGGGGTGGGAAACAAAGAGAGAGTCACTTGTGGCTGAGGTTGGTAGGCAGCCCTGCTCTTACCTGGAATGACCGAAATAGTTTTCAGAGCTCTCAGGACTCTGAAAGTTCGCAGAGCCGACAAATTGCCTAGCTTTATATTTTCTGATACATACCTGTGGGACCAAACCAGTTATCGCAAGTTACAAAGCGGAGAGCAGTGTGCCCACCCTCCCCTCCCCCTTCTCCTGCAGCGTGCCCACCCCTCCCCCTCTTCTGGTCCCACTGTGGGGGGGGGTGAGGTGGCAGGCTTGGGTCCTCCCCTGGCTTTTCCTCTGGTCATGTGATCTCGGCCCAGGTGTCTGAAGGATGCTCCCAGATGGCTTTCCAAGATGGTGCTTGCAGGCAACTACTCTGGGGACTGAACATGAAATTCCACGGCCAAGTCTGAGGCTGGGGATGCACGGGTGTGCAGAGGGCATGGCTCCAGGAGGCAATGCTGGAAGTTCGTGGGCTCGCTAGGGTCACCAGTGTTTCTCTGCCTTTCAACATCTGCCGTCACCTTGTGCTTAACCGACTCTGACGCCCCCACTGAGGCCACTTGCTCTTCCTAACCACAGACCTCTCTATGCAGGGAATAAGTAGGGACTGTGATGTTACAAGAAATGGTGAGAGCATCCACGGGGGAAACCATTCCTGAGATAGAGGTGTCAGAAGAGGAAAGGGAGGCGGTCTCCGTAGGCTCTGTCCTGAATGGGTCTGAAGGATGCATGGCAGAGCTGAGCGGCTTTGAGACTCCCATCCTGAACCTGGACAGTGGTTCATCTCTGATCTTTAAAGGCACAGGAGGCACCTGTCTGTATAAGGCAAGGATCTGCCCAAGCAGGACATGAGGCCATGCATGCACTGGGCAGGTCACATGACCACAAAGAGATTGGAGAGGTGAATGCACGGTACATGACCAAGGCCATAGGGACGGTGGCAAATGACCTGTGATATTTAACCAAAGGCCTCGCATCCAGGGCATCTGACATTTAACTGAAGATGTCTGATGTTTAACAAAGGATGTCAAACTCGGGGTGTCTGATGTTTAACCAAGTGTGTCTAGCCCAGGTGTCTGGGTAGTGTCAGGCCAGGTCACGAGCCCTGCAGGGCTTGGTGAATGTCTAGTCTATTCACCCCACCCAACAGTCCAGACCTGCAGAATTCACACTTCTGAGCTCTTCCTTGGCGGTTTGTGTCTACAGGTAAGGCTGTGAAGAGACTCCAGCTTGGCCCAGCTCTGTTCACTGTTGGGATCCATCATGCGGTCATGTCTGCTTCCTTCTTCCGGCTACCCAGAGCCTTTCCTGGGGCATGGCTGCCATTCCACTCTCAAGTCTGGTTTCAGTTTACAAAATTCCAATGATCCCATCATCCACGGGGGAGCGGAGAGCACCTCCCTTGTTCTGGCCCTCATACACAACGGTTAATTTGATACAGACTCTTCCTCTTGTAGCTTTAGAATTCCTACCTTCTCCTGTATAGTTCAGATCCCCCAGACCTCTGTCCCCTTTTCCCTTCTCCAGTCTCTGTCCAGATTGCCATAGGGCTGTGACGTTGAGCCTGAAATGCCCCTGACATTGCCCTTCTGTGGAAGATGTGGTGCAGATGATCAAGAAACCAGTCCCCATCGCTGGAGTCTTGTGATGCCGGCTCTTCTCCCTCCCCTCGGTGCCTTAGAGGCTATGTCTCCTGGTTACAAGGAGTAAGCAGAGCAAGTGTACAAGGCAGAGGGGGCCGAACACCTTGCTTTCATCCTCCTACCTCTGAAAGGCCAGGTTTGTCTGCTGATGTCTCAGGGAAGGCCCTGCCTCCCCTGCCTTCAAGAATCCAAGAAAACAGTGCCTGCCTGCTCAGCAGTGAGTGTTGAGTACGAATGAGCCAGGACCCCTGGGTGAGACAGGCTGGTGACAGCATAGGGGTGCACAGCTGTGCCCCTGGTAGGCTTACCACCACAATATGGCCGGAAATGAACCTGCTGGTGAATCAGTCTGGGGTCAGAGGAAGTCTTGAAGGACGAACCAGAGCTGAGTGAGGGGCAGGTGTGTCTGGGACCATGGTGGGACACGGTGGCTACTGGCTGATTTCACTCTACCTACATAGGGCTTGGCTACCTCCCACCAAAGGAACACCAGGTGTCCTCTAAGGTTTCTCTTGGAGCTTTCAAATGTGGCAGAACAAGGGAGACCCTTTCATAGCACAGCCGGCTTCATAAGTGGTGTAAATAGAATGGGTAAGGGGTGGGCAGAACTCTCCCCCTAGCCAATCGACCTCTTGGCTAGCTAAGTGGCTGGCCAGTGTCAGGCAGCCGGGTAAGAGATGGGCCTGACACAGAAAGAGCAGAGAGTGGCGGGTGAGAATTCTGCACTGTCATATAGGAGGCTTTCTGGGGGCTGAGAACCACAGAGGAAACAGCACATGCTGGCCTTCCTCATGCCCCACCCTTATCCCCGAGACAGTGGAGCCCACGCTGTTAGCTCCTGTGGCGACTGGCCCCCTCCTCCGTGCCCTCCCTCCTTTCCCTCCAGGTTTGGTTTCCATAACAACCCCAGAAGGTGGGAGGCTGTTAACTGGCAGGTAATGCCCAGCTTGGGAGGGGGCAGAAAAATCTCTGGATGTTGGGCTGTGACCTGAGTCTGGCAAGGTTCCCAGCACACCCTGCACCAGCTTCTAAACTGGATGGGGTGTCAGAGGGAAACCTGGTAAGGAGAGTTAGCTCCTGGCAAGGAGCTGGGACACTGACCTTCAGTCCCAGAATAGCTGCTGACTGTATCATTATGAGCAGGTGGGTTCTCTCTGAGCCTTAGTTTCCCTGAAGGAAAAGGGAAGTTTGGATTTTGCTTCACGTCATTCAATTTTTGCACCACCCAGGACTCCTTCGATGGTGCCAAGGGCTTGTTTCGTTATAGTGGTATATATCTCGGAGGTGGGAACTCGTTGGTTTTCATGAGGCAGAGTGAACATAATCAAAGCTGTGGGGCAGGTTTGGCTATTGATAGGAAGCTGCATTCCAGGAGTCTGTGCAGTCCTGGCAAAAGTGGATAGGCTATTTCTCGAGATGCTCAGGAATGTGTCTATCCAAAAATCTGTCATGCCTGTTCTTGGCACAGGTGTGGCTGTGGTGAAGGTTTGGCTCTTATCCGTTCTAGGCACAGGTGTGGCCAGGTTCATTGGGAAGCACATCACATTTTCTTCATGGCTCTTAGAAGGAGTGCTTGGCCATGGAATCCCATGGGGAGATAAGACCCTGTAGGACTTGCCAGGGGCATGAAACCACACCGAGCATCCTCTAGATACCAGGGCTGAGCTTGGGGCGAGCTGGTCCTGGGTGCCGGCTTTCCCTTGACTGCAGCATCTTGGTGGTGATTATCTAGGCTCCAGGATGGGGAAGAAGGAGAGGCCCAGGCCGACGTTGACCACTTTCCTGCCTGACGTTCTTTATGCCCTGTGGACTCCTGCTCGCCCCACATCCTACAGAGACCCCCACAGGCCCAGCCTGCCACCACACTCCGAACACCAGGACAGTGAAACCTTTGGTCTGACAAGCGCTCCCTCTCAAAACCCACCCTCCCCACTCCATTCTCACTGATGATCCGGCTTATTTCAGAGAAGAGGCAATCAGATGAGAATTTCCTTCCTCTCTCTTCATCAGCTCTACCAATCTACCTCCAGCCAGAGCTCTGCCTTCCCGAGCTGAAGGTCAATGCTCCACCTCAGCACCTGGATTCCCGCTTGTTCAGGAAGCTGAGATCCTCAGTGCCTCCCCCTCCCGCCTTCATCAGAGGCCCTCTCTTTAGGATCGTTTCCATTAGTCTCTCTTCTTTGGAAGGCCTTCCTTGACACTTGTGCCCCTCTGGCCACGATGTCATTTTCTGTCTTGTTTCACCGACACCCCATGAATTAGATACCTGCATTTCACACGTCCTTACCCACCCCAGACCCTCTCTCCTTAGATGCAGAGCCTCCCCCTCCACTCCTCATCAGGGGCACCAATGGCCATTCACAGCCAACAGTCTATCTGCTGGTCTGTCTGGCCATCTGTCATAACCACCACCAGCCTCTTCCTGGTATGTTCTACGTGAAGCTTTCTTCCTTGTTGGCCTTTGGGTACCACCTGCCTGGGTGTTCTCCCTACAGCTGGCCAGTTCCCTCCAGTTTTTGTGCAACATTCCCACTTTTATGCATGTGTTTTGCTCATATGTATGTCTGTGTGCCACGCGTGTGCCTGATGAGCCCACACAGACCAGAAAAGGGCATCAAATCCCCTGGAACTGGAGTTACAGACAGCTGTGAGTCTCTGTGAGTGCTAGGAATTGAACCCAGGTCTTCTGAAAGAACAGTCAGTGTTCTTAATCACTAAGTCATCTCACCGATTCCTCCATCCATCCCCCCTCCTTTAAAAATAGTATTTACTTATTTTATGTATGTGCATGTGCCTGGCTATGCGAATGTGCACCAAGTGTGTGCAGCGCCTGTGGACACCGGGAGAGGGCATTGGGTCCCCTGGAACTGGAGCTGTAGGTGGCTGTGAGCCACTCAAAATGGATGAACTGGACCCCATTCCTCCTTCTGAAGAGCAATCTCTCCAGCACTCCCCACCCATCTCTTGACCTCAAGATGCTGGTGTGTTCCACAGAACAATCTACAGATGTGCTTGGACCTAGATTATCTTGTCTGGCTTCCAATGTCTTCACCTCCCCAGTGGTTTCTAATCGATTCCTCCACCTCGATCACTTTCCAAACCCCAGACTGGAAGAACCTGCCACCCTTCCACACTCAGGACACCCCCAACGTCTGACGCCCTCCCTCCTTCAGCTGGCTCCTCCCTCTGAATCTCCATTTCTACCCATCTGTTACAAGCAAAACCCTCAGTCATGCCTTCAAAACACACACCACCGACCAGGGTTCCTCTACCCTGCTCAGACACCCATCTTAGCCACTCCTCTCTATGAAAGCAAAGTGTCTGTCTCTGCCTATTCCATCTCCAGTCTGTGGTCCACTCAGGATCCAATCATCTCAGCTCTGCCAGCTCTTTCCCCCTAATGGTTTCCATCCTCCCGGGATCACACGTGACCTTGAGGACAGACCTTTGAGGTCCCAAGCCCACCATTCATCAACTGCATCCATTATTCTATTTTTGCTCATTAAGCTCCACCTGGACGTGAATCTACACTTCAGGTAGGTGAGATATTGTCTCTGAGCCTGTTTCCCTGTCTATAAAGCGGGAGGCCTGCAATCAGTTTACAAACACCTAGAAAGATTCTCAGATAAATTTTCTAACCACCCAGCTCTCCATCTGGCCTGGAAGTGTCCCGGAGCATCCCAAGAGCCCAGCTCCTCTTTCGGCTCCCTCTTCCCTACAGCATAGCTCAGGCACATTCAAGAGTTCAAGACAGCGAGAACTGAACTGAGCTCTGGTCCCACCGCACTCTTCTGCACCATGAAAGCCAGGACATGCAAGTACAACTCCCAGGGCACACTCTCTGTTGAGGGCAGAGCCCAGTTCAGCACACACCAGGACTGTAGCTCACATAAAGGGTCTGCTGGCTCAGTTCTGGACCAGGGCTTCCATACAGCAGCCCTGTCCTGATCAGCTGTCCACTAGAGCCAGGCACCTGGTCTATGACATCCTATAGGGGAGCGCCTCAACTCTGAGAGCCCTGCAAGTATCCCCTGGGAAAGGAAATGAGGCCGTATCTGGACTACAGTGGGCCCGGGGACATGATCACCTGTGGTGGGCTTCCTGTGTGCCCTGTTCCAGACACTAGTTTTCTTGCTGGTGAAATGGGACTAAGAGAGGCATCTAAACCTGCAGGCCATGAGGCTGCATGCTGCTGCATCTGACCCAGGATAATAACGAATGAGGCTCAACAAAAAACTGTAGACTTTCTTAAACTATCAAGACAGCGTGGTTTGGACCGTGCGCTTTATAGATAACAAAGTCGAAAGACTGCACACGGCTGGCTGCCTCTAGTGTACCTCCTTGGCTGCTGGGAGCCTCTGAGATGGGTCAGTGGCTTTAAGAAATGCCAAACAGGAGTTCTCCTGGCACAAGTTCTAGGGGAAGCTGGCTGCTTCCCTAGGCTTCTCTACTGCAATTTCACTACCAATTACCATAGATGCCAGGTCACTGGTCACAGTGGGATCTGGGACTGGATTGCTTGTTGGATAGCACAGAGGATGTTGAAGCAGAATCAACACTCCCCCTGCCCCATCTTCTGAGGTACAGTCTTGTTAAGACAGGTTCCCCTTAGACTCACTATGTAGCCTATGTTGGTCTTAAACTCATGACAATCTTTCATCCTTAGCCTCCTCAAGTGCCCAGAGGAGACCCTTCACTTGATCGCACCCAAACACCAAGGCGTAGAATATTAATAGTAATGATGTCCCTTTAATGCAGGACTGTCACGGTCCCCACATGAGCCAGGGTGCTCAAGCACTTCCACTCCCTTGCTCGAACAAGCTGTAAGTTTCTATCCTGATTTCAACTTGCCATAGAGCAAGGCAGGGACCCCTCTGTGGCATGTGAAGCTCACGTGGATCACAGCAGGGACACCCAGAAAGTCTGGAACATGGGGGTACCAAAACCCTACTCCCACCCCCACAGCTGGAGTGAGGCACCCCGTGCGAGGCGCTGGATACTTACGCCATGACTATCACGCTGAAGTCTAGCCAGTTCCAAGGGTCCCGGAGGAAGGTGAATGCGTGCAGGCAGAAGCCCCGAGCTAGAATCTTCACCAGAGACTCAAAGGTGTAGATGGCAGTGAAGGTGTACCTGGGGAGGAGAGGTCAGCAGGGGCTCTTAGGGGACCTGGAGCCCATGGACTGGGTTCATAAGCCTCCCCACATGCTGTAAGCCCTGGGGAGACCTCACACCACAGCCATCACAATGGGCTGTGCCCCATGATTAAGCTTTAGGAAGGGCCGCAGGTCTGTGGCAAACATCTAGCTAAAAAGTCCACCAGGCCATTTGCTTCACAGAGAGACTATCACGTGTCTAGGGAACTCTTCCCTTTCTCCCTTGCTGGAAGACCCCGACAGACTCCTCACTCCACCTCGGGGAGGGGGGCACGTTCACAGGTATATGGTGACTACCAGGTCTGCATCATGGGACATCGTGGATAGGGAGAGCCACCGACACTTACCCATGTTTGTGATCTCTCCATAACTAGCGATGGGGACCAGTGACACCCTCAAGTACCTGCAGGGCCAGTGTTCTAGCTGTTACCCTGGGCTGAAGGGAATTCAGACCTTCTAGGATATAGAGCTGGTGGGTGCTTTCAGAAGCCTTCGGCCGGCTGAGGCATCCAAAATGCCTGTATGCTGGGGCTGGCCCATGGGCTGGGAAAGGGTGGTATCTTAGGCTTCAGAGCATCTAGACATAGCCATGGCAACACCAACCCTGAGTGGTCCTCTGTGCAGGCCACTCTTGTAAGAGAGGCTGATGCACCTTCTAGTTCCGTAAACCAGGAGCTACTGTGGTATGGGCCTACAAGTTTGTTGAGACCCGAAGGAGTTGGACACTTCTTCAGGAAGGGAAGACCCTAAAGAGTCTTCTAAAGCTGCAAAGGGTTATGGGAGGCAGGGCTTGGGTGGGCGCCATGGCGTAGCAGGGACTGCATGTCAGGTCAGCCAGACTCCAGTTCTCAGTGTGCCCATCTTCCGAATGGGGCAGGGGCTGTGCTGACCCCCCCTCCCCCCCGTCAGGGGGATTAATGGAGAGGATGCTTACTGATCTTGTGTCAGTGCCTGGCATATCTCTCTTTAGGGGGTGACAAAAATTCTCCCACATGGCCAGTTTGCAGAACTCCACCTCTGAGGCTATAAACTTAGGCTATAAACAAGCATGTGGCGGGGCTGAGAACACAAGAGAGCAAAGGCTGGGCAAAGGCCACCCTCCACAGGGTGGGACTACAGGCATGGCACAGTCTCTGTCTCAGACAACTCCAGGACCCGTGGCATAGGACAGAAGAGGGAGGAGTGGGGCTTGAGGAGGGCCCTCAAAAATACTCACTCGACATATTTGGTCCAAGGCGGAGGGTCGTGCTGAGCCATGAAGACACAGTTGGTCAGGATGGTACACATGATAAGCATGCTGAAGAGCGTGGCACCAGCGTTAAGGAAGCCACGGGAGAGCTACTGACAAATCCACACGGGGGACCCTCAGAGAAAGCCGTGGGAGGGTGTCACCCGCAAACGATCATGGTGGTCAGTCAGCTATGCTGGAGCAGGAAAGGACACAATTTGCCAGTGGGTACAAGTGTCCCCAGGTGCCAATCGCTGAACAGGCCACACATGATTGACAGTGACCGGGGTAAATACCTAAGCTCTCTCCTGTGGTGTATAGGAGGGATGGCACTGGAGTGGCTTCTCTACTCCTGCCACAGAAGGGGCTTCCACAGAAAGTCATGGGAGGAGCTGCAGGAAGCCATAGTGGTCTCATGCAAAAATTTAGAGGGGGCCCAAAGAAAGCTGTGGCAGGGCCCTCACAGAAAGCCACAAGAACAAGGGAGCCAAGCCGCCATGGGAGTGAGTGGGGGGGGGTTGGCAGGGAGAGCCAAGCCGCCACTGGATGAGGGGGGAGCCAAGCTGCCACAGGAGCTCGCAGGAGGGGGTGGAGCTGAGCCGCCCTACCCACTGTTGGGCTGGCTGGTGTTGTCACTGCCAGGCAGGTGATGCGACTCTTCTATGCTACACCCTCTCTACAGAGATATCTGGTCTTGGTCCGCTCCAGGCTCTTGCACAGCCTGCTCTTTTCCATAGCTCTTAGCAAGCACCAGACAAGCTGGAGACGTCTTCCACAGGGCTCTCTGTGGGACCCAGGATGGAGTGGAGACACTCTAGACCTTAGGGCTGACTCCCGCCCCAAGTCATACGGGAAAGACACAAACTTTACCAACGGCTCTGCAGTTTGGGGCAGGCCAGGAGGATAGCCAGGGTCCCAAGTTCTCTCTCCTCAGGCTTGAGCTTCAAAGTGCACACCTGGAGGTAACCTGCTAGGTGTCTGTGGGGGAGCATTTCCTGGGTGCTTCTGGCCATTGTACCTGCATCTCAATCTGGTTCTATGCCCTGAACCTCTTGCTCGTCAAATGTTCCCTCAGCAGGAGCTCCCAGCCCTCACTGACCACCCCACCCCTTGGCTGTTGCTGCTTTTCACCCCCAGAGGCCAGGCATACCCTTTGTAGCCTGTGGCTCCTCACTGAATGACAACCATCTGACTTTTTTGCCAGCAAGGGAGCACTGCAAACACTAGCATTGAGTCTGGTATCTTTGTGGGACCCCAGGTATTATCTACCCCGTCCCAACTGTGGTTGTGTGTCCTTGCTGCTGCTTCAGGCTGCACAAAGCTTTGTCTGACCTCCTCCACTCTTTCTCTTGCCTCTGCAAGACGGAGGAGCAAGGATCACACCCTGGGCCTCGGAGGGGCGGGTATCCCAGGGGCCTGGCTGCGCCAACCACTCCCTATGGCTGCCTCCAGGCTTGGGACACCACAGCCCAGCCGCAGCCCTGAGCACACAGCTGCCAAACAGCCTGACCGCATGCTGGCGTTTAGTGATGCCTGCTCGGACTGCAGAGTATATGCCTGGGGATCCAGCCAGGTGGACACCCCTGCCGCCTCCAGGCTTCCGGAAAACCCAGGTAATTAGAAAAGCAGCCTCCTGTTTATAATTAATTCTCTAGCCTCTCATAAAAAATGAGAAGTGATCGGGCCCCTATATCAACTCAGGGTTGCCTACAGGAGTGCTCATCCAGGGAAGGCAACTCTCCAGGCCTGGGGTCCCTACCTCGGTGTGACACACAGCTGTTGCAAGGCCATCGTCATGGTCAGCTTTAACTGCCAACTTGACACAGCCAAGCCATGAGAGGAAAACCTCAACTGAGGAACCAAGATCAGGCTGACCGGTGGGCATGTCTGTGGAGGGCTGTCTTGATGGATCCGTGGTGTTGGAGGGCCCAGTTCACTGTGGACAACACCGTCCCATGGGCAGATGGAGGTCCTGGATTATATAAGGGAGCTAGCTATGCAAAATCTGTCTGCAAGCCAGCATGCATCCTCCTCCATGGTTTCTGCCTTTAAGTTCCGGCCCTGACCTCCCTCAGTGGTGGACCGTAAGTAACGCAGAAACTGAAACGAACCTGTCCTCCCTATGGCGCTTCTGGTCAGTGTTTTATAACAGCAACAGATCAACTAAAGCAATCGCCACGGCCATGCTGATCTTCCTGTCCTTCAGACACTCATCTCGACGTCCCATCCCTGTCTCTGACACATCTCCACGTCAGGCTCCGTGAAGAAACTCGCTCACTGGGAGAACCACTTACAAGCCCCTCAGCCAGCTTCCTCCATCTCCAAGGGGTCACTGCTGAGCCACAGAAAATCGCAGAATGTTTCTGAAGTCCACACAGGATGGTGCCCAGAGCAGATATCCACTGGGCCCCTGCTAGGAACGGGCTCTGTCCATGAACCAGTCTGACCCCAAGAGCCCCAACAGGTGGGAACTTAACCTCCATCAGGAGAGATAAGAAATCTGATGCCTGAATCTCTGGCCACCGTCCCTCTGTTTATTTACATGGGATAAGGCATTGCAGGTGTGAGTCAGTTAAGTGGGAAGCACGGTTTTCCAGAATTACCTAGTTAGGTTCAATGTCGTCACAGGGGCTTTATGACAGAGAGGGGAACGAGAGTCTGAGGCCCCTGACTGGTCAGTGCTTGCTTACAGACAGAGAAGAGCTCGGGAATGTGAAACAGCTCTGTAAGAAGAAAAACCTCGCAAACCACCTCACCCCAAGAGCCTCCACAAAGGAACAAAGCCCCGCGGATACCTTGATTTCCACCCAGCGAGAGCCTCCGGAGCCGTAAGATGAGAGATGCGTGCGCTGCAGTGCTAGCGTCTGTGCCCACGAATCTCAGCGGCACCAGGAGCCACCTACCACAGAGACACGGAGAGAGGATGGAGTTGGGCCCATCTGCACCACATCCTGAGTTCAGGGGCCACCTCTGACAGGCTTTCTGCAGAAAGAATTCAGCTCTGGTCTGCTCTCCTGCCTCCAGAATGGAAGACTTCGTGTTAGTTTCGGCACCTCGACTCTCGCCGGACGACAATTATGTTATATTTGACCTACCACCCACGGTGCTGTGAATCAAACCAGGTGGCAGGTGGGAGAGTGTCACACGGGAGGGGCAGGGGAATGATGCCATTCTGTATATGGCATGCACGTGTGTGTGATGGCATATGTGGACACGGGCAAATTATCATAGGATGCATGTGAACTAGGGGACAGTCTTGGGGGACACTGCTAGGTTTTCCAGATCCAGCGATGAGCTGGGGTGAGGTGAACCAGGCTCCTGCCCTTCCCTTCGACACAGGAAAAATGTCACCGGGCTTTCTTGTCTTTGGGGAGGCTCTGACGCTACTCTGAGTCAGCTCTCTGTGTGCAGCGAGAGCCATCGCTCCCTACCTAGACCAGGATCCTAGTCTTCAGGCCTCCTCCCTAAGCACCCAGGACCCCAAGGAGCCCAGCACGGCCAACGCCAGACGTATGAGTTAACCAAATCCCCGGACAGGGCACACCCGTTTGTACTGCTTGCTAGTTTAGGCCGGTATCAAGTTGGTCTTCTGTGTGGGCAGCGGCAAAGGCCAGCTCTACAGGCCTGTGCACCGCGGAACATCTTCAATCCTGTTGTGTCATTATCCCAAACACCCACTCCCAGCCTCACAATTAAAACGCCGGCAAAGGCTGCCTGTTAACAGCGGAGAATGCCTGACACTTGGGCCACTTAAGTCCAGCTCTAGGACTCCAATCTCCCAACGAGGAGGGAATTAACCATGGGCTGATACTGTCTTGGGTTTGTGCTATTCAATGAACACGCACACATGTACACACACACACACACACACACACACACACACACACTCACTCTTAATTTGATTGCCCATTTGAATCTGGTAGAGAAACGTGGGAGGGTTTTGAGGGCAGATCCTGGGCACCGCGAAGACAAAATGCTTCTTGGCACGAGCATGAGGTCTCTCTGAATGGGGCTGTGGTGGAATCCACAGTCCCATTAGTTTCTTTTATTTAATCACGACAGGGACACATTCTGTAGGGCTCTAAGAAAAACACATAGGAACAAACCAATTCTAGATGCCCATATTCACTCTGCCAGCCGTTTGCCAGGGATACACCACAAGCTCGTAACAAGGACCAGAGCCAAACAGAACGATGGCACTAGCCAGTCACACCACAAGCCTCAACTGCCACAGGAGACCAGGCTGCATTCTTACCTCTCTGTGTTTGTCTGTGCCCAGCCCGTGCACAGACCGTTCTGTACAAGCACAGACGGAGTGGGTATTTGAATGGATGTGGAAACTGGAGCACAGTGCACTTTCACCATTGAAAGCGTGAGCTAAGACTGTTCACCGCGAGTCAGGCACAGTGGCGCATGACCTCCTAGCGCTCCGGATATGAAGGTCAGAGGACTCTGAGCTCTAGGTTAACCTGGGATAGTGAAACTCTCTGCAAAAAGCTAAAATCCTAACAGAACTGCTTTGTGTTTCAGGGAATGGTGGCTCACACCTTTAATCCCAGCATTTGGGAGACAGAGGTGGGTGGATCTCTGTGAGTTCGAGGCCAGTCTGGTCTACACAGTGAGTCCCGTCTCAGAAAGAACTGCACTATGGTTGCTAATGGATACAGGCTAGGTCTGCTTTGGGTGGGGGGGTTGATGGAATCTTCTTGAAGTAGGTATTGGTGATGACTGTGCAGCCTTACAGATACATTAACAACAATCACTGAATCACACACTTTAAAACATGTTTTATGGGCTGGAGGACCTGAGTTCTTACACTTAAACTGGGCAGCTCATAACCACCTGTAACTCCAGTTCCTGGGGATCTGATTTCCATAAACACACACACACACACACACACACACACACGAGAGGGGCAGCAGAGAGAATTAAAAATAAATCTAAAAAGTTTTACAATATGTGAAGTAAATCTCAACTTTTCAGAAGGAGTCAGGGGAGAGCTTTCGAACTCCTGGGTCTTTAGCTGGTGGCCCTGGTCTAAAAAGGCCTAAAAATATGCCTTCTAAACAAACTTCCTGGAATAGTGAATGCAGGTTCTGAGGTGGGTCCCGGGGTTCTTCGGTTTCTACAGAATCTTACTCCTGATGCTGGAAGGCCTGGTGGGCACATCATCACTCTAAGGGGACTGAGGCCTGGGGGGTGCAGGAGGTGAGCTTCCAAATACCACAGATCTCAGCCCCTTCTTCCACTAGGTGGCGCTGTCAGGGATTAGCATGGCCACTCCAGGTAGTGGAGTACCACAACACCTTCAGGGCCTAGGGTAGGGCCTCTCACACACAGATGCTTCCCTAGGGTGGCTGCAGGGGTGGGGGGGGAGGAAGTGGGGGGAGCAGGCAGGCAGGCATCAATGGCTCTCAATGCTGGTCTTGCCAGATCAGCAATTCACAGCTTCAGAGACACCCCTCAAAACACCCTCTAGGAGAGGACACTGGTGGAGGATCCCAGCCTCCCTCATCCACCTGCTTTCTGGCCTCTCTTCTGCTCTAGTGAGTCCCAGCCCAGTGCTCGGAGAGAGCCATGGGACCCAGGCTGCATCCCAGGAGACTTTCTTGGCTGCCAAACACTGTTGGGTTGGTTAGCTACTTGGAGAAGCAGCCCCGAGTGAGCCTGGAGGATGCTTCGGGGTGGCCACACCCCTAAGGCAGGTTAGAGACCAGCTCTGAGCACTAAGGAAACCTTTTTTTCCCCTCCTCCTCCAGCTCTGCTCTTCCTACAAAGCTGTGACCACACTCTGGAGGGAACGGCAATTTGCTGGCTGTTCTACCATTCTTAGGGAGCTCTCTGAAGGAGGTATGCCTATTCAGAGTGGGGGTAGAGGTGCCTGAGGGGGGGGGCTCAGGAGAGTTCTGCCCAGCTAGTTCACTATCCCCACAAGTGGTCCCAAGCATCATCTGGAGCTCAGCAATGTAAATGAGATTCACAATGGCATCTCTGGGTCTTGGAGTTGGCTCAGTGGGCGAGGGTGCCATGTCTGACCACCTGAGCTTGATCTCCGGCATCCACCTGGTGAGAAGACTGGCTTCTGCCCCCTGACCTCCACATACACACCATGGTGTATACGTGCTTCTGCCAACATCACATGTAAATAAATAAATGTAGTAGCAGTAGCAGTTCTTCATCATCATCATCATCATCATCATCATCATCATCATCACCATCATCACCATCATCACCATCATCATCATCTAACAACGACAACTGCAGAAAGCTAAAACTGACCAACCAAACAGCGGCACCGCCGAGAGGCATGCCCTCATCCTGGTCACCAGTGGCCATGGATAGGGCTTAACAGGTCCTCGTCGTAAAATGTGGATGTCTCTCGCTTGGAGGACAGTGTCATCCCTCTCTGTGATTCCACAAGTCCCTTCTCTGAAACCCAGAGACGACTGGGCCCGTGAGCTGGGCCAGTGGCAAAGGCACTTGGTGTCAAGCCTGACCACCATGTTTGATCCCTGGAGTGCACACAGGGAAAGGAGACAGGTGACAGTCTGTGCAGTTTGTCCTCTGACCTCCACACTCCCACACACATAAAAACACAGTAAGTAAATAAGCATGTTCCACGGGTGAAATGCAGAGACGGGCTGCCACCCCCAGTTTGGGTGCTGCCTGAGCTAGGGCCCCGAAGCTGGTGTGGCGCCCTGGGTCCCACTGCTCCATTCTGGCAGCTCTGTCAGCAGGCGGGAAGCATTTTTAGGCTGTGGTTTATGTAATTGGACGCTAACCAGAGTTCTCTGAGAAGCTCTCAAACTGCAAACATTTTGTCAACACCTAGTTCAGAAGCGAGTGCTGCTTCCTTCGAAAGATGCCCACATGAGAAAAAAAAACGAGAGGCCTTTTTACCAAGGAAAGGCTTTTCCTTGGTTGAACCTCTGCAAGGGGCAGCAGGAGGTGTGTGCTTGAGGGGGGCAGGGGCGGTGGTGGGTGGGGACATTTGGAGCCATCAGAGAGAGGGGAAGGTGAGGATATCATTTCTCCTAGAATCCTGCTGCTGGCCTCAAGGCTATTTTTCCTCTTGAAGAAGCAGAGGGGATGGAAGGGCTTCTTAAACGTCCTAGACCCCAAGAACCCCCTAGGGATCTTGTTAAAAAAGCAGGTACTAACTCAGCACGTCTAGGGTGGAGGTCGGGGTTCTACTTTTCTAATCAGCTGCTGGTGGTGACCATGCCGCTTGTCCCAGGGGCGGTGAGGGGGCTCAGCACCCTCCCCTGAGCTCAGCACCTGTGTATGAGCCCAGGACAGATGCGGACGACACAGATTACCAGCCAAGGATATGAATGTACTAGAATCTTCACAGCCGCTCTGCGCACGGGGTGGAAGGGGCTGAGGACGTACAAGGCCTTGGTAGCACTGAACCGGAAGATGGTTTTTCCCTTGTTCAGCACGATGAAGGTCTGTGGACAGAGGGAGACAGCTGTCATCTTACAGCCCTTAGGTCATGGCTAAAGGGTAGGGAAGGAGTAAAGGAAGGGGGTCCTCCCTTTCCTGTGGACCCCTGTGCCTGGGCCAAGAGTGGCAAGGGACACTGGAGTCTGGGTGACGTCAGGCTGGCTGAGGTTTACTTCAGTTTCTCCAGTGACGTCAGGCTGGCTGAGGTTTACTTCAGTTTCAGAATTACCATCTCAACAAGGGTCTTCCAGCAGGGCGTGGCAGCATAATTGCAGCCCCTGGGAGGCCGAGGCAAGATGATTCCTCTGTTCCATGCCAGCCGCTTCTGCAGCAGAAGCCTGAAAGACCCAGGGAGGCTTCCTCCCTCCCTTTCTCCCACACTGCATGGAACTTCAGCAGAGAAGGCCCGCTTAAAGCCAGGCCAGCACAGACATACCGGTGGGGAGGGAAAAGAAAGCTGGAGTCATCCAGGCTTTCCCTGGGACCCAGTCTGCCTGAGGTCAGCCAAAGGTCAACCTCCTTCTGGCGCACAACCTAGTGTCTTTCTC
The DNA here is from genome assembly GCF_903992535.2 of Arvicola amphibius. Classification (NCBI taxonomy): domain Eukaryota; kingdom Metazoa; phylum Chordata; class Mammalia; order Rodentia; family Cricetidae; genus Arvicola; species Arvicola amphibius. The sequence goes on from NC_052049.1 coordinate 185,055,900, forward strand.
TTGGAGGGTTGTGAGCAGCCTAGGGTGGCCTGGGCTTGGAGGTCTCTAGAAGGTATGTGCCTATCTGGCATAACAGGGCGGGGGCAGCCGGGAGAGCCTGCTGAGTAGAAGCCAAAGGCAGCCAGCATGCCAGAAGCAGCAGAGATCAGAGATGGCTCACCTTCGTGGGCTGAGTGGATGGGACGAAGCTCTATAAACATTAAAATTTGGGCTAGCAGGACAAGGTAAACAGACAGATTAGAGCCAGAAGTTCCACGGGGGTGCCTCCCTCAGTCAGGGTCAGCAAGGGGCACAGGATGGAGTCTGGGGCACTAGGCAATCTCTGATCAAACATTCCTTGGCTCCGCCCACATGGGCTGCTGGAGGGGTGGGGCTTAGAGGCTCGAAGCCCACCCAGCCTGGACTCCATCCTTAGGCTCATCTGACTCCAACCGGCTTTCTGCTCCTCTCACAGGGACCTAGACTCTCTCTCGTCCATGTCCCTAAGCCCAATCCCACTTCTTCTGTCAGCTCTGACCGACCATGGCCGAAGTTTACCCACTCACTCACCTAGATTCCACCTTCTGGCCTAATAACGGTCACACTCACGCCCAACCCTGACCCTGCTCCAGTCACTTGAACCAGCGAGTTCCGGAAGCCTCAGAGGAGGTCAGCTTTTCTGACTTGTAGATTGAGAGCGTGTGGGCCTCTTCCCATCCACAGCTGATTACACATGAAGCTGTGCGTGTGTACATACACACAGACATGCACACACAGGCTTGGTCTCCCAAACACTGTCTCAAACCACAGCGACCGACACACTGACACACATTACATAGATCCTCACACTGACTACAATTCCCTTTCTGGCCCCACAGGGGTTGCTCTGACCTTAGCTTGGAGCTGAGCACAGTAACCCAGCAGCCTCCTTGGTCTCTGGTGCCTGGCCTTCAGGAAAGGCCATCCCACTACCAATCCCTACAATTAGATCCAGCAGTGTGGACAGTTGAGTTGGGATCCTATGCCTCTGTAGGATCTCTGTATGCCTGTCACCTTGTTTGGTGCAAGACGGTGACCCGTGGTCTGAAGAGGAGGCCAGGTCAGGCCCTTGTGGAGAAACAACATTCCGTCCATCTCTCCAGGAGCAAGAATGACAGAACCAGTCTTCCCCACAAGGCCCAGGAGACTACCGCTGTGGCTCAGCTTGAGACAGCTGGCTCTGATGATGATATTGGCTAATTCTCTGAGCTACCAGAGGGAGGGAGGAGCGCATGCTGCTTTTATTTAGGAGGGAGACCACTCAGGGCTTCCTTCCAAGTGCCCACACTTGGGAACAGGGAGGAATCCCCTAGAGGTGTCTACCAAAGCACTACACAAGAAGGCAAGAGTTTAGTGGTCCACCCCTCAACTTAGGATACAAACATCATTATTTATGTCTTTACCCCAGAACTCCAAAATTAAGGTGACTGGAATACAGATCAGTGGTAAGTCACTCCCCCAAAGCCCAGGGGAGCTGGCCCCACACAGAACTCCTCATAAGCAGAACCCCATCTGCCGCTGCCCTTCTGGGAGCTACCTAGACAGGTGAGGAGGATGTTGGGGGATGGCAGTCACCTTCTGGGTACTGTAGAAAGGGTCCAGGTCTTCCAGGGGCTCCCCAATGAGTTCTCGGGGTGGGTTGCCATAGAGATCTGGAAGCTTTTTGGAGGCCTGCAGGTCCAGCTGGGGCCGGGGAGCCTCCTCCTCTGGCAAGCCCTCACGACTCTCCTGTGATGTGGCCGAACCTCGGGCCTGCTTTTCCGCCATGCGCTTCTCAATGGCCGCCAGGGACTCCCGGGTGAACCTACGGAAGCTGCTGGTGCCCCGAGGTAACAGGAAGTTTGCCATCTTCTCATCCTGCTTCTGGAGGCACAGGCTCTCCTCAGGCTGCCTGGGGGGACGCTGGAAGACACAGACATATGCGTGATGGGGTGCCACAAGCAGAAGGCAGGGTGGTCAGTCAGCTATGCTGGAGCAAGAAAGGACACAATTTGCCAGTGGGTACAAGTGTCCCCAGTTGCCAATCGCTGAACAGGCCACACATGATTGACAGTGACCGGGGGTAAATACCCAAGGTCTCTCTGGCGGTGTGGCTTCTCCACTCCTGCCCCAGTGCGTGGGTCTGAACACCAGTGGCCAAGGGAAAGTGTGTCATCGTGTCAGTTTTACCCTGCCCACTCTGTACCAACGACAACATTCCGTCTGTGCTCTTTTAAGACACGTCCATCCCCAACTGGCTCCCAGGTGTTGCGATATAAAACAGTTCCACACTAGCCCCGAATGGAGTATAAATTAAAAGATTTATTTATTTGGGGACAAACTCACAGAAAGAGTAGAGATCCGCAGTCCTCGGCGTGCATGGGGAAACCGAACTCAACCCAGCAGCCAAGGGGCTCACGCACACCCCTATGTCCGCATTTATAGCACAAGAGACCACGCCCAAAGTGGGCTAGCATCCCAAAGATCATTGGCCGAAGGAGTTCCTACAGCACCTCCCCCTTTTGAACAGGGATGGACAGAGAGGCCATTTGTTCTATCCCAGATCCTGACAGAATGGGTCTTCTGCTCCCCCATGAAAGGTGAAACATGCATATATACCAGGAGTTGGCCCTGGATGGGACTAGGACCTCTTCCTCCTCTCCAGGGAATACTCCCAGACTAAGTGGTGTCCAGTTCCCAGTCCCCATGCCTTCACATGAGACCTGGGCACAGGAGGCAGCAATTGAGGGGGCATCAGCCTTTGCCCCAAGGGACCCAGGAAAACCTGTGGGTTTTCAGAAACAGCTGGGTTTCAGTTTCTGAAACTGAGGAGGTGGCATCCACATGTTGGCACTCCGGTGTGCAGAGCCATGCAGACCTCTGATGAGCAGCTCATGGGAATCCCTTGGGGGCAGCCCCATCATTAACTAGGCCGATTCTAAAGATGGGAAATGTGACGGGTGTGCCTCTGGCCCGCCACACTGTCACCTCTTCCCCCACAAGAGCGGACAAACAAATGCCAGTCCCCAGGGGACAGCAGCACCGGAAGACAGTGACCACTACTGCAGAGGACATCCAACAGGCACATGCGTGTGACGTCAAACCGGGAGAATGTGGCCCCCGGTGGCCTCGAAAGATTCAGAACCTGGTGCAAACACACTCTGTCTATGACAGCAAGGCAGAAGAATGCACTCCTGACTGCCTCACCAAAACAGGATGTGGCCAGAGGGCTCCTGACTATGACACCACGCCAGGGGGCTGCACTGCTAATTGCCACATCAAACCCGGGAATGGCTGGGCACCAGCTCAAGAAGGCAGTCTGGACACCTGCTGGAGATCGCTGCCAGGGACACTCTCCCTTCCTGTCAGCCAAGGGCTTTGCCCTGATCTCGCTCCTGTGGACCACGTCATGAATGACCCCTATAAGCTGCTGTGGCACCCACCCCAGCACATGGCCAACAAGGACCCAGGGTGTCCTGAGCACCTTGGACTGCAGGTATTCAACCAGGTGGCAAACTGGTGAGCACCTTGGACTGCAGGTATTTAAACATGAGCAAATGCAACACAGCCTCAAAGGGCACCTCGAGAGCTGTTGAGATGGTTCAGAGGGTAAAGGTCCTCGCTGCCAAGCCTGATGACCTGAGTTCAATCCTTGGATCCCCACAAGATTAGGGGAAACAGAGAGTTGATGCCTGGTGGTCATTCTTTGTCCTCCATGTTTGTTGCAGCAACAAAGGCACACATGAGAGGGGGAAGAAGGAGAAGAAGAGGGAAGGAGGGAGGGAGGAGGGGGTAGGAGCCAGGGAGAGCATACATGAGAATATAAATGTAATAAAATTAAAAATCATGGAGAGGGCACACCTAGGGACTGGGGAGATGGCTTAGTTGGTAAAGTGTTTGCCGTAAAGGCTTGAAGATCTCAGTATCCCCATGAAAAGCTGGGTTCGATAGTATTTGCCTGTGATTTTAGTGCCAGGAAATCATAGACAGGAAGACCCTGGAGTTGGCTGGGCTATCAACCTAGCCCAGGTCCTAGAGAGAGAAACCCAGCTCAGAAAACAAGTTGGACGCCTCCTGAGGAATGACACCCCAAGTTGACCTTTGGCCTCTGCACTAGGACACACACACACACACACACACACACACACAGAGCGAGTGAGTGAGAGAGTGCATCTGTGAGTGTGCATGCGCGGGCACGTGCACGAGTGCAAGCATGTGTGTGGACCCTGGGCAGGCACAGCACGAAACAAGTGTGGCAGAAGCAGAAGGCAGAGGTTCCTTTTACCGCTCCTTGGTCTGTCTGCAGCTTCTTGTTTGATTCACGTGAAGTTAAAGGACCATCTCTGTTAAAAATAGCAGGTGAGAGAGTAGGTCCCCACTTCCTAAGAGCCTCTCCCTGCCTAGCCTCCACCTCTAACCGAGCAGAAGGCTCAGCCTACAGCACTTATCGCCAAACATGAATGGCGATTTTTTTTCTTCCCCCTCGTTGAGGAGAATTTGGGTCATTCTAAACTTCCTTTGCACCTTCCCCCATTGCCAGAATCCACTATGATGAGCTTGCAAAAACAATAAAGTCGTTATTCATTTCATGTTAGAAACAAAGAGCCTCGCTGGGAGGACAGTGGGGCAGCCCTCTCCACGGTGAGCAATTGCTCCTTCTGTAAACTGGGAAGCCACCCCTTAGCTTGGGATTATCTGCTAAAAATAGTGTCCTCCGGATCACGGTATCCATCTGTGTCCACACGCCTGCAAGGGTGCTGGAGACACGTGGAGGCCCAGGGATGTGCACACGCTGGCAGAAGCGTGTGTATGCAAGCCCACACCTGCACCTGCATCTGCCTCAGTGAAGGATACTGACAATTTGTATTGAAATCCAGGATTCACACGAACAGATGCCAGGGAGCGCACAGGTGGGTGCATTCTCACACGCTGAACCTCTGTGGTAACAGCACCCAGATGGAGAACCAGCCCACCACCCCTCTCATGTGACCCTCCAGACAGCAGCATCAAGGGCAGCTACTCACTCCCTGACTAAGGACTAAGGACGTGGGTGAGTTCTGTCTCTTCATAGAGTTCTGGGGTTCTTGGAGGGACGGGGAAAAGCTTTGGGGGAAGGAGGGACGGCATATCCTCGTGAACTCAATGAAATATTTTCTTTTTAAAAAAATTATTAATTTATTTATTATGTATACAATATTTTGTCTGCAGGAAAGAGGGCACCAGACCTCATTACAGATGGTTCTGAGCCACCATGTGGTTGCTGGGAATTGAACTCAGGATCTTTGGAAGAGCAGGCAATGCTCTTAACCGCTGAGCCATCTCTCTAGCCCCTGAAATATTTTCTTTATCTATGAAGGTAGACCCAAAGACTTGGTATCACAACCCTGTCCCATCACGGCGGCTGTGGGTACCTCAGATATTATTATTGCCCGCAATTTCAACGTCACAGCACTTCCAACTCCTACTTGCTCCCATGTGAATCATTAGTGAGGCCCACACACTACTAAAAATCAGTTTGAAGTGTCCCAACAGCTTTTTTCCATATCAAGAATTTCCCGTTTAATACTATTATTTTGTCTTGAGAACTGTGATTCCAAGCTGAGCCTCTCTCTGTGGGCAGAGAAATCCAAGACTACAGCTCAGTCCTTGGTTAGTACTGACCTACCCTGGTGTCCATCCTTGGATGTGGGCAAGAGGACCCTCTGAGTGCTTTCTGGAGTTCTTTGATGCCTTTCCCATGATCCACCATGGTGGGTGTTAGCCTCTCCCTGGCTCACTGGGACTTTGGGGCATCCCTGAGCCCTTCAAGAGAGAAGCTTAGCCTGGGGACCCTAGCTTGCCCTGCCCTGGAACCTGACAGATTCCATTAGGAGTCCTACTGGGTTCAAGAGTGAGAGACAGCGTTTTTGGGGAGCCATGAAACTTCAAGAACAGCCTGAGGTCAGAGGACAGTAAGTTGGGTGTCCAAGCACTACCATACCTCCTTGCCCCCTCCACCCCAAGGGTTTTGGGTCCCAAGGAGGGTTAGCACCCACACCCTAGGGAGGCCCTGACATCAGAGGACTGTCTGAAACTAGATTCCAGATGAAGCTTCGCTGCCTCTCAGCAGTGGGGCAGCCTCAGGTTCCAAAGTAAACCTGCCAAGAGTGGCCTTTGTGTCTGGGCTACTCCTGATGGGCAGGCAGGCGGGCGGGCGGGCTGGATCGGCTTTCTCTCTTGTTCTACTGCCTGCACCTGGCCCTGGCCCTGGCCCCGCCCTCCCTTCAGCAGCTCAGAGCCTACACCCTGCTCTGCCTGGTGTAGCCCAGCTGCAGGATTACAGGCTGCCAGGGTGAGGTGGGCTCCAGAATGGTCTGAGCATGCCAAGGGTGTGGGGGCATCTGTGGCTGTGGAAGGCAGGAAGGAAACACAGTTGAGCAACCAGCTCCCGAAGCTGGAGGCTGTGGCAGGTGCACAGCAGGCCAGGTCCGCAGGCTACTCCCCTGCTCCAGGCAGCTTTCCCTGTGTTGGTGCCTCTCTCCCGCTGGCCCTCCAGCTGCTCTGGAGACTGGGTAGTAGCTGACCGCTCTGCCCGGGGCACCGTCCTGTCCTGGCAGGACTCTTGGGAGTCTGCTCCATCCTAACACATCCCTCCACATCAGATCACAGGGCACATGTCTCCCCGTGTCCCTCCAGCTGTGGAGTTAGTGGGAGCAAATGGTTTGGCCTCCTTCAGACTAGCTAATACTGGCACCCTTTCTGGTCATATGCCCTCCACCTTCACTCAATGGTTTCTCCTCCATTTGCAACAACCCAGGGCAGGCTCCTAACTACCACTTGGATCGCTGGGACTTAACGTTAATAGCGCCAACTTGACAGCGTTCAGAATCACCTAGGAGACATGTCTCTGAGCATACTCATGAGGGATTCTCTAGACTGAGTCCACCAGGGTGGGAAGACCCACCCTGCATGCCGGCGGCATCATGGGATGAAGTAAACAGAGAAAGGTGTGCTCAACACCAGGGCTTTTCTCTGTTTCCTGACTGCGGAAGCAATGTGACCAGTGACCTTGTTTATGCTGCCATGTCTTCCCCTCTATAATGGGCTTCATCCCCTTGAACCGTGAGCCAAAACAACCCCTTCCTTCCTCGGACTCTTTTTTGTTTGGCATTTATCACCGCGACAGGCGTAGTAACCACTGCACTGACTGAGTCCTCACATGGCCACACTCCTTCCCAGTCTGTGACAGCCATTCCCAAGCACTGCCTGTGTCCCCCTCTGCCACCCACAGCTGGCTCTTTTCCCTTCTAGACGTCTCTGAGCACTAACAGTCTTTGGGGATAAATCTGTTTACGCCAGTTGGCCTGGATGTCTCAATTTAGGGCAGGGAAAGGATTCTACTCTAACCTGTGGGACAGGAGGGGGGAGATACGGTGGCGGGTGTGTGAACACCATGGCTGCTTGGTGGGGTAAACACCCACTGCACAGGCCTTCCTGAGGCTCATGCCAGTGGCCGAAGATGTCACTGAAACGAACACAACCTAGAATGTAGATGTGGGTATTGTCCCCTGTCCTAAGGTTAGGGGACCAATGTTGGGTTGCCTGTCCCAGTCTGCACAGGACTTTTCTGGCTCTGGCAGTGAACTCACAGGATGCCCGCCACAGAGTGAGGAGCCCTCTTGTTGTCTAGCTCCGTGCAGCCCCTCCCTGCCTACTTCAGTCCCAGTGAGGAGTGAGGAGCTCTGGTGTTGTCTAGCTCCGTGCAGCCCCTCCCTGCCTACTTCAGTCCCAGAGCCTGAAAGCAGGCTCACTTCAGCCTCCTGCCTGAGTCATGTCTGGCATTTTGGTCGCTGTGGAATCAGAGTCTCTGGAACCCAGCATGCAAAGAATATTCTTTGCCATGTAAATTTATGCGCAGCCCTCTGTGGAAGGGGCTCCCAGGCTTCCTAGGAAATCTCCACCGGCTTCCTCAGCTCTGCGCTCCTTTTTCCTGCTTGGCAGTCCCATGATCGCTGGGCGGATGACCTACCACCCTGGCACCCATCCAACCTACCCAGGTCCATCTTCCCTGGCCCCGGTACTGCCCTTCTGCCTGCCCCTGGGTGCTAAAGAAGAGGTCTATGGAAAGAGTAACCTCAGAGCAGAGACTCACACCACAGAGAGGGAGGCCAGGGCACTTGTGACCCCCGGAACATGTCTCTTGTCTTCCACTCAAGTTGATGGTGTGTGCCAAGTGGGATGTTCTCTTACCCCCTGGGTGTCACCCCTTGACAGACCCCCACCCAAGCCTTGTGGCCCATGCATGCACCAGGCAACTTTGATTCTTCCTTTAGGAGGACATACTAATTAATACCTCAGCTCACTCATTTTGTTAATTGATTCAACGAGCAGGCATTCGGTGCCCACTGTGCGCACAGCCCTACAGTGGTTTCAGAGGATACTTTCCCAGGTGACAGTCCTCAAGTCAAGTGGTGGTGATCAGATGGGAAAGGATGCCACAGTACGGGTTCCACGTTGACCTGAAGGGCACTGTCCTGTCCAGGCTTGCAGAGACTGGTAATGAGGAAATGACCATGTCCAGAGACCCCTGACCCCATATCCATCTCTTCCCTTCCATGGCTCCTCTCCCCTATTCCCTCTCTTGAGAGAGATTTCCTGTTCCTATATGGGACAAGAAAGTGATTATAACTGGGTTCGGAAGTCAGCCCACACAGGTGAACTTGGACCCCAGTCATTTGCTTGCCAAAAGTCCTAGGGTGAGTTAATCTCTGTTTTGCCATCTGTCAACAGTTCCCTGTGGGGCTAGGAACTTTCCTGGAGACAGGACATAGGGTGCATGCCTTTAATCCCAGCACTTGGGGAGGAGAGGCAGGAGGATCTTTGTGAGTTTGAGGATAGCCTGGTCTACCTAGGGAGTTCCAGGATATCCAGGGCTACATAGTGACACAGTGAGACCATGTCTCAAAAAATTAGAGAGACAGATACACACACACACACACACACACACAGAGAGAGAGAGAGAGAGAGAGAGAGAGAGAGAGAGAGAGAGAGAGAGAGAGAGAGAGAGAGAGAGAGAGAGCGCTCTCCTATTTCAGAGTGCCGTCCTAACGTGTGAGTATCTTGCCGATCCTCTCCCAGGTCTCAACCACTGTACAAACGCAGTGGTCACGAGCTGCTGTTGCCATCGTGGGCTTTGCTGTCATAACCATGTGTCATTTAATCCCGAGGAGCCATAAGAATGACATCATTAGGCAGTTCTGTCCTGTGAGCATCAGCGTGTACTTACACATACCCAGATGAAGCAAATCAGTCACTTGCCGTGGTCACCTTCTTTCTTTCTCATGCTAAGGGGCTGCTCTACCACATGATAGCTCCTGGGACAGAACACCCCTAAACTCAGTGCAGCCTCAGTGCAACATGGAGCAGAGACACACACGGACCAAGTGAGGCAGCAGCCTGCTATTCCTAAGCAGGAGTGCGCAGCACAGAGCACACAGCACAGCTGCAGAGGCGGTTCAGTGCTTTAGGGCATGTGCCGTGTGTTCTTGCAGAGGACCCACGTCTGGTTCCTAGCACCAAAGTTGGGTAGCTTACAACTGTCTCTAACTCCAGCTCTAGGGGATTTGATGACGGCCTCTTCTGGTCTCCCTGGGCTCCTCATGCACGTGTGACCATAACTTCACACAGGCTCACACCTATACGCATGAGTGAAAAATTTTAAAAAAATCTTAAAAGCATACAAGCTAGTAACATTGTTGCTTACTGTTGCCAAGTATCACACACTATACATAACTGCACCTATACTTTATGCCTGCAATATAGGTTTGCTTCCACAGCAACACATACACACGCACACACACACATGCACACACAAACACACACACGGCAGTGCACTGTGGTGTTAGGATGGTTACAGCAGCATGAGGTGGTAGGTGTTTTCAGCTCCTTCAGGATCTCCAGAGACTGTGGTCCTCTGTGTGGCCCGCTGTTGCTGGGAACACTGTTACACAGCATGTTACTGCCTCATTGTTCTCATGGAGACCCAGCTCAGGGGGCCTCCTTCCACACCAGACCTTCCTATCTGCCTGCCTGCCTGCCTGCCTGCCTGCCTGCCTGTCTGTCTGTCTGTCTCTTTCCTTCTAAGCCCCTGGTTACCTGAATCTCCACATCACCTGGCAGAGAACTGATTTTCACATATACCTCGGCCACGGCATTCAATGCAGAGCAGAGCCAAATGGACTGGCTGGGTGAAGGAAGGAATGCAGAGTAAATGCTGTCTCACCATGACTCTGGCCCCTTTTCTGGGGGTGGACATGGGGCTAAGGGCCACGCCAGAATTGTCTCATGTTCTCTATGAGCCTGGTTCTCTCTCTCTCTCTCTTTCTCTCTCTCTCTGTGTGTGTGTATGCACACACACATTCATATCTGCACGTGCTGTTTGGGATCACGGTATTTCATCTTTGCTAGAAGCCCACGAAGGGAGGAGGGAGGGTATTATCCTCTTTCTTTCTAGGTGAGAAACCTGACGTTCAGGGATTAGGAAGCTCTGTCTCCTACCTCTGTGGTCAGAACCACGAGGAAGGGACATGGCTGGCATGTAAACACCCATCTGGACCGAGTGTGTGCGAAGACGCTGGTTCACCCCTAGGAGGCTGGCCTATGCTCACACCTGGGTAGATGCCTCCGGTTCTTCCACTGACAGAAGCGATTCTCTGGCAGTTTTCCTGTCAGCTCTGGCACTGTCCAACAGAGTAGCCACTCACTCACTGTGTGTGGCTCTAAGGACTGAGGATAGGGCTACAGTAGCCAGACAAGCCGCGTGTGACCACCCCCTCCTGTGCAGGCTCAGTAGGAGATAAAGAATGCCAAGCGGTCTGTTCATCATTTCTAATGTTGATTACAGTTAAATGCATAATCCTTAACTTGATAAAATACCTGATCAAAAGAAACGTGTTAAATAACTTGTGACTGACATTCAGGGTTCCTGTTCTATCCTGTTGGACATTGCTCAGCAAGTAGAATCTACAAGGCCCTACCTGCTTTGGCATCAGGCCTCAGGCTGGCCTCTGTAGGTGGGGGTGAGGGCCACAGGAGGGACTGAAAAAACTTGTCCTGGTAGACCTCCTGGTCTTTGGCAGTGGTTATGGGCAGCCATGGAAGCTAAAGCCACAGGTTGGGGTGATGGGGGACGGGGGACTACGGGGGAGGGGTCGACAGCATGTTCACCCCATTCCGCCCGCCCAGGCAATTATCTGTACAGCCCCGGCTCTCTGGGTTAACTGCTTGGACAAAGACTCCATGGGGGTGCCAGCTGGTGCAATGGCCTCTGCATTCAGAGGTCCCTGTTCCCAGATCAAAGGCACATTGACACGTCCTTGCACCCAGCCTCAGCTAACCTGCTCCCTGCTGGCTCCTCTCCTTTGAGGCTGCTGCAGAGGCATTAACCCTGCCTAGTCCAACACACAAAGAGGAACAGGGCAAGTTTGAGCAACCCCCCCCCCACCTCCAAAAAAATCTCGGGGAAGTCCTGGCCAATCGCGCCCATTCCTCCCAAGGAGAACACGCCCACCCCAGCTTCTGGGGATGCCCTAATTTACACACATTTGCATCTCATTTATTCCAACACCAGGCTGAGTCTGCCGACAGGAAAATCCTATCAGCTTCAGCTCTGCAGAAGTGAAGCCCCAGGCAGGGACAGAACAGGGCTCCTCTTCAGGACAGGGCTCTGTCCAGGGCTGGGGGCTGGAGTGGGGTCTAGCTTATCTGGTCCTAACTTGGTTTCACCCACCTGCCAAAGACAAACCAAGAGTTCCCCTCCTAACTTTGCCTTTTTCTCTTCCCCCTCCTCCATGGCAAGCATGGGGCAATGTCTCCTCCTTTCCACCAGTATCTAGATGCCTGGTCAGGGGAACGGGGAAGCCCCGGGATTCCCAGAGAACACACACTACAGTACAGTGAACACAGCACCCTTGCCCCTGCCCAGCCTTCCTCCTCAGCCTCTGCAAAGGCAGCATCTTCTCTTCTCCAAGGGCCCACTGCTGCCCAGCCTTGGGTCCTCAGAGCAGGATCATGAATGATCTAACACCCCATGACAGTCACAAAGGGGTGCATGTGCCCCAGACTCTGAACAGGTATCCATCCCCGCACAGTGGCCCTGCTCCGGCTCCCACAGACCCTCACAGTACGTGAGACAAGAAGACGGCCACCAGCATCCCAACTCTTCCTGTTCAGTTCCTTCCAACTCCTTTCTGATGCCTTAGATGAAAAAGGCTTCGCAGGGTGCCATGGCAACCGAGACACCTACTGTGTGCATCAAAGGAGCTATACGTGCCTCCGGGAAACCTGGGAGGCTCTCTTTCTGAGGTCTCTTGTTGCCCAGAGGGAGATGAAATAACCCACAGAGACAATGATCAATGCCACAAAGGTGTCCAGGACAATACTATAACCAAACATGTGACTCTCTTCCTTAATGCTCTTTTCAGCTGAAGTAGACTTTAAACTCAAGCAAACACACTCATCATGTATGTGCAGTTAGATAAGTGTTGACAACTGCACACACATGGGTAAAATGCCACCCCAACTAGACAGAAAACATCGCCCTTGTCCCCTAAAGTCCCCCTTCTGTCCCTGCTTACTGCCTACCAGGTAGAGTCATTTGGAACATCACAAATGCATATGGCTCTTTTAGGCAGGCTGGCTCTCGTGGGTGAGTACGCTTTTAAGCTTCCCCTGCACAGGGGCTAGAAGTGACCCATGTGGGCACAAATCCTTAATTCCGTCAGAGAGACGAGGACTGGAAGGTGCCTGGTGCCCGCTCTCTCTGGGGATGGTAGGCTGCAGAGACTCCTTAGGAGGATTTGTGTCTCCTCGCCTCGGACAGATTCTGAAACGGAAGCTCAGCAATTATACATCTAATCGGCACTCAGGCTCAGCGAGCGAGTGGGGGCTTTCCCTGGGTTTCCAGCGCTGTTGGCAACTAGCTGTCGCTTTATTTAACTGGCAGTCTGTGCTGCATCCGACCCAAGTGCAGTGCTGGGGTGGGCGCTGGGCGCCCGTGCCTTCTGCTCAGGTCTCTGGCTGTGTGGGTAGGCCTCTGTCCCTCAGCCTCCCTGCACTTCCATGCCAACTGGTGACCCCCAGGTCTTGGAAAGGAACGGGCTGGACTTCTGCTTAGCTGGGTAGCCAGAGGGGTTTGTCTGGGTTCCCTGCCTGGACCAACGAGGCTGGGCTTCAATTCCAAGCAGCAAGGACTGATTGTTGAGGCTGGTCCCTCCCATGGCAGGATACCCCTGGCAGCTCTCTCACCCAGGCTGCCTCAGGTGCAGCCAGCAAACCACTCTCCTGCCTAAGCTGTCGGGCTGCCTCTCCCTACTCTATGATCTCTTTGAAAACCACCTCCAAAGCCGCTTCTTCCTCTTCCCAGGACTTCTAAGAATCCAGACCTGCCAGAGAGGCATTTTCTGCCTTCCCCGTTCAAGATGAGCCGCCACTGTTCAGAAAGCACCATTCGAGACCTAGGCACTGACCGACTAAGGCCTGCCTGTGTCTCTGGTGACCTTGAGACCCTTGGATAGCCAGTGCTGTCCCTGGATCCAGGGACTGTGAACTCAGTATGCGGGGTTCTCTGAGTGGGCAAGAGAGCAACCCAGGGCCACACAGACATTGTAAGAAAGGCTCCATCCCTGGCATCAGCAAATGCCCCTGGGGGGACTCCACTTTCCACTGCCTTCCTGGGAGATTTAAAGAGAAGGCACTGACGAGGAGAAAAAGGACTCAGCCTAGAACATAAACACTCTCTGCCTACCTACGACTCTGACGGACCACAGGCAGCAGACCCAAGCCCAGCCCTCCCCTGCAGTCTCCAGCACTAGGCTCCAGGCCCATCTCCTCCAGGAATGCTTCCGTTTGATCAACCCTGGAGAGGGGAGGCTGGACCTCCATTCCAAGTTTGCCTTCTGCTTGTTCTGGGCAGGTCTTTCTGGCCCTGGGGGTGATGTCGGGAGGCTCCAGGCTCCTCAGTACCCCTGTCTATCCCTTGACAGTAGAAAGAAACTGAGGAGTAGATCTAAGATCCTATGTCCGTGATGCCTGTCCCCAGAAAGTCTGGGGGGTCCCAGGCCCCAGGACTTGACATGGGGTCTCTATAAATAGTGCCAGCACATATTGATCATCTTCAAAAGACACGGTATGTTCTAGGCCCACAGGAGAGGAGAGCCGTATCTAAAAATAGCTTCATTCCCAGGAACTGCTGCCAGCACCAGCCCAAGGAGTGTGGTGTAGGCACACAGAAGGGGCAGTCCACTGAGGGGGTAGGAGGGGGTGGGGTTAGAACAGAGGCTCCGTGTCTCTCCATCCCCACCCCTTTCTCTGTGTCTCGGGCACAGCGTGCATTCATGGAGCTCCTACCCCAGGGCCTTTGCACAGTCAGCTTCCTCTTTGGTACGCTCTCCCCACATCTGTCCTGTTCTTCAGGTCCTAGATCGGTTGCCTCGTTCAGACGGTCCCCGGTCAGCGAGGCTATACTGACTCACTATCTCTCGTCAGGAGTCCTGTTCTACCCTTCCATGGCACTTACCACTACCTAAAACAATTCTCTGTGTTTCATGACATAGTCCCTCTCCCCGTTACTCAGACTTCACAGGGCAGGGATAACGCCTGTCTTAGATACCTAGAACCCACCATGGCCCAAAACAGATGCTGAATGTCCCCACCCTCCAGGCTTGACACCCCTGCCTCTGAACTCTGTGTGAGACAAGCCTGGCCATCAGACTTAAGCCATTCCTACAGCTGCCCTGCTGCACCCCCAAATGTCCAGTCTCCATCTGTGCCCTCTCTTCTCTCTCCCTGACTCCTTGTAGTTTAGCCAAGGGGCTTTGGCTGCAGTCCTTCTTCTTCAAATTCTGTCACCATGGACACCTGCTCGAGGCAAAGCCATCTTGTCCCCTGTCTCCCAAGACAGTTCTCTTCCCTAGAGAAAGGATCCACTCTCCATGCTGAGGCAGGAATCGGTTCCCGCCATCACCTTTCTCGCAGAGGCTTGCGGAGCCTCTCCAGGCTCCGACCGGCCCAGTGAGAAAACTGTGACGAGTGGGCCTCACAGGTGCGGTTCTGACCCAGAGGCTTCTGGTCCTTTACCTGAGATGTTCCCCATAAGCCCTTGCTCAGGCATGCACCGCAGGACTGCCTAGCCTAACGCCAAACCGGACCCCAGCTCTCATGCGGTCCTGTCCCTCTCCTACCCTTCCAACCATCAGACCCTTCGAAGTGCTGTCTGCCCATGTTCCCTACACCATCCCCTCCTGCTCACTGCTTAACCCACTCCGAACCAGCTTGCATCCCTGACCCGTTCCCTCAGCAGAATCCATCACACAGGGCAGCACGGCCGTGGGCTCAGAGTGCTGTTTCTCTTGCCGAGGTCACCGGCACCCTTGCTGCGGCTCAATCTAATGGGCATTCTTTCTAAATTATTCAGCCTTGCTCATCTGTCCATGGACGGTGCCAAAGGTACCTTCTAAAAATCTCTCAGCAGAAATGGGGGATTTCCCTCTCCTGGGAGAGTGGCCCTTTCTGCCTCGGGTCAGTGCCAGCTACTCTCCTGGCCTCCCTCCTGCCTGGGCTGTCCAGTGTCTCTGAGCTTCTGGCTCCAGCCTCGCTCTCTAATGTCATCAGAATCACCTGTTTTCAGAAGGACGGCTGCCTGCTCCACCCCAGAACCAAGTGAATTAGCATGCCTGGGGGTGGAGCTTCAGGGCGGACGTCTTTATGTAAAGCTTTCCAAGTGATGTTCTGGTGGCTGGCCAGCAGCCCTGACTCCAGGGTCCAGCCGCCCTTCTGGAGCGCCTACCTCCAGCCCAGGTCTCCTTCTGCAAGCTTCCTTCTTAGATCTTTTTCTCTAATGCCCAGATGATGTGGTATTGCTCAGGTCACTGTTGCCCACCTATGTCCCCCACTGTGCATACAGGATAAGGGGTGGGCACTTCTGGGCACCCTGGAGGACACCAGAGTGTCACCAGTGGCCTGCCTGGTGACACTTCCTCAGCTGAAGGACTTCCTAAGTTTGCACAGGCCCTGTCTACACTGGGGAGGAGGCACAGGCCCCGTCTACACTGGGGAGGTGGCACAGGCCCCGCCTACACTGGGGAGGTGGCACAGGCCCCATCTAACACTGGGGAGGTGGCACAGGCCCCATCTACTCTGGGGAGGTGGCACAGGTTCTGTCTACACTGGGGAGGAGGCACAGGCCCCGTCTATACTGGGGAGGAGGCAAAGGCCCCGTCTATAATGGGGAGGAGGCACAGGCCCCATCTAACACTGGGGAGGTGGCACAGGCCCCGTCTACTCTGGGGAGGAGGCACAGGTTCTGTCTACACTGGGGAGGAGGCACAGGCCCCGTCTATAATGGGGAGAAGGCACAGGCCCCATCTAACACTGGGGAGGTGACACAGACCCCATCTAACACTGGGGAGGTGACACAGACCCCATCTAACACTGGGGAGGTGACACAGATCCCATCTAACACTGGGGAGGAGGCACAGGCCCCGTCTACTCTGGGGAGGTGGCACAGAAGTCACTGACCCAGCTGCTGATCCCTTCCAGGCCTTCAGCTTCGCCATCTACGACACAGCTGTGACTGTGGTCCCCACCTCTGGAGCTGATGTGGGGATAACTGGGAAATGCACCCTCTGAGTACCTGGCGTGGTCTAGTCTACAGAAAGCCCTCAGGGCCTGTTCACCATTTTAGATAAATTCCCAATTCCTGAGCAGAGGTTGCCAGCACCCCTGTCGGTATGTGACTGTGACCTGGGCTCTTCCTCACGTCGCGGGACCCATCAGATCACTCAACTAATGGCTGCTTTGTCCCTCTGTGTTTGCATTGGTTGGTCAACGACCTGGAAAACCCCCGTTCATGCGTCAAAACCCAGGTGGAGGTTATCTCTGCTAGAACAAGACTCTTGACTCTCAACTAAAATCCCGACCTCTTTTGTGTTTCCGGGCGACACCTGTATCGTTGTACACCAAAAAGCCCCCTCAAGGACTCACAGGAATGAGCCTCCTGGGAAGGAGACACTGCTCCAGGCTGTGTCTTCTGGGTGGACTGCCTGGGCACCAGCCTCCCCTACTCCTCCATTCCCAGCTGTCTCTGGTGCTCCCTCCTTCATGCCAAGTGAGTCAACTGTGGAATGCGTCCAGGGGTGTTGTGGTCACCTCCACATACAGGGACGAGGCAGTCTAGAGGACAGCTGCCCATGGCACCTCGGGCTTTGAAAACTGCTTCTTAGCACCCGAGGGCCGCCCTTCTTTCTTTCTTTGCTGTGTCTGTTTTGTTTGCTTTTTTCGAGACAGGGTTTCTCTGTATAACAACCACGGCTGTCCTGGAACTCACTTTGTAGACCAGACTGGCCTCGAACTCAGAGATCTGCCTGTCTCTGCCTCCCAAATGCTGGGAATACAGGACTACTCTGTCTATTTAGACCCTCTCTGGTCAATTCTAGGCCAATGTGGCCACCAGGAAATAGAGTCCAAGGCCTGTTACCCTTAGTGTCCTCCCCAGTCCAACTATTATGTGTGACCTTGGATTAGTCCTTGACCTCCCTGGGTCTTAGTACTTGCGGTGGAGAGGGATGGATGAGTTGGAAAGTTAGCGGAGGCTCTTTTCAGAACCTTAGGCATTTTAGCAAAGAACTGGTGTCCCATGTTCCAGCTGCCCCTTAATTTCCCTTGCTTCTGAGGCAGCAGTGTGTCCCGCCTGCATCTCATCTTCCCGCGTATGACCGTATTTATGTGCATCTGCCCAATTTTCTAACAGGGAGGGGATAGGGACAAGTTAGGGAGTCGAAAGGAGGATAGAGGGGCTTGGCGCCATGTGGCCCAGGCCTCAGTTCTGAATGATAATGAGTCTACAGAAGGTCTGGGGTTCGTGGGGGCTCCTGTTCTGTGCTTCTCTGCATGGTGCTTGGGGTCACTGCTGTAAGAGGCAGCTCAGGACCCCAAGGCCACGCTGGTCTCATAGCCAAAGGAGACTGAAGTCGCTAAGGAGACAGAGTGAGTTCTGTGGTTGGTGGTTGTATGCTGCCCTCCAACAGGTGTTTGGAAGGCCTGCCTCCAGCCAGGGCCTCATCCCTAGCATTTCCCGCATTATAAGCACCACTGCCACCAGTCCCCACTACATCGCTGTCCCCACCAATACTCAGACAATGCTAGGCACCTCCACTTCCTCTCAGGGCGCCTCCAAAGACAGTCAAATAACACAGAGGTCCGGAGCTGCCTCCCTCTCCCGTTAGGGTGAGCGAGTCTGTCCAGGTCAAAGCAAGGGGAACGAAGAATTCTCCCGAATTTCCATGTCCAGACATCTGTCCCCTCTCCTACAGATACAGGAGATGCGACTGCTTCAAGGCGACAACAGGGCACTGAGATCTCGGCATGGTGGGAGCGCCCGGAGGCAGGGCACACTCGTAGATCTGACCCCCGATAGCGCGCACAAATCCCTTCCTGGGGTGCAGAGATTTCGTCTAATCCAGAGCATAGCCCGGGTGCCGGGTCCCCCCACGCTCCCGGGCCCAGGGAAAACCAGCGCTCGGCCTGCTCCCTAGTCCTGGCCGGTGTCCGCTCAGCCCTTTCACCCTCAGCTCTCGAGAGGCACATTCTCCGCGCGCCTTGTGGCTGCTCTGACCTTGGGGTCTCCGGCCTCGGGAATCCGGGTCCCAATCCCTGCCCCTCGGCGAGCCTGCGCCAGCGATGGCCCGGGAGTCGGGGCCGAAGCTCCCCATCCCCCGGCCCTCGACAGCGCACGGGAAACCCGGAAGGAGAGGGGACGGGAGGAGACCCGCGGCGAACAGGGACGCCCCAGGGAACCCCCGGCCCGGGCCACCTGCGCCTCTCCCGCCCCTCCCCCTCTGGGACAGCGGCTGCCGGGTGCTGGGGACCCGGCCGGGCGGCTCCGGGCCATCGGGGAGGAAAGTTGGGCGGCGGCGGACACAGGGGTACGGGGGGCTGCGGGACATGGGGGGCGCTTGCTCACCTGCTGGTCCCCGACCCGCGCCCCGGGGTGGGCGGCTGCAGCGCGACGCGGACTCGGCTCGGCTCAAGGCTCGGGGCAACGGGCGCAGGTTCAGCGGCCCCGGGGGCGCGATCCCCGCATCCCACGGGCGCTGCCGCCGTCTCGGCTCCGCCGCTCGGCTCGGGCTCCCGGGCTCGGCGGGCGGCGCGGGCTCGGGCTGGGGGCGGGGTCGGGGGCGGGCCCCGCCTGGGCTCGGCCTGGGGCTCCGGGGCCCCGGGCTGGCTCCGCCCCAGAGCGACGCGTCCGGGGCTCCGCACGTGGCGCTGCGCCCGCCCGGCCAACGGGGAGAGCCACCCAGCCCCGGCGGGGCGCACGCCCACCGCCCCTGATCCCGGGCGCGCCCTGTCGGAGACCGCCGCCCACGCAGACGCGGACAGACAGACACGCGGACGCACACCGACCTGCGGACGCTTCGCCACAGAGAGCCACCCACGCAGACCTGGACAGGCGCACGCCGACAAACATTGGCACACACGCCGCCCAAGCCAGAGTACACAGACACGCCCCTCCTCGCTGCCTTGGGGACCCTACCCCAGACATCCCATTTATCCACGTGGATACGGGCATGACCTGGCACCCATGCTGGAATAGTGACACAAACATATCTATATTGACATACATGCACACGGATACAGATACCGACACACAGTTATGCACATGGACATAGACACCAATGACACATGCTTGGGTTGAGGAACACATCCTGACAAACTTAATGACACCCTCGTGACTTAGAGACACACATCCACTTACACATTGACATGGGGACACTTAGAACCACATTTCTAGAGACACAATGACAGTACAGAAACGTGTAGGTATCTGTGTGGACACGCTGACACACAGGTGCGGTCAGAAACAAAATACACAGACAGCCCCAGTATCAAATACACATCACCAAACGCTAGGACTCCCACGGAAGCCTCCACACACCCTCTTGAAGCACAGCCAGTCGGATCCACAAGGAACTATCAGGTCACTACCATAGATCATTGCAAAGGACAGTGCCCCTCTCCCTTTGCGGCGGCACTGTCCAGGGCTGTCACAGGAGTGCAGAGGTACACACATGTATACACACCAGAGGCAAGCTGGGACCATCCGCTTGTTTGTTTTGTTTTGAGACAGGGTCTCATTGGGTATCTCTGGCTTGCTTGGAATTTGCGATAGGGACCAAGCTGGCCTCGAACTCACAGTGATTTGCCTATCTTAGCCTCCCAAGTGTGGAGATTAAAGGCTTGTGCCATCATGCCTTGTCTAGCAACTTCTTTATAGGAATTTTGAGGTGGCTGTGGGCCAGTGGTGTCTCCAGGAGTTTCTGGAGGACATATAAAAAAGTGATGTTCAGGACACAGGACTCTGGCTCTGAACGGGTTGGGGTGTCAGGAGGGTCTGACTGATGGACCCCAGATCAATCTGCCATCACCGGCCAGTAGTTCCAGCCGGGTCTGAGGTTGGTCAGCAGCTCCCACTAGTGGTCAAAGTGAGACGTGCATCCAACGTCCCCGTAGCAGATCCCACTGTAAGGACCTGCCTTCCAGAGCTGAAGCCCACACCCATCAAGCAGGAGGCAAAGGCAGTGACACGAAGGTCCCTCCCTTCCTGAGATCTTTAACCACCAAGCTTTCAGATTCAGACTTCCAAACGAACTTGGAGAATGGAGAGAGGCTGAAACTAAAGGTGCTGGGGACGAGAGGGGAGACTCCCTTACTCCTAATCCCAGGCAGTTTTATCCTTTCTCCTCAGTGCTGGGTCAGATGTTGCCAGGAGAGGTGGGATACACAGTGACTTAATACACTAGGTTTAAACCGTGTGTGTGTGTGTGTGTGTGTGTGTGTGTGTGTGTGTGTGTGTGTGTGTGTGTGTAGCGTGTGAAAGGAGAAATGAAAATCTATATCCAGTGGAGATTTCACCAGGAACACACATCTGGAGCTCTGAGACAGGATGCAGAGTCTAAGACAGGGCAGCCAGTGTCTGGAGTAGCCACCCTCACTAAGAAACCGTACAAAATCCAGGGCTTCCCTTTCTTCTTTCCAGACCTTGTTTAGCGAATGAGGACTACGCAATGATCAGTCAGAGCCAGCAAGATTTTTCTTTGGCCCCTTTATCCCCCTCCCCAGGTTTAAGGTTGAAATTAGCAAACTGGCTTTAAGACTCATCTCTTGTATGACTGTGTCTGCTTCTTTTCTCATGGCCAAGGCACAAGACCTGGTGAAAAGCAACTTAAGGAAGGAGGGAGGGGTCCTCTTGGCTCACAGATGGAGGGTACCACCCATAATGGTGGGGGAGGCCTGAGCAGGGGCAGAAGGTAGCTGGTAACATTGTGCCTGCTGTCAGGAAGCAGAGACTCATGGGTGCTGGGACTCAGCTCACCTCCTCATTTTTATTTTGTCCAGGACCACAGCCCATGGAATGATGCTGTCCACAGTCAAGGCGCATGTTATCTGGGGACTCGGTCAGTCATGCCCAGAGGAGTGACTCCTGGGTGATTCTGATCCTGTCAAATGAACAGGAACCATCACCAGTGCGTGCTCGCTTTCTTTCTTTCTTTCTTTCTTTCTTTCTTTCTTTCTTTCTTTCTTTCTTTCTTCCTTCTTCTTCTTTCTTTCTTTCTTTCTTTCTTTCTTTCTTTCTTTCTTTCTTTCTTTCTTTCTTTATTTCTTCTCATGCCGCTACCCCACTGCTGTCCTCCCTACCCCACTGCTGTCCCCCTACCCCACTGCTGTCCTCCCTACCCCACTGCTGTCCTCCCTACCCCACTGCTGTCCCCCTACCCCACTGCTGTCCTCCCTACCCCACTGCTGTCCCCCTACCCCACTGCTGTCCTCCCTACCCCACTGCTGTCCCCCTACCCCACTGCTGTCCTCCTATGGAGCATCCCTCCTAACCTAAGGGAGCTCCTGAGAATGCGCATGCCCCTGTAGGGAGGTGTTAGCACTCCTGTGCGTGCTACAGGCTTCTGTTTTATCTCTCACTGCCCCAGGCTCTAATTTTTATGTGTCCTCCTATCAAACCTGCTCATAGAAAAGTACACACGTCTTAAACCTTTAATATCAGGGCTTCTCCCAAACATATCTTTAACCAGCACATGGAGACCAAATACTACCACATCCCCAAATCCCTTCACAGTCTCTCATTGCCAGGCTTCCACCCACTCCCCAGTGCTAGCGGCATCAAATTCCCTTAGCTAGCTTACCCCCCTTTTTAATTTTTTAAATCTATTTTATTTTGTGTATGTGTGCATATACACATGTAGTATGCCATGCAAGGGTTCGTGTACGTAAGTCAGAGAGCAATTTGCAGAGTCAGTTCTATCTTCCTACCATGTAAATTCTGGGGTTCGAACTTGTGTTGTGAAACATTATTTTAACTGGGCAAAGATGTGTTACATTTGTTTGTGCTGCAGAATATTAATTTGACTATGTAAAGGTGTGTTACTTTTGTTTATGCCGCATCTGTTTAGCAATGTAATGATATCTGTTTCATTATGTAAAGATGTGTTACATTTGTTTCACCTTCCTGCCTAAGGCACCTGTTTGGTTTAATAAAAAACTGAATGACCAATAGCTAGGCAGGAAAAGGATAGGCGAGGCTGCCAGGAAGAGAGTAAATAGAACTCTGGGCTCAAGAAGAAGGAAGGAGGAGAAGACAAGGGACAGGCTTGTGGCAAGAAGCCAGGCAGCTACCTCCAGCCAGACAGTGAGAAGCAGTTGAAAGAAAGATATACAGGGAAAAGAAGTAAAAAACCCTGAGGCAAAAGATAGATAAAGAGAGACAGAATAAAGTCAGTTAAAAGAGCTAGCCAGAAATGAGCCTAAGTTAGAGCTTTCATAACTAATAATAAGTCTCTGTGTCATTATTTGGGAGCTGGTTGGTGGCCCAAAAGAAAAAATCTGGTACAAACTTGGGTCGTTAGTTTTGGTGGCAGGTGCCTTTACCCACTGAGTCATCTTGCTGACTCCGCCTGCTTAAAACTTTTTATTGATGATGATGATGATGTGGCTGGTGGGTGCCGATGCCATGACCCACTTTGGACAGCTCAGGAGTCTACTTTGTGGATTTGGTTCTGTTCTTCCACCTTTGTGTGGTTTGGGTGGTGTGGTGATATTTTGTTTATGATCTAACAAATAAAGCTTGCCTGAAGATCAGAGTGCAGAGCTAGCCATATTAGTTAGCCATAGAGGCAAGGCAATGGTTGCACACCCCTTTAATCCCAGTACTCAGGAGACAGAGGCAGATGGATCTCTGTGAGTTCAAGGCCACCCTGGGCTACATAAGACTGAATCAGTCTAAAAGAGAAACAGAGCCAAACCAAGTGGTGGTGGCTCACACTTTTAATCCTAGTATTTGGGAGTCACATGCCTTTAATCCCAGCACTAAGGAGGAGGAGACAGGAAGGGATATGGCTGAGTAGAGAGAGGAATATAAGGCAGGAGGAGACCGGCACTCAGGGCAGTCAGTCTGAGGACAGGACTCCCCCTTTGCCTTTGGTTTGAGCATTGGTAGAGGCTAGAACTCTCTAGTGGCTGGCTGCTCTGCTTCTCTGTTTCTTCAGCTTTCACCTCCATAGATGACTCTGAGTTTTTTTTTTTTTTTTTTTTTTTTTTTTTTTTTTTTTTTTCCAATTAGAATTTGGGCTACGGAGTGGAGCCTTTGTTTACCCACTGACCCACCATGCTGGCCTTCAGTTTGCTTACTTTGGAGATGTGTCTAAAAAGGAATCACGAAGTGGAATCATGTTTATGCTTCATCTTTCAAAATTGGTTTTATATTTGTCAATCCATCCAAATTACTGTTTTGTTTTTGTTCTAGTCCATTGGCCCTTCTGTGAATATGTGAACATCGATTTTTTTTTATCCACTGTACTGCAGATGGACGTTTGAGTGGTTTCTAGTTTAGGGTGAACATTCTGGAATGTGAGCTTGGGTGGACGTGTGTGCCTCAAGCCTGACAAGAGTGTCTGCCTGCCTATGGTCGACAGTTCTCCAGACTGGTTCTACCAGCATTCACAGCACTTACTGGGAACATGCCAGTTCATCTCCATTCTCTAGCACAGGGTATTTTTGTTATTTTTGCCTTAGTCGCTTGAGTGGGTGTGCAGAGGTTTCGCATTGTGGTTTAATTGACATTTCCCTGGTGACTAATGAAACTGAGCGCTTTTCCATGGTTTATTGGCCATTTGTGTGTTTGCACTTTTCATTTATATAAATGGGCATTGTTCAAGATTCCATTCTTTTCCTCCCCCCACCCCCACCCTGTTCTGCCTTTGAGCTCAATCTATGGCAGCGTGGTGTAGGCAGCCCGCTCTTCGCTTCACTCAGCTACAGCGTGTCCTGTGTGAAGACCCCAGCCTTTCTCTCCCTCCATTCCCACGGAGGTGGGCTTGGGCTGCCTCGTGGATGATAGAGTAGTCTTGTGCCTCTGTTCTCTTCACCTTAATTCCAGAGGTAGAGAAGGGCTAAGAAGTGAGTGCAGCCGGGTCTGAGAATCCAGAAACCTTGCCAGAGGAGATGGTGCAAGAAGAGGCCAATGCCCAGTCTTTACAGACCTCATACAGAGGCCCCGCTCAGCCACCTCCCTCCTGGCGCTGGTTCTCCCAGTTGAAGCTGCTGGATCTGAGCTTTGTAAGGGTTATCTGCATCTTAGAGGCAGGAGATGTCCTGGAAGGAAGGGGTTTTAATAAGACCCCTGAATCCTGACATTCTCTTGTGTGCCAGAACCCTCTCTCCAAACCCCTCCTCCGTTGCGTGTGTGTGTGTGTGTGTGTGTGTGTGTGTGTGTGTGTGTGAACAATCTCTGTTGTTGTTCCACATGGGCCATCTGACTTTTAAAATCGTTGTTATTTTGAGACAATCTCCGACTGGCCTGGAAATCACGCCTTAGATGATGCTGGTTGGCTAGTGAGCCTCGGGATCCGCCCACCTCTGCCTGCCCAGCCCTGGTTGGTTAGAACCCACGGATCCAATCACCTCTGCCTGCCCAGCCTTGGGATTCCGAATACATACCAGTACATCTCAGCTGGAGAAGAAACCCAGGTATCCATGCTTGCACAGCACACTCAAGTCACCTCCCCAGCCCCAGGACGCTGGTTCTTAATACTCACTCCACTTCGCACTAAGCGTTCTGCCAGTGGGGAAAGAGCTCTTGAGACTGGGCGACTCCCTCAGCAACCGTCTGTCTGGAAACAGTCCTGCTCCTCCCCATCCCCACCTTTCCTTCTCTGCCAGTGTCTCTCATGAAGGCTGCAACATCTGGAGTTTGGCTCTCAGACTCTCCTGGATTCAGTGTAGATGTGGAAGTTGAGGTTGGCCAAGGGTCCTAAGCACACCTTGGCAGGGAAGGCAACTTTCCTCAGAAGAGCCCTTGAACCACGAGGCTAGTTGCCATCCCTCTGCCATCCAGCAAGGGCGGAGCGCTGACAAAGGCTCTCTGACATGAAGGTCCTGCCCCAACCTTGACTCCACAGATGATGAGCATGGAGCCATTGCCTGGACGCTTCTCTCTCTTCACTCTGGACATACCAGCTCTCCTCTCCAGGCGTTTTTGAATCCCACTCAAACTTCCAGAAAGTTCTTTTCACCTCTGCTCTTGGTTCCTCTTCCGTTTTTCTTTTATTGGTGCCCATATACCATGGAATTTTAAACTATTTACTATTAGTGTGTTTGCGGTGTATTGGGGGCCACCGTCCTGCAGCGCATGTGTGGAGGTCAGAGGACAACTGGATGGAATCAGTTCGTTCTCTACATCCACTGTCACCTGGGTTCCCAGGATAGACCTGGGGCTCAGATTGGTGCAGCAAGCATTTTATGCTCTGAACCATCTTACCCACTCCCTCTTCCATTCCCGTCTTTTGTCCATTTGGGGTTTGTGAGTTGTTGACATAGCTCACTGCCATCTTAGAGAAGTTTCTGGAGAAGTCACTGATTTTGAAGACTGCCCCTCCCATTTTGTTTCTGGTCCAGATAGTAGCAGGTAGGCGATGGACGCTACCCTCCTGGGTTATCACACTCTGCTTTATTTCCAGTGCCCTGCCAGCCAAGGCCCTCTATCTTAGAGAAGCAGAGGTGCAGGGAGAGGGACAGGAACTCATGGCCAAGGCAAGAATACGGCCTCTCGAGAGGGAGATGGTGATTTGATTCCCACTTGATGTCTATCTAGTTCTTAGACACATGGATGCTTTTATCTGAGGGACCACTGTCAAGCAGGCAGTATGGACTATTTCCTGTGGACACCCAAGTCAGACACACATGTCCAAAGATGCCCATCTGTCCCAGAGGATGTCTCTTCCTCAAGACATTCCATGGCCACGAGCTGGAAACCCAAGAGAAACGAAGAACCTCTGACTTCAGAAGTGAACCACCCAGCATTGTGAGCCCCGACTCCTGCCTCGGTTTACCTGCCTCCTCTGCTGTCCTTCACCCAGCAGCTGTGGCTGCTGCGTAACCAGAGTGTAGAGAGTGGGGACAGCCAGAAGCTTAGGTCAGTTTGTCCTAAGGAATGTGAGCTTACGTCAGACACATGATCTTTCTGCATCTTCTACTCACTGAAGAGGTGGGATAATTGTCTATCTGCCTTGCGAGTTATTGAGGAAAGCAGATGGGGTAACACAGTGAAGTGTTTTTAAGATGGAACAAATCTTTACAGATGGAATTTGACCATCCTGGTACCCTAAAGCCTGTTCACGCAGTACACAAACACACAAACCCTAGGCTTTCAGGGACAGATGTGCTGCAAGTCTCTTCTCTTCTCTTCTCTTCTCTTCTCTTCTCTTCTCTTCTCTTCTCTTCTCTTCTCTTCTCTTCTCTTCTCTTCTCCTCTCCTCTCCTCTCCTCTCCTCTCCTCTCCTCTCCTCTCCTCTCCTCCCTTTCCTTCCCTTCCCTTCCCTTCCCTTCCCTTCCCTTCCCTTCCCTTCCCTTCCCTTCCCTTCCTTCTCTTCCCTTCCCTTCTCTTTCTTTCCTTCTTTTCCTCCCTTCCTTGCTTTTTGTCAGGGTCTCATGTAGCCTTGGCTGGCTTGAACTCCCTTTGTGAGGATGGGTGACCTTGAACTTCTGGTTCTCCAGCTTCCTCCTTTCAAGCCCTGGGATTACAGGCATGTACAACCACGTACAACATGTTTATGTGGTGGTAAGACTCAAAACCCAGAGCCTTATGCTTGCTAGGTAAACATGCTACCAACCGAGCTACACCCCCAGCCTGTTATACACAGGCAATTTCTACTGAGCACACTTGGAAGCCATATCCTCAAGGCTGAGAAGGTAGCAGGGCTGGGGAGAGGAAGGCGCTGAACATGGATGCTACATCATACCAGTGGGTCCAGCAGCCAAGGCTTCAGGAAAACCTTGACCCTCATTGTAGTATGTAGAAGGCAGAGACGGGACAGCCTTGCTGCCTCTCCCGCAGCCTGCCATTGGTAGTGGTCTGCACCTGACCAGGGGCGGTAGCATTGGTTGAGACGCCTTGTGCTGGGCAAGGGCAGCATGAAGGAAGAGGTTCGGCAGTAAGCCAGCAGCTGAAGACTGCAGGATTAACAGCATTTAGATCCTAACAAACGTTCTGAGCATCTCCTCCTAGTTCATCCTCTGCCCTTGTTTGTGGTAGATTGAGCTGCTCTTGGTGGCCGCAATCTGCAGGAACAGGATGAGCCAGGAAATGGTTCTGGTCTGGCTTTGGACGAGATGCAATGGATTGCTGGAGCAGGTTGCCAGCATGTCCCAGGGTCCCCTCCCTGAGCCAGCACAGCCCACAGAAGCCCACGCTAGGCACCTGTGTCCCCGTGCTCATCCCCATTGCACCGGGGACATACGGCCACCCTGAGCCCTGCCGCCCCCATGAAGTTCTGTCACCTTGTGGTCTTGCTGCACTTCACTTTAATGCTGCATTTCATGGAGCGAGAGGGTCAAGGTGAGAGGTCAGACTGCAGATGGAGTCCTGGCGCCGGAATTCAGCCCACAGAATGTCTGGGAGCGAGTGGGGTGGGAGTGTCAGGTGTGTTGTATCATCACGTGACTAGCCTGAGCCGCAACAAACATTCTTCAGATTGCATTTGCTTATGAGTAGGACTGAATAGTGGTTGTGGAGGCTTTTCCCCTCTGAATTAGGGTCAGCTGCCTTCAGGGACTCTGAAGCACCTAGTGTGGCATGGGAAGTAGGCTTAGCACAGGTGGGTTTCGGGAGGGAGGGTTAGGAGGTCGGAGCTTTGGGGATCTGGGTAGGATAAGGGCAATTAGAGCTAGAAGGTCGGAGCCGGGCGAGGCTGAAGATGGTTGGAAGGCGGAAGGAGTACTTCCACTGGGCGGGGACTGAGTTCCCACCAGACTTTTCTTTTGTACCTTTAAGAAGCATTTGTTTTAGGGGTGGGAGGCTGGGGAGATGGCGCAGCCCGTAAAGTACTTGCCTTAAAAGTACAAGGACTTGAGTTTACCCCCAGAACCCATGGAAGAAAGCCTGATAGGGTGACTCTAGCCTGCAATCCCAGCACTAGAGAGGTAGAGATAGGCAGGTCCTTGACGCTTGCTGACTGGAGAGCATCATAATCTATTCAGTGAGCTCCGAGCTAGTGACAGATGACGTATCAAGGTAAAAAAAAAAGGAAAAAGGCAAAAGACTGACTTCTGTCCTACACACACACATACGAGAGAAAGAGAGAGAGAGAGAGAGAGAGAGAGAGAGAGAGAGAGCGAGAGAGAAACCGACAGCCAGAGAGACAGAGACTGAGGCACACACAGAAACACATATACACAACCACACACCATGTGTTCCTGCCCAAACACAAATACACTGTGTGCACATACACGGAAACATTTTCTGTATATGCAGAACATACAAGAGTCTAGGCGAAAGACGCAGCGTGGAGAGAGAGAGAGAGGAGAGAGAGAGAGAGAGAGAGAGAGAGAGAGAGAGAGAGAGAGAGAGAGAGAGAGGAGCATGAGAGAGAGATGAGGAGAGAGTGAGGAGACTGAGATGAGCGGAGAGAGAGAGAGAGTTCAGTCCGGCAGCTTTCAGGAGATGCCGAACAGGAAGTAGTTCTGTGGTTGCCAGGGATTGTGGCAAAGGGAGGCGGGACCACTGGCTTAGGGGGGCATCTCTGGGGGCTGGAGTTTGTCTGGTGCTGAGTGCACTGCTGGGTGTTTGTCAAAACTCACGGACGCACATGCCAAAAAAGAATTTTCCTGAGGGCCAATTACAATATAAATAAATAAAAATGAAAAATGTAACCACGGAGGCATTTTTGCCTTTTTGAATGGTAACGGTGCTTCTGTTAGGAGTGTGTGGGTGCGTGGTGACAAGTGGTTTGTGGGCATCAGGGAGGTGTGTCACAGGTGTGTCCCAGCCCCTGCTCTCTAGGGAACGACCTGATGGCAGCTGGTGTGGAGTGGTGTCTGGCCCTCACAGGAGCCTCGGAGCTCTTGGGCTTTCCCAGGACCCACAGCTCCCTGAAACAGAGACTTCATGGCTGGCGGTAGAGGACAAACGGCACAGGCTACCTTCCGTCAGGTTTCAGATTCACCGGAAGGCGACTGTGGATCGGTGTCCCCATGCCTATGGGAAAGCCGACTGATGGCAAAGTCCTCTGGAGAGCAAGAATGACTGTCACCTTAACACAGAGAGGAAGGCTCTCCATTGTGTTGTCCCTGTTCCAAGACCCCTTCCTTTAGCCTAGCTGACAAGAAAGAGCCCCGAGTGTCCCCTCCCACCCCACGGAACCCGTGTGCCCCATAAGTGAATGAAGCCAGGTGCCGCACCTCCGAAGACTTTGCCCCCATCTCCGGAAGTCAACGCTCAGAGCCAGAAAACACTCCACACTGGTATCGGATGACAAAAGCTGCCTCTTGTCTTGAGCACATCAGAGGCAGAGACTGGAGTGCAGGCTTCTCAAGTGAACACTGACAGGAGAATAGAAATGCTACCTCCCACACTCCCCGTACAGCATCCCTTCCGGGCTCAGACGATGCTGCCACTACAGCCCCCACCCCGGTACGAGAACCTGCTCAGGGCCTGTCAGGGACAGTGCTGTGGTGGGGATCCTAAGAGAGGACTTGGCGGGGACAGGTGGCACGACACGGGTGACGTAGAAACATGGAGCTCCTTGTACCACTGCCTTGAATGTAGGCAGCCTGTTACTTTGGACAGCAGTGGGATGAAGGACCAGCTCTGGGTCCCTTTCTGGGAAAGTGGTGTTAGGGCTCAGGGTAGCCACGTTTCTCTCCTGCAGGGCCACTCCATCTGCCTGTGCCTCTCCAAGGGACTCTCGGTGAAACCCTGTTCTTCATCTTTGCTCTTCCAAAAGTGCCTATGGAATAGTTCTCTCCTATCCTCAGGGTTTAATTCCCTTTCTCCAAAGCCTGGGACCCCATGTGGGGTGCCCCTCCAGGCAGATGAACTCCAGCAGGTCACCTTCTCCAAAAACATTCTGTCTACTGCAAGCTCTCCTTTAGGTTTCTGAATGAACAAATGCTCATCTTCCTCTTGGCTGAGTTCCTGCAAGTAAAATGGCTGATTTGGTGAGAGATGTACATTTAGCCTTTAAAGAAGGGGTCAAACTGGCTCATGCTTTCAATCCCATTATTAGTAGGATGGGGGAGGGGAGATTGCCTTGAATTCAAGACTAGCCTGCTTGGCCTATACAGTGAGTTCTGGAGTAGTGAGAACCTGTCTCAAGAACAATGTTGCTGTGGTGACACATGTTGTAATTGGTTGGCTTGTTTGTTTGTTTTTCTTTTTGCTCTTGTGGGGGCCACCATCCAGCTCACAAATAAATTCATGGCGACTTATTTACTTATGAATGTCCAGCCTTAGCTTGGCTTGTTTTTGGTCAGCTTTGCTAACTTAAATTAGCCCATCCCTACCTTTTGCCTCTGGACTTTTACTTTTCTTTATTCTCTGTCTCTTTCTTCCCTTCTTACTCCATTGCTGACTGTGTGGCTGGTAGCTGGTCCCTGGTGTCCTCCTCTCCTCCTTTTCTCGCTCCTCCATCTTCTCTTCCCAGATTTCTCCTCCTATTTATTCTCTCTGCCTGCCAGCCCCGCCTATCCTTTCTCCTGCCTCGCTATTGGCTGTTCAGCTCTTTATTAGACCAAATCGGCTAGTAACACAGCTTTACAGAGTTTAAAGAGTGAAACACATCTTTGCATCATTAAACAAATATTCCACAGAATAAGCAAATGTGATACATCTTAAGCTAATATTTCACAACAACACACTTTTAACCTCAGCACTCAGGAAGCAGAGGCAGGTGGATCTCTGTGAGTTCCAGGCCAGACTGGGCTACTAAGTGGGACCCTGTACCAAAGGAAAACATCCAACGTGGTTTTTTAAGTGGCTGCTCTCCTCCTATCAGAGAGGACTCCCCTTTATTGCCCCCAGCACCCTTTGTGGTCAGCAATTAAAGATTTGAGCTATCGATGATATGGCCCGGCAGGCTGGTTAGTGTACAGCCATTTGCTCTGCTTGTAGCTTTTACTTCCAGTGTGTGTAATGTTCAGATCCTTTGTCCACTTATTCTATTAGATTTTTATCTTTATCAGCGAGCTTTGAGAGTTCTGTGTGTTTTCTGCATCCAAATCCTCTGTCAATGTGCTTTGTGCGTGGCTTGCCTTTTTGTTTTCTTCTCTCCTTGCCTCCCTTCCGCCATCCCCTCGGTCTTTCTTACTCATTCCTGGTGCGGGAGAATTGTCTGTATTCTGTCAATCATGTTTTAAATAAACGCTGATTGGCCAGGCAGGAGGTAAAGGTGGGAAAACCAGACAGGAAGTAGAAATGATGTAATGAGAACAGGAAAATTCTGGGAAGGAGGAAGTTGATTCCTCCCACTCCTGCCCAGACCACCAAAGCAGCAGGATGTGATCTGCCCCACTGAAAAAAGGTACTGAGCCACATGGCTAACATAGATCAAAAATATGGGTTAATTAAGATGTGAGAGTTATCCAGTGAGAGGTTAGAGCTAATGGGCCAAACAGCTTTGTAACTTATAGAGGTCTCTGTGTTATTTTCTTTGGGGCTTGCCGGCTGTGGGGTACCTGGCGGGACAGAAACCATCACAAATAAGCAGGCCTGGCCCCCTCATGTTACACATTCCCTTGCTTGCTCTTTGACAGAGTCCCAGGCTGGCTTGACCAAGCTGGTCTTGCATATCAGTGCAGCTCAGGCTGGCATCACTGACCCCCACCTCAGCTTCCCAAGTGCTGGAACTAGAGACGAGCACCGCCACATTCCATTCCTATCTTTTCATTTCCTTAGCAGTATGTTTTGCAGAAACCTCTTTCGTTTGTTATTTTTAAGTCACAAGGTAGTTATGGCTGGAATTGAAGCTGTCATTTCTCCTGCTTCCACCTCTTTAGTGCTGTGTATCACCACACCTGGCGATTAAACTTTTAATGAAGGACTATATACCAGGTATTTCAAAAATTTCTTTTAGATCTATTTATTTTATATTACATGTATGAAATCTTGCCTGAATGTATGTGTCCACAGAGATCAGAAGAAGGCATTGGATCCCCTGAAACTGGAGTTACAGATGATTGATTGTGTGCCTCCACGTGGGGGATGGAAATAGAACTCAGGTCTGTACATAGCTACACATGTGAAATTCACATAATTATTTACACATACGAAATTCACCAAATATTTGATCATTTTTAGACCCCTAAAAGAAAATTTCTGCTAGTATGTCACCATGGAGGGAATATGTTAAAATGCTTCAAATAAAGGGACCCTAAAACTACTGAGCTATGCGTCCTTGCATTCTAATGGGTCTATCATTCATACAGTTCATTCTTTTTTTTTTTTTTTGATTTTTCGAGACAGGGTTTCTCTGTAGCTTTGGAGCCTGTCCTGGAACTAGCTCTTATAGACCAGGCTGGTCTCGAACTCACAGAGATCCGCCTGCCTCTGCCTCCCGAGTGCTGGGATTAAAGACGTGCACCACCACCGCCTGGCCATACAGTTCATTCTTTGGGTTCATGTTTGTATTACTGATGTAATTAAAGAGTCTGATGAATCTTTGTCATCGGACTCAGTCACCATCATATAGAAACTGACACATGGAATGGATGGAATGGGTGGATGGGTGTCCTTGAACTCATGGAATTCACGATAAATATTTCTTATATTGTATCAGTGCAGAAACGGGTTAGTTTAAGGAGCATGGTGGCAAACCATTTAGGTATATTGCTGGTCACACCAGGCAAAGACAAGATACCTCTGGTGACCCGCGCACATTGATCAGAAGGTAAGAACATGTTTTAGTTACCTGCGTCCAGGTGCCAGGGGCTGTGTTGGTTTATACCAGCGAGGCTGTGCCCCCAACATAGCTGCATTTGGATGCACTACCTGATTAGACGTGCAATAGTCCACAGACACTCTGAGATCCTTCTGCATAGGCCTCACTAGTGAATGAGATAGGGTGCAGTTCATATTGCAACCTCAGCAAGTTTAAAGTCTTGCTGGTGGTGCTGACCTGTGACATTTTCCTAGGCACACAAAACCACTGTGATTTCTGTCCTGATCAAGAGAGCCAGCTTGGGGGCTTCCTCTGGGCTTTTTCTACAATAATGGCCCTGGCATCAAGCATGAAAGAACCAATGTGGGAATTCTGCCTCTTGCCAAATACATCCATTCCAGCTGTTGAGACCTTGAACTGATCCTTCTGTGTCTACTTCCTGAGTGCTGGGGTTGCAGGTGTGACCCCCACACTGTTTATGTGGTGCTGGGAATGGAGGCTAGGGCTTTCGCATCCTAGTCAAATGCTCTAACTACCGAACTGCATCTCCAGCTCCATCCTCGCTTTAACGCTGTAGGAGGTAGGAGTCCTTGATACTGGGCTGCTCTAAAGAGATGTGGTGTTATAGGCCAGATTTACCATACTACTGTTTGCCAACCCCCAAACAGATGCAATATAAATATATAAAACTTTCAGTAGTTATGGAAACTGAAATACTCTGTTGCTGGTGGCAGATCTCGATCAGTAGGTGAGCAGGCTGACTGACCATACATGTACTCCGCTGGGATTGGTCACAGCTCCATTCCCCCCCCCCCCCACAGGGCCTCACTTTCCCACTTAGACTGTAGTAGATTTTGAGTCCTGTGACATTTAGTGGGGAATCGTAGCACATGTCTTCAATCCCAGCACTTAAGAGGTAGAGCTCTAAGTTCAAGGCTGACCTAATCTACAGAACTAGTTCTAGGACAGTCAGGACCACACAGAGAAACCTTCTCAAAAACAAAAAGCAGAGTCCCAGCCTGTTAGTCCATGAAGGGTGTTTCTCCTTCCCCAGTGCACAGTTGCAAGAGTAAACCGGGGTGTTTAGAGTCCATACCCAAGGGTCTTTATCAAGAACAGTTTGTTCCCCTCCAATCAAAGAAATTCCAGCCTGGGAAGTTGGTGTATTTTAGAAAACAAATGAGAGCTTTGTTGCAGCAACTCTAGCTGTGCTTCTAGCTACTACATCTGGAGCTTTATTTCTGGTTTCCAGTGTCCACACTGGACAGCTCGCCTCGACCTGTGCCTTCCTTGGGCTTAGAATTTACATCAAAACAACAATCCACAGAAGGAAAACTTGGAAAGTGGCTCCTAGCACTGCGAGATGGGGAAGGCTCTGCTGTGCAGCAGAAAAGGCAGACTGAAGATTGGGGGAGGTTTATTGCTGGTCACACCTGGCGACGGGCAACTATCTGTAATATCTGAAGTACCATCAAGCCTCAGCAGTGAGCAGTCTCAAAAAGGATCAGACGAGAAAACGGGTAGCAGATAAGAATAGGGTTTACCAACTGCTGTCAAGCCAACAAAACACTCATTGTTTTTAAAGGCGTCTTTAAAATTTCTATTCATGTGTGTGTGAATATGGGTGTGCTGTAGGATATTACTTTAACTAGGCAAGATATGTTACATTTGTAAACGCATGCTGCATTTGTTTAACGATGTCAGTATGTGTGTGTAATTATGGAAAGATGTGTTGCATTTCTTTCACCTTCCCTGCCCCAGGCATCTGATTGGTTTAATAAAGAGCTGAACAGCCAATAGCTAGGCAGAGAAAGGATTGGTGGGGCTTGTTGGAGGAACCACTTGTTCATTCCCAGCTGCCCCAGCTAGTTTAGACCCGAAATAATCACACAGAAACTATATTGATTAAATCACTGCTTGGCCAATTAGCTCTAGCTTCTTATTGGCTAACTCCTACGTATTAATTTAACCCATCTCCATTAATCTGTGTATCACCACCTGGCAGCGGCTTACTGGCAAAGTTTTGGCATGTCTGACTCTGGCCACGGCTCCATGGCATCTCCCTGACTCCACCCTTTCTTCTCCCAGCATTCAGTTCTGTCTTCCCCGCCTTCTTAATTCATTAATGGTAATCACAGCATACAGAGGGAAATCCCACATCAGGCGCTGTTAGGCAGAAAGAATAAATAGGAGGAGAAATCTAGATTTGGGGAAAAAAACAAGAGAAGATAAGAGAGAACTAGGGAGGAAGAGGGGGGCATTCCTGGGGCAAGAGGCCAGGCAGTCGCCAGTCAGCCAGACGTGTGAAGCAATGAAGATAAGATATACAGAAAGAATGAAAAGTAAAAAGGCTCAGGGTGAGAGGTAGACAAACGGGTGAAGTTAAAAGAGCTAGCCAGAAATGGGCCTGAGTGAGGCCGAGCACTCAAAACTATTAAGAGTCCGTGTCATGATTTGGGAGCTGGTTGGAGGCTTAAAAGGCCTGGTACATGGGTGTGCATGCATGTGTGTGTGTGCAGATGCCATGGGCATCAGAAGTGGGCATCAGATCCTCTGGAGCTGGAGTTATAGGCAGCCATGAGCTGGCACAAAGCTGGGAGCTAGGCCCTGAATCTGGGCTCTCTGGAAGAGCAGGAAGTACTCTCGAGACATCTCACCAGCGCAGAAATATGTTTGTGGCTGACGAGTACGGGAATGCAAACCAGTACTGTAATGGGCACATTGCTGCACACCTTCTAGTGTGGCCAAACTGTGTAATAACGATAATAAACGCTAAATGAAACAGGTAACCTCAGTCAACAGGAACAATGAACCCAGCCAGGTAGAGGACGTGACTGTTGGATGTGAAGGGACCCAGTGTGCATTGGATGAATAACATCCTAACTAGGAAATATGCATGGTGAGCTGGAGGCCATGGCCTTGATGAACAAGCCTGTTACAGCTAATAATCCAGAGTTTATTAGTGGATCAGGACCTGTGATCATGGGGCCCAGAACAAAGATGAGGCACTCAAAGCGCTGTGGTGCTAAATTTAAGGCTATGTTGTCAGGCTCCTGCAAGCTCAGAAGCAATGTTTAAGAATGAGCATCTAGCTAGAGAGATGGCTTAGCAGTTAAGAGCTCTGGCTGCTCTCCCAAAGGACCCAGGTTCGATTCCCAGCATCCACATGGCAGCTCACCACCAGCTGTAACTCCATTCTCTGGGGATTCGACTCCCTCTTTTGGCCCCTGCTAGCTTTGCAGATGTGTTAGGTAGACATACGTGCAGACAAAAACATCTCTAACAAAACGTGAAAACCAAAATTGAAAAAAAAATGAGCATCGCTTAAATTTCGTGTCCAGGTCTGTGTGTGTGGTGGGCGCTTCCCGGAGGGCCATTCCCAGACCCCTGTCTGCAAGCCTTACACAGTAGTTTTACCTCCTTGGAGTCTCTTTGGGAGGCCAACAAGTACGTTAGCTTTTGGAAATTCGACACAAACTAGTGTCACTTGAAGAGACGTAACTTCAACTGAGAAATTGCCACCATCAGAGTGGGTGAGTCTGGGGGGGGGGGGCATTTCTTGAGTAATGATTGAGGCAAGAGCGCCCAGCTCAGAGCAGATGGTGCCACCCCTGAGCAGGTGGTTCTAGGAGCTATAAGAAAACAGACTGAGCAAGCCACAAGGAGCAAGCCAGTAAGCAGTGCTCCTCCGTGGCCTCTGTGTCAGCTCCTGCCTCCAGGCACCTGCCTGAGCCCCTGTCTTTGCTGATGGGCTCTAAGCTGTAAGATGAAGAAACCCTGTTGTTCCCCCTACTGATCAAATGTTTTGATCAGTGTCCTATCACAGCAGACTAAACCAGAAACCTAAGGCCGCGGAGCAGGGTCTTCTGTTCCCATTGTGTGAGAGTCAAGGTTGTGACTGACACAACAGAAGGCCTAGACTCAAACTGGGTCATTTTTCCTCTCATCTAGAGTGGGCCCAGCACACCGCAGCACACCGCGGCACTTAGCCGATGAGCTGAGTGTGGACATCTTTAACTGCCAAGTGTTTCTGAGGTTCCCTGTTCCAAATACAGGAAAACATCATTACCCAGAACACACACACACCCACACACACACACACACACACTCACTCAGGTCTACCTTATAATACAGTTACATCTGGAAACAGGAAGCACAAACAACTGGGTTTCTCCTCATCAGAGGAGTCTTGACTCTGGAAAATGAGCTTTCTCCACACACAACCCTCCACAGTTGTTGCCGGAGAAAGAAGGGCAGCAGCCAACTTTGCTGTTGCTTGAAAGGTCAACTGTAGCCGTGAACCCAGGAGCTGCATATCTGACGCCGACAGACGAACCCTGCCTCTTTCTACCTGACTCACTGGGCAGATGACTCAGCTCAAGCTCTTCAAGAGGACATACTCCAAATGGATTTCCACTTCAGAGGATGGATGAGCCACCTTCTGGAGCCAGAGTCCACTGCGGGGCAGAAGGAACACTTATCTGCCAGGAAGGACTTGACCACAGAAGAACGCAGGGGTGGACTTCTTTTAAGGATGTATTTTATTGTTTGTTATGTGTGTGTGTATGTGTGCGTGTGTATATGTGTATATGTTATGTGTATCTGGAGGCCAGAAAAGGGGGTTATTTATCCTGGAGCTGGAGTTACAGGCATTTGTAAGTCCTAGAAACCAAACCCCAGTCCTTTGCAAGAGCAGCAAGTGCTCTTAACCACAGAGCCCTCCCTGCAGCCCCTGGTGGAATTCTATCACAGCGAAGGCTGAGATTTGGCCAGTATGTGCTTTAGTTTGCTTCAGTTGCTGCGATAAAATACCCTGAGGAAGACCAACGTTAATGAAGAAAGGTTTTATTGGCTACAGGTTGCAGCCTATCACCATGGGGAAGTCAAGGCAGGAACTAGAAGCAGCCAGGCACACCACAGTCCAGACCAGAGAGGATGCAAGTATGGGCATGCATGCTTGCACTCAGTTTGCCTTTTTCCAAGTTTCCACAGTCTAGGACCAAATCCAGTGGACAGTGCCACCCACTTAGAGACTGGCTCTTCCCGTATTCCATAACATAATCTAGATATCTCTCCCCCTCCCCCAGGCATGCCCACAGTCCAGTTTGATCTGGACAACCCCTTATTGAGATTCTTCTATGTGGTTCTAGACTGTGTCAAGTTGCTAAGAGAAGCCAACCATCGTAGTATGTCTAGGTTAAGTAAGATATTCCTGTGATCCCATCCGGGGTGGTGAATGGCCTCTCAGCATGGAGGCTTGTGGCAGCCATGCTGTTTGAAGTAACCCAGGGATACCAAACTTCCTTCCCACTGTGAGCCTTCTACTGGCTCTCCCTCCCTCCACCGTGGCTGCTTCACAATGGCTTCGACTGCCTGTACATCTCCTGTGCCATATGCAATTGTGGTTCACGCTGCCTAGAGTTTCCTGTTTTAATTACCCACTCCTGAACTCCTACTCGCCCTCTGGGCGCAGATGACCTAACTCAAAGATGCAAAGGCGCCGGGCGGTGGTGGCGCACGCCTTTAATCCCAGCACTCGGGAGGCAGAGGCAGGCGGATCTCTGAGTTCGAGGCCAGCCTGGTCTACAAGAGCTAGTTCCAGGACAGGCTCTAGAAACTACAGGGAAACCCTGTCTCGAAAAAAAAAAAAAAAAAAAAAACCCAAACAATCAAAGATGCAAAGGCCATGATGGAGAGCAGGTGACATTAATTACTTCGGGGAAGAGGGAGAGGACCCGAAGCTTAGCCACTTGAAGCCTCTTTCTTATTTTTACAATTGGGAGGTAAAACACAGAACGCTCACTAGACAAACATGCTTGACTTGCCGCATAGCTATGAAGATGATCACAAAGAGCTGTAATCAGCGTGTGCCAGCAATCAGTCACCAGCATCCCCCTCCGCCTGGCCTGAACTCCTCCCTGGCTTTCATAACTAATCTTTG
Source organism: Arvicola amphibius (assembly GCF_903992535.2). Lineage (NCBI taxonomy): Eukaryota > Metazoa > Chordata > Mammalia > Rodentia > Cricetidae > Arvicola > Arvicola amphibius. The sequence goes on from NC_052049.1 coordinate 185,095,089, forward strand.
TTTTTCTGTATGTGTTTCTAGACAAAACAGTTTAATTCACCCTGTTTCAGAATCTGTATAGCATAGTTTTGTGTCTGGCTTCTTTCCTTCAATATAACTCTTATAAGATTCATTTATAGACTTGTGGGAGGCTATTTCTCAGTCACTTTCATTACCGCATAAGATTATATTCTTAAAAAATGACATTATTAAATTATCCTATTGCCAATAGACAGCAAATTGTTTCTAATTTGGGTCTGTTTAATCCATAAGAAATACCTATTTTTGTTTTCAATTCTTATGTGTATAAATGTTTTGCCTGCATTTGTATCTGTGCATCACACATGTGCCTGGTTCCACAGAGGCCAGAGAGGGTGGAACTGGACATACAGATGTTGTGTGTAGAGGAGCCGCGTAGGTCTGGGAATCGAACCCAGGTCCTCTGGAAGAGCAGCCAGTGCTCTTAGCCCCGGAGCCATCTCCCCAGGTTATTTGTTTTTGAGACAGGATCTCAGATAGCTTAGGCTGGCTTTCAGCCCTGCAGCTGAGGATGACCTTGAACTCCTGAGCCTCCTGCCTCAGTTTCCGAAGTGCTGGGGTTATAGGCATGCACAGCCATGCCTGGTTTCATAAGAAGCCTTGGCACACAGGCCTCTTAGATCATGTGTGAATGGATTTCTTTAGATATCGTATCTCAGGATAGAAATGAACTACCTGCAGCTCCTCTAGATAGAGTGATGCTGTTTTCTAAAATGGCTGGATAATTTATGCTCTCTCCAAAAGTACACGAGAGCACTTGTCTTTTTTTATTTGCACAAAATTTAATTTTTGCTAGACCCTAACATTTTTGTAGATTTAGTCAACATATAATAGTATTTCACTGTGGTTTTAATTTGCATATTACTTGATTACTAATTAGGTTGTGCACCCTTTTATATGTTTATTAGATATTCAGATTTCCTCTATTGTGAAGGGCCTCTTCAAATCTCTTGCTATTTTTTATTTTATTAATTAAATTTGTTCGTTGGCAATTTCACACATGTACATAAAGCATCCTGGCCACTCTCACCCTCATGCTCTCCCTTCTCCCTACTCTACCCCCCGCTTCCCTGCACATCTCTTTCTCACACACGTTTATTGGTTTTGTTTTGCGAACCACCGGGTTTAATATAGATAGTCACCACAGGGCTATCTGTGTGACTGTGGGTTTGGAGCTATCCATTGGATTCTAGTGGGCTCCATGGTGGATATGCAACAGAAGACAGATTTTCCTTTATCTACCGGGAGCCAATAGCTCAGCAGTGTCAGGTAGAGCCCCATAAGCCACACCCCTTTCATGACTGACTGTTGACAGGGTCAGACCTGTGGGAGCCTGGTGCAGATAACCGCAGTTGTGTGGCCACTCTTGCAAAGGCTGTTGCGAGCCCAGCGGATGGCGCTGACAGCCCTTCGCGCTGCTTTCTGGCTCTTTTAGTTGGTTGATAGTTATATGACTCCACTCATCTTTTATGTCTACCCTTTTGGGAACCTTAGACTTGAAGTGAGTCATTTGAGAGAGATCTTATGTTTGAAGTCTGAAAGTCCTGCCTGATAGTGTCTGTCTTCTGTTTTTATTTAATGGGATTACTGGTGGATTTGTGTATAAAGCTACTAAGTAATTGTTTGAGGAGGTAGATCAGCTGGCAAAGAGCTTGCTGAGCAACCCTGAGGACCCAAGTTTCTCAGGACCCATGTAAGAAATGGGTGTTCCCAGTGTGCTTCCACAACCTAGCTTGGGGGTAGGGGCGTGGAGGCAGGAGGATCCCTGGGACTTGCTTGTTAGTCAGCCTAGCCAACCAGCGAACTCCAGGGTCAGGGAGAGACCATGACTCAAAAGATAGCCGAAGAGGTACATGGGCTAGTTTTGTGTCAACTTACACAGCTGCTGTCATTTTGGAAGCGGCAACCTCAGTTAGGAAAATCCTACCACCAGACTGGCCCGTGGGCAAACCTGTGGCATACACCCCCCCCCCCTTTTATTGATGATTGATGTGGGCAGGCCTAGCACACTGCGAGTGGTGTCACTCCTGGGCTGGCGGTCCTGGGTACTGTCAGGTGTCAGGAAGCAGCCGAACAACCCATGGGGAGCCAGTTAATAAGCTTCACCCCTCCATGGCCTCTGTATCAGCTCTGCGTCTGACTTCCCTTATTGCTAGACTGTGGTGTGACTCTATAGGCTGAAACAAACCCTCTCGTCCCCAGGTGGCTTCAGGTCACTGTGTTTATCACAGCAGTAGAAGCTCGAGCTAAGGAAGGAGGACATCAGTGTCAACCTCTGGCCCCTGCACACATGTGCAGGAACATGTGTATCACAACAGTACACAGCTGCTTCCTTTGTACTTGTTCCTCTTGTTCCATGTTTCTCATGCATTCCTCTCCCCCACCCCCTTTTTAACCATATCGTGTGTGCATACATAGTCATGTATGTGAAGGTGCATGTGTACATATGTGTGGAGGCTAGAGCTCAACCTTGGGCATCTTCCTCAATTGCTTTCCACCTTCTGATTTAAGATGGGGTCTCTCACTTCTACCACTAATTTGGTTTGGATAAGCTGGCTGATCAGCAAGTCCAGGAACCTCCTCTTCCCCAGCTCCCCCTCCTGATGTATGTTCTGGGGGTCAAACTCAGGACCTCACGCGTGCATGGCAAGCATTTCGCTCACTGAGCCGTTTCCCCAGCCCTCTTAGCTTATCTTCTGATCACTTCTTAGCGAACTCCTCTTTGTCTATTTTGGAGAGTATATACTCTCTCTGCTGTGTTAGTGGTGACCCCAGTAATTAAGGCATGCATTCTTAACTTGCCAGAGTCGAAACAGAATAAAATCCTCTCTTTTCCTCCAAGCTAACAAGGCAGCTTTCTGAGCTCCGCTCTCCTCACGCCCTCCCAACTTGTTGCTTATCTGGTACTGTCTACCACCTCCACTGTTTCCCGCAGCAGAAGTGTTTAAGTATGCCACCCTGTTGTTCCCAGAGTCTAAGAACTGCCCTTTACCTATGTGAAGCCTTCAGCCTGTGTCTACTCCCCACTGAGGATCTGTCGAATTTCGCAACCTCAGAACCAAGGAAAATGTCCTAACCTTTGTCTTAAGGTGAATACCTATGCTTGGCCTTCCATGTTGGCAGTATTCTTTGTTAACAATGTCTGTGGATTAATTGGTATAAAAATTACCAGTCTTTTTAAATTAAAATTTGAAAAGCCTTTTTTTTGAGAATTTCATACCTTTCTTTTCCTGTCCAACCCTGCCCGTGTCTCCTCAACTCCCCCACAAGCTAACAGCCTCTTGTTCTTAATTTTTATCATTCCCTCTCTCTCTCTCTCTCTCTCTCTCTCTCTCTCTCTCTCTCTCTCTCTCTCTCTCTCTCTCTCTCCCTCCTATAGAAATATAACCTGCTGGGTCCATGCAGTGTTGTTTGTATATATGTTTGTGGATATGTACCAAAGGGCTGGTCCCCCAAATCCCGCACCTCTCAACAGCCATTAATAGCTCTTCATTCAGGAGTGGAGCCTGGTGAGATTCTACCATTCATACTGACTATTCAGCTGGTGTTGTCATTATGTAAGTCTTGCTTAGGCAGCCCTATTTGTGAGATGCCCTAGTTGTCCGGCTCTTAGAATGTTTCCACTTCCTCTTCTGAGATAGCCCCTGAGCCTTAGAGGGCTGTTTTGTTCTGAGACAGTCCCTGAGCCTTAGAGGACTGTTTTGTTCTGAGATAGCCCCTGAGCCTTAGAGGGCTGTTTTGTTCTGAGATAGCCCCTGAATCTCAGGCATAGGGCCGTGCTGTAGATACATCGGTTGGGGTTGGGTTTCCCACAGTGGGTTGTCCTCTGAATTTTGACCAGGCGGGAACTTGTCTGATGGTCTTCGTCAACTGCAAGAGCCCGCATCTTTGATGAGAGTGAGAGCTGTCTGTAGGAAGCATGTAGTAGAGGAAACACACACTCTGGATATTTGCACACTCAGCACCATTATTCGTGTCTAATCTCCCTCCAGTGTTGAAGGATTCTCACACATTCTAGCCACAGCAGCTCTAGTGCCACCTCTGGTGGTGTGTGTGTGTGTGTGTGTGCGTGCGTGCGTGCGTGCGTGTGTGTGTGTGTGTGTGTGTGTGTGTGTGACTTCCATGTGGCTGTGCTTTCCACACCTGCTCCTCCAGGAGACTAACTCTTTTCTTGGAATGTGACCACTAGGAAAACTTCAGAAGTGGATTGAGTAGCATTTAAAAAAACTATACTGATTTATTTTGAGTGTGTTGGGGTAGGAGTTCACGGGCCACAGTGCCCAGGAGGAGGTCAGAGGACAACCTGTGGGAGTCAGTTCTCTCCTTCCACCACGGAGGTCCTGGGAGCGTGTGCTCTAACCCACCGAGCCATCTTGCATGTCCCTTGATGAAAGCGGTGCTCTTGCATTTGCATTGAGCACACTTCTGAAAACTAAGAGGAATGAGGGTCCATGTTACATCCCAGTGGTTCCCACTGAAACTTGACAAATGCCTCTGTGTGGAAAAATATAGAGTATATTAGTTTTCTAGGTTTGCTATAACAAATTATCACAGGTCAGGTGACTTAAAGAACAGAAATGCATTCCCAGTCCCTTCCATTTAGAAGCCCAGACATCTAAATCCAAGGCCCTAGGTGTGCTATGCTCTCTCTGGTATCTAGGGGAGCGCTCGTCTCCTGGCTTCTGAGGAATGCCAGCTGATTTTTACACTCCCCTGCTAGCAGCTGGCTCTGTCTTCACACGGTGTTTCCTTTGCATATGCACTGTCCCTCCAGAGTCTCCCCTCTGTGGATGTTTACATCTCCCCCCCCCCATAACACCAGCCACAGTGTTAGGGCCTTCCGTGATCGAGTGTGGCCTCAGCTTGACTTGGTTATCCCTCCAAAGAACCCACTTCCAAATAAAATCCATATTCGCCGTCTCCTGGGTTAGGATCTCAAGAGATCTTTTGGGAGAACACAGTTCAGTCCAATTGGGGCAGCAGATAAGATGAGAAATATTGTCATAGTTACTGTCAGCTGTCAACTTGACATATCTGGGAAGAAAAATCGCAAATGAGGAACTGTCTTCCTAAGACTGGCCTGTGGCCATGTTTGTGAGGCACTTTCTTGATTTCTAGTTAATGTATGGGGGCCCAGCCCATTGTTGGTGGTGCCATTCCTGGGCAGGTGCCCTGGGTTGTGTAAGAAAGGAAGTGGGCAAGTCTGTAAGCAGAATTCCTCCCTGGTCTCTGCTTCAGTTCCTGCTTCCAGGTTAGTTTCTGCCTTGACTTCCCCTGATAATGGACTATAAAGTGTAGTATGGAATGAACTCATTCTTCCTCAAATGCCTTTTTGATCAGTGTTCTATAGTGACGGAGAAGCAAACTAGACCAGATACCTTTGAGAATAACACCATCTATTCTGTAAAATCCAGTCTCATATTTGGGAACTTCTTATATTTTTGGTTGTGAGCCTAGCCTTTAGCGGCTGAGCCATCTCTCCAGCCTGATATTCGGGAACTTGTAATTCTTTCACAACACATTGTAAAAATAAACCAGTCCCCAGGCTGTCTGTCTGCCCATCTGTCTGTCTGCCCAGCTGTCTCATAAACACTTGTGTGGCTATGATTTCAGACAGCTTCTGCCTTGACCGCATGGGATCGAGATGTCGAGAGAGTACTATGCAGTCAGTATCTGTGTTCCTTGGATCAGGGGCACTAGGGAGTGAGCGCCAATGGGCTGAACACACCTTTCAGATGTGTCCAGAGAGAGTTTGGGCGTGTGCCCTCCGTGTTTCCATCATCACCTTGCTCTCATGTGTCTGGGGATGCCGGCAAACCCCGACAAGTACCTTGAAATGTTCTGGCCACTGATGGGTCGACGATGACAGAGAAGGGAGGGATTTGCATCCGTGAGAACAAAGTCCCTATGCTTTGTGCCTACACCAACAGAAAATCTTACCAATCAACACAGCCAGTGAATTGACCCGAGCTCTTTGGTTATGGCTGGGAATGTCTCGAGAGTTAACAGAAGATGGTAACTGCCACTAACAGTCCTCGTGTCCTATGTAGTCAGAGGATGGCTAATCTTCACTGTCAACCTGACAGGAATCGGAATCATCATCGAAACACATCTCTAAGTGTGCCAGTGAGGGTGTTTCTAGAGAGTTTTAATTGAGGAGAGGAGACTTGTCCTAGGTGCGGGCAACACTATCCTATGGGGGAGACTAAGCTGGGCACCAACCTTCATCTCTCTCTGCTTCATGACTCTGGGCACGATGTGCCCTGTCAACTCATGCTCCTGCTGCTGTACCTTTTCAACATGAAGGATGGTGACTCAAAAGAAATCCTTCTGTAAGTGGCTTCTGTGGGAAATTTTGTCATGCCAACAAGAAAAGTATCATGTGGTTCTAATATGCTCTCTCTGGTGACAAACACCATGACCAAACACAACCTGAGAAGGAAAGAGTTTACTTGACTTACTGCTTACATTCCTTTATCGAGGGAAGCCAAGGCAGGGCCACGAGGCAGGAACTGAAGTAGAAACCGTGGAGGGATGCTTTTTTGCTGCATTGCTCTCTCTGACTCATGCCTAGTCAGCTTTCTTATAACTGAGGGCCACCTGCCCAGTGATGGCACTGCCCACAGTGGGCCGGGTGGCCCTTAGACTTTAATCATCAGTCAGTGCAACTCCTCACAGATGTGACCACAGGTCAATGTGATGTGGGCAGTCCCTCAGTTGAGGCTCCCTCTTCCCAAGTACTTTCGGTTGTATCAAACTTGACAATAAAACCTCACCAGGATGTGCACCTTATGAGCGCCAACTCATCTATGGGGCTCACCTCGCTTCATTTCCTGTTCTTGGAGGAATGGTTGCCGTATAATAGGAACTTCAAAAAATATTTGTTGGATGGATAAAATCTATGGCCACAATCTTTCATCTACCAGATTTTTCTCAAAATATCCATTTGCTTTTAATTATACTAACTGTGGGTCCTGGCCCCATGGGACAATGATGTCCTTCTTAAAGTTCTATTATGAGACATAAAACTGAATCTGCAATGTAATCAAAGTCTCTCTTTGTCACCTCACAGAAGAAAGATGTGGACATGCAATGCTGTCTTCCCCATCTAATGGGTCAGAGCACCACCAAGATTTAAGCATGATATTTGAGAGCCGTACACAGCATCTAGCCTGTTTCCTTCTCCAAAGTTTACGAGCAGAGAAACTGATGTTCATGGGGGAACAGTCTTAGCCACAGCTAGCCAGGAAATCAGTGAAGAGGGCTGGAGAGATGGCTTGGTGGTTAAGAGCACTTGCTGCTCTTGCAGAGGACTTGAATTTGGTTTCCAGCACCCACATCAGGCAGTTCACAAGCATCAGTAACTCTAGCTCCGGGGGATCCAGTGCCCTCTCCGGCCTCTGCACTTATACTCACACTACGTATCCCCCATATATATGTATATTTCATAACTTATAAAAATTAGAACTAAGCCATCCAGCCCCTAGGACAGTAGTGCTTCCTCTGGCCGCGGCCACCTTCAAGTTCTGATTGAAAATCATCAGGAGCCCTGAGAGTGAGGGAGAAGCAGCTCATGCACATGTTAGTATCATACAATTAAGAGAAAACCCATTCAACGATACTTTAAGATATAATGCTAGGGGCTGGGGAGAGATCTCAGTTTGTAAACAAGCATGGGGACTTGAATTTGACACCCCATGACTGATTTAAAAATATCAGGCACTCGGAGTGTACCTGTAATCTCAGACCAGGGATGCGGAGGTAAGGGGACCCCTAGGGCTGTTGCCCAGACAGCCAAACGTATGTAGAGAGAGAAATCTCATCTCAAAGAGTGCCTGAAGAGTGACATCAGAGGTTGACATCCGACCTCCAAATGCACGTGTACCTGTGTACACACTAACACCCACGCACACACACAAAACATACATTACTCTTGCCATACCTTTAAAAATATTCATTTTAATGGCTATCTCACAGTGTTGCCCAGCAGCTGTGACCATGCAATCATGCAAACCCAAATTAGTAACACCATCCCTACCCAATGTGGCTTCTCTAAGGCTACCTGAGACCATTGGAAATGTCCTTGCTGTGTGTCCCTAGAAGTTCTGGTTCTGAGAAGTTGGCTATGGTAAATCACATCTCTCATCACAATAAAAATAAACGGAGCAGTGATGTTTTCTGGAAATTTGGAAGGGCCGTCAAAGCGGAGATGTATTCTCGTCTTTTGATTCCTATCGGTATAGGGGCTTTCTCAAGGATGTCCCCATTCAGCTCTGACACAGTGACCAGTGGCATGCATTGGTGAGGCTGAGTGCCACCCCGAGAGGGAAGGAGTTCACAGCAGAGGAAGACGTTTGAACCTGCCCCGTGCATGCCTGAGTGTCTTCACTGGGGTCCAGGGCTGTTCCCCTCCTTACTGGTGACTTCATCTTCATTTTGCATTGAGCTGGATGTACTAATGTTGACCCTGTCACTCAGGCCCCTGGTGACACTATCATAGGATGGTGGGAAAGATGTGGCAGAAGCAGTTTCTGATTTGTCTGGGAGCCCACCACCTTCATTTGCCATGAATGTAACATAGCCTTCACCAGGGAGTGGTCCGTCTTCCTCTTCAGCCCTGGGTACACTAAGGGGGTTGGAGAGTGTCAAGGAGCGTTGTAACACATAGCTCCGATAGGCCTTTTGAATGACAGTGGCTGAGATGTCTTCCTGCTTCCATCGGAGCGTGGTTGCTATTGGTTCATAGGATTCTTTGGAAAGATTAGTGGCCATAAATTTCTCTTCCATATTAGTCTTCAGAGAATCCAACTCTCCAGATTCTCCCAAGACATTCTTCGTGAAGGCAAAGAGGATATCCAAACAGTGGATCTTATCTCCAGGGACCAGCGGCAGGTCCATCTGGATCAATATGTTCTGGTTCGGCTTTGGGATTCTAAGAGGGCCGGAGAGTGTGTCTGCAAAGTCCGAGAGGGCAGAAAAGGCAATGAATTGAGTGGCCTTGGGGTCGAACTTCTCCCAGGTCTCATAGAACATGTCAAAGTCATCCTCGCTCAGGGGCTCCGTGCTCTCTTCCGTAGCCACATTGAAGTTTTCCAGGATCACGGCGATGTACATGTTGACCACAATGAGGAAGGAGATGATGATGTAGGTGGTGAAGAAGACGATACCCACCGCTGGGCTCCCACAATTCCCCCGGGAGCCATTGCTGTTGGGCAGATTGGGGTCACAGTATGGGGGTCCTGTGTTGAGGATGGGGCTGAGGAGGCCGTCCCAGCCAGCTGATGTGGTGATCTGGAAAAGGCACAGCATGCTGTTGCCAAAGGTCTTGAAGTTGAACATGTCATCAATGCCAGCCTCTTCCACAACATTGGCGAAGCTGGCCATGCCGAAGATGGAGTAGATGAACATGACGAGGAAGAGCAGGAGGCCGATGTTGAAGAGGGCGGGCAGGGACATCATGAGGGCGAAGAGCAGTGTACGGATCCCCTTGGCCGCTCGGATCAGCCTGAGGATGCGGCCGATTCTGGCCAGACGGATGACCCGGAAGAGCGTCGGGGAGAAGTAATTTTCAAGTGATGTAAGGATTGCAGAAAACACCAGACCTGCAACACGGTGGGAAATTATTAATTAGTGTCTCAAATCATGAGCTCTGGTTAAGTTGGCTATGAGTGTGTTTCCTCCTCTTTTCTCAGTGTAGACGCCCATATTTGAAGAGTCTGGGCCTTAGCCTGACCGCCTCGTCAGTAACTGTCCATGGTAGCAATCATTCCTCCCTCAGGTTATTTTTTGACCTTTCTACTATGTTCTTATCATTCTCCCAACCCAGAACAACTTATTAGTCAGCCTCTAAAACCCCGTTGTCTTCAACACACCATGCACGCATGTGTGGGAATATCACACAGTGAATCCCATTAATTTGTTCAGTTAATACATGTCAATCAACATAATAAACAACCATCTCTCTTCCACAGCCAAGTTCAGGCGGAAATGACTGTAGTCTCCTCCACATGCCCATAATGCTTTGCTTCCAACATGACATAGCCCACCACGTTCATTTCCCCACCCTAGTTCTGTGCTCTGGGTAGGCTAGGACCCCCTATGATTTGTCTCCTTATTTCCTACTGTGAAGATTGACTCAGTTCCTGGCACACAGTCCCACAGATAATTGTATGGAACTCACATTAATTATAAGGAGGCCTAGGAGTTGGGCAACTTGCTGACAGATAAACAAGAATGGTTCTGAATGGCCAGCTGTCTACACAATGGTTTTAATTTATCTCTTTCATTTCCAGCTGTACTTGAACTCTTAAGTTAGGGTCTGGAGATAGGATTTTTCAGGGTCAGTTATGCCCTGTAATCCTAAGCATGAGAAGAGAAGAAAGATGAAGGATGCATATACCACTACATGGCATCTAATATGAGATCATGTATATGTCAAGTGTGCTTCTATGAATTTAATATGAGATCATTTATATGCCATGCACGTATCTATGACATCTAATGTGAGATCATGTATGCATCTATGACATCTAATATGAAATAATGTATACCTCATGTTGCATTATGTTACATCTAATATGAGATCATTTATATGTCACATGTGCATCTATGACATCTAATATGAGATCATGTATGCACCATGTATGCACCTATGACATCTGAGATCATGTATAGATCATGAATACATCTATGACACCTAATATGAAATCATGTACACATCATGTGTGCATCTTTAGTTTTCTCAGGATTGTTAAAAAAAAACAGAGATTGCATACTTCCAACAATAAATGTCTTTCTGGTGTGAAGGAAGAATGGGGGGGGGGGAAGAAAGATGGACAGGTGGTTCTTCAGGTGGTTTCCCATCTATTTCTATAGGGATTCCTGCCCAGTGCTATGTAGGAACCAAGAACTGTTAGCTAAAAGCCCTCACCATAGGACGTGTGGTTTTTCTGTATTGTCAATATGGATATCCATACAAGCAACTCCCATCAAAATATCCTCTCGAATCTCTTATTTTGAAAGACAGATGAAACAAAACAAACAAATGAAAACCAAATCTCACTAGCCAATCGACAGCAAAAGCTTCTGTTGCACTCAGCCACAGAGAAGTCGTAGAGGACAGATCTCCATAGAGTTCTTTTCATTTGCTGCTGTCTGCTTGACGTTTTTGAGGGAGTCTCACTCCACAGCCCAGACTGATCTCAAAGTCACAATATTCCTCCTGCCTCCGCATCTCAAGGCCTTAGATTATAGGCATGCAACACCATTCCCAGCCAATAGGGTGGGTCTCGCACTAACGAACCAATGAACTGATTAATTAGGAGAAGACTTTCAGAGGCAACTAATATGTCTATGATGTTGACAGCGGAAATGCTTTCGTGGATATACAAACCTCAAACCTGACAGGTTGTACATATTAAATACATGTGTATTTTTTTGGTATGCCAATCTTAATAAAGACATTTTAGAAAACCCACAAGCAATCCACCAGCAATGCCAAGATAAAGCAAAGCCAGATTAAAGCCTCAAACAAATAAATGCAACCCAAGCCTCTGTTTTGCCACCAGGGTAGGGCAAGTGACGAATTGCTGTTGGTTGTATGGAGATTCCATTATCTCTTGGTAGTAAATCAATGGGAAATTAAGCCCACAGCTGTGCGTTGACGTGAGCAGTAGGTGGGTCAGAATATAACCGGCAAAGATATTTTTATGATTCAATACAAAGTTGGTGAGTCAGGATGTGTCCTGTCAAGAGTCAAGCATCAGTTAAACAACTAGTCCTGGGACAATGTGACAGTCTTCATTGTCAACTCGGCTGGATTTAGAATAACCTGGACACAGTTCAGAACATGTCTCAGGACCTTTCTGAGAAGCTTAGCGTTTAAACCAACCCTAAATGTAGGTGATGCTAATCCCATGGGCTGGGGTCCTGGACTGAATGAAAAGGAGGAAGTGAGATTTACATGAACATCCATTGCTCTCTGCTTCCTGACTGGGGATTCGACCTGATCTCACACCTCATGCTATCGCTGCTGGGTCACCCTACTACAGTGACCGCATTCCTTCTTAAATCACGAGGAAAGCAGTCATTTCCTCTTCAGTGACTAGTCAGGTATTTGGCAGCAGCAGTTGGAAGAGTAACTGATACAGACAGTCTCTTGGTTGTGGGAGGGAGCTAGGTCATCAGAAGAACACAGGCTAGTCTAAGATCCGATCTGCCTCCTGCAGACTGTGTTACTGCATAACATTCCAAATCTCTGAGGCTCCATTCTAAATGTGTAAGATAAGGTCAACAGCACCTCCTTCAAAGGGGCTGCCGATCCGGGGCGCCTGACCCAGCTCAGAACTCAGTAAGTAATTAGTTACAGTGACTCCATTTCTCAATCCGGATTCCGATTCTAGACACCACTGCACCCAAAATATAGAGGCTTCAAGGACACCCCAGTGTCTTTACAGCATTGATCTCATTGCACCGAGCCCTTCACTTTTCTGTCACCCATGATCACAGGATGAAGCCCACCGGCTGTCTTCTTTTCCTAAGAACACCATGGGGCATTACCGTCTGCTGTCTTTGGAAGACCACACAAATTAAGCTCTTTTAACCTGTACCATGTGCATTGAAAAAGTAAGCTGAGGCTGGGGAGACAGCTCAGTGGGTAAGGTCCTACAGAGCCGGGTGTGGACGTGTGTGCCTGTAATCCCAGGGCTCTTACAGCAAGATGGGAGGCAGAGACAGGAGAATCCCCCGCAGTTTGTGGGCTGGCTAGCCTGGTGTACAAAGCAGAGAACAATAGGGGACTCTGGATCAAACAATGTGGAAGGTGAGGGCTGGCATAGAGGAGCCCTGACCTCCATCATGGTACACATGCACCTGCACATATGCACATACACACACACACACAGAGTTTTACAAGTGAGTTGGCTGCTTCCCTGGTTTTAAAATAATAGCTAAACAACCCCAAGCAGGAATGAGGCTTCCCCAGGCCGTGGCTGCCACTTACTCCCAATGGACAGGATCACCACGATGAAGTCAAACACATTCCAGCCATTGGTGAAGTAGTACTGGCGCAGGGCGACCATCTTCAGCACGCACTCGCCCGTGAAGACGGCCACGAAGAACTGGTTGATCCTGCCCAGGACCTTGGTCTTCTCTTCACTCTGGTCGTCGGTCTCCACCATCATGGTGACCATGTTGAGGCAAATGAGGACCATAATGGCGATGTCAAAAGCTTGCCTGGTCACGATGTCAAACACAAAGCCCAGGTACTTATTCTTAGAAAGAAAGGGAGGCGTCAGGCCAGCCTGTTCCAGTCTCCTGAATCCAGCACCTCATTATGAGAGCTCTTCAGGCTCCAGTCTTAGGCATCCTTGGCTTCTGACCCCATCCTTTCCCCTCAATCTCTCTAGCCTGTGAGTTGACATGTGTGTAGTTTTTGCTAATTATTTCCTCTACCCCCAAACTGCAACCTCTCTGAGGGAGGGAACTGTGTCCATCTTGCTTACAGCTCTAATTCTAGCGTGTGCATAGTGCCTGCTATGCAGTAGTTCCTTAGGAATTTGTGTGAATGGAAGATAGAATGAGCAGCTGCGAGTCAATCTCCCGACTAGCTTGACTAATCCTGTACAGAGGCACTTACAGAGTGGGTACTGTGACTAGGGTCCCACATGTGTGGGCGAAGGGAAGCTGCCACAAGGCTGATGCCCCTGCTGCTTCACAGTGCAGGGCGGTTTGCTGCCCTGCTGGGTTAGAACGGAGAATCTGACCACAGAGGGCCTGGCTCTTGGCTTGATATTGGCTGATGTCCTGTGATGGGAGTGGCTTTGCTGAGGCTCTAAGCCCTCATGTGTCATCGTGAAAATGGAGAGAGAAAAAAAGATGCCCATTCATGGTTACATGACTTCTAACTAAACCAAGCAAGCCTCAGATTAGGGTTAGATGTTCCCGGCTCAGCCTGTGGGCGGGGCTCACATCTTGGCAACCCTCTGTGCGCTCAGAGATGATGGAGGGTGAATGATAACGGGAAGACAGGAGTTTATTATTTTTTTATAATGTGCTGCATGGGAAACCTGCTTTTAGTGATTTTTATGTGAGACTATTATAGAATAAAACTTCCCAGTCCTGTAGAACTTTCACTTTTTCTATGGATAAGACAAGATTTAGAAAGTGAACTTTACCAGAGGCAAGGCATGGGGTGCATGTTCAATTTGGGGAATTCCTTTGTGGTGTTGTGTTAGCTCCACCATTAAAAGCACCCCTATACCGGGGTGGGCAGTGGTAAAACTCCTTTGCCAATGCTCTGCTTGATCTATTGGGGTTCCCAAACATAATAGTGGAACATTCCAGAGACAGATGCTGGATGGTAGGAAAGCTGGTCCTGAATGTTAGCACAGCTGTTCTGGAAGGAGTAGGGGTATTCTAAAGAAACCTTTGAGCCCCTCCCTTTGAACATCAGACACAATGGAGCCTTGCAACTGAATTTCCCAAGGAATCTCACTCTGGGCGAAGGAATAAAGCCTTGTACCAGCCAGAGGGGAACTTGTCTCCCAGAAAGAGAGTTTACAGAGTTCTGACAACTTCCTGGGCCACCTGCAGGACACACTGAAGGGTCAGTGATGGGCAGGACCACACTTGACCAGGCCTTGCTAGCCATGCATATCTCTTGCTCTCTCCTTAAACATAAACCTCCTATCAGGACTCAGACAATGGACTTGGGAGTCCCCTTTCTCTGGTTCTTGCTTCATTTGTCTCTTTAATTGGCATTTTGGGGATGGGAGGTAGAACCCAGCTTGTTAGGGCTGCCAGAGCCCAGAATTGCACCCTAAAAGTTCCACTGATATTAAGATACAGTAGGAATTTCCCGCCGAGTTTCCTTCTTGGCTCTAGACTTTAGGGAGGGCATATGCTCAGGCTTACGTCCTGGGCAGGTGGTATCAAGATGTGGATGTTGGCAAGAGCATGGATGGACCAAGGAATGTGGGCTCTGGGGAACAGTCATGTATGGTCTCTGCCTAGACACTGCTCTTATGGTTTCCCTAAGATTTCAAAGCACCACTGAAATATCCCAACCTTGCCTCAGTTTTTCTTGATTCAGGAATCCAGATGCTAATGTTCACCAGCCTTGGGTCATAATGAGAGGAAAGAGCCATGCTCTCCATTAGGAGTAGTAATGTGGTCAAACAGATGGAGAATCCCGGGATCAGAGCCAGGCAGTGAGGCCCACTCTCCTCACGGGGAGGACTGACCCACTGCCACCACTGGAGGACATGGAGGGTCCTGGCTAAGACTTTATTGGAAGCAATGGTATCCACCTACAATTCCTGCTCTGATCGTATTGCCTGGCATTCCAACACTAGCCCCATGCCTTCATATCTATGGGATACTTTTTGAGATTGAGCCCACCCTATCCCAGGGACAATGAGAGGAAGAAGATCCAGTGACTTGGGGGCTGGTTGATAAGGGAGAGGCCAGAGAAAAAGTATCAGAAGCTTGATTATTCTAAACAGAGTGGTCCAAACACAGGACTGTCTGGCTCATCATTGCTGTGAGGTCAGTGAAGGTCACGGAACTCAGCACTGTCGTGGGGGGCAGGAAAGGCCACAGAACTCAGATGCTTGCTTCTATAAACCTTGACATGAACCCATTCACTGGGCGCAGCCTTTATCCCGAATCATTTAATTCTGAGCCTGTTCCTACCCATTGGATTTTGTGTATGTGTGGGTGCTTGTTCTCTCTCTCTCTCTCTCTCTCTCTCTCTCTCTCTCTCTCTCTCTCTCTCTCTCTCTCTCTCTCTCTCTCTCTCTCTCTCTCTCTGTGTGTGTGTGTGTGTGTGTCCTGCGAGGCCCTCAGAAAGCTTTGCACTCTCTTGCTCAGACTTATCTAAACCCAGTTATTTTCATCTTACGGGATCTGGAAGGAACATTCCGCCCTACAGAGCTGGAGCCACCTGCCATTCCTGATGAGGGCTTCATCACAGATGTTTGAACAGCCTCAGATCGACACACATTGTTTACAAATAAAGTGTGCCGAAGATGAGCAATCTCCCTTTTCATTCTGCAAACGTTCTGACACCTTGTACTCACCAAGCCTGGAGTAACTTATCTAAGGACCACACCCTGATACAGAAATTCTGATTACTCTTTCTATTCCATGATTGTTTCTAAATCCACAACTGAACCTTCGGTTGTTGGGAGATGCAGAGCTTGTCAGACAGGCTCATTTGAGGCACCCATTGGAGCTGTTTTCACTTCATTGAAACTTCTCATCTTTGGGGGCCTGGGAGCCTCATCACTTCCACCCCTGAACTTGTCCCGATCTCCTCCATACAGCGATGCTCAGGCATCTACTCACTCCATCCACTTCCACCCCTGAACTTGTCCTGATCTCCATACAGCCATGCTCAGGCATCTACTCCATCCACTTCCACCCCTGAACTTGTCCTGATCTCCATACAGCCATGCTCAGGCATCTACTCCATCCACTTCCACCCCTGAACTTGTCCTGATCTCCTCCATACAGCACTGGCCAGGCATCTACTCAGCCCTGGCTCAGGCTGAATCAAGCTCCTCTGATAGAGAGAAAGCGAGGGGCTCACCAGGGGCCGCGGGATGGGCTTCTGGGGCTTCTTAGAGCCCAGCTTCTTCATGGCGTTGTAGTACTTCTTCTGCTCCTCCGTCATGAAGATGTCCTGGCCCCCTAGGTAGAGGAGAAGGACACACCAATGTTATTAAAAATAACGAGATCCCCCAGACATGCTAAAGCCAGAGTGTTGTATAGGAAGGACCTTTTCATCTCCTCTGCAGGAGGGTCAGGGATGTCTGGACGGAGAGGGGATGAACCCATTGCAGACTCCCTGCCTGGGTGTCTGCAGCCAGCGCCATGCCCACTAAACTCTGAGAGGAGCACCTGGATATGAGTCACAGCCTGGGCTTCTGAAGCAAAGCTGATTTCTGTCCTACAGTTGGAGAGTAAGAGGGCTTGGGGACAGGAGAATTTGTAGGCACAATGAGAAAACCTCTTATACCTTTATCACTCATATTTTATATTAAAAATATAAATAAATATTTGGGATTAGGTTTCTATGAAGCAAAGGAAAGTATGGAGGCAAAGAACCTTCTTTTACATTCCAAGAGGGTTGGAACTCTGCCTGAGGCCTTGCCCTTCCTGAGACCCAGTCAGCTGGGGGATTAAAGTTCTAGAGTCCCAGGTGCTGGAGCCTTTCTCTCCCTAGTTGTCCTTAATGAGGAGTCATCTGTGTGGGGTCACTTGGCTCCAGCTGAGAAGACCGAGGTCACCTTTACTAGAGGATGGGGAACCTTGGGGGAGCATTGAAGACACTGCAAATATAGCTCCCCCAGCAGTGGCAGCATCAGGCACCAGACAGTGGTGAGGACCAAACCCAGGGGACGAATATCAGCTTGGTGCTACAGACAGGAAGTGCTGTACCACTGGCTCTTAGCCACGAGGCCACAGCTGTCCAAGGGGTCGGAAGTGCAGGATTCATTACCACGGCTGAGACACACGAGCCCCACTTATCTTTTTTTTCTGTTGATTGAAGTTGTCAATTATGACCCCAACAAAGAGATTCAGCGTAAAGAAGCCACCAAAGATGATGAAGACGACGAAGTATAGGTACATGTACAAGCTGTACTCCCACTGAGGCTGACTGTTGATCTGTGGTCAAGACAGGGCAGGAAATGTGAGGAGGTGCATGCCTTAGGTTTCCCCTGAGAGCCAACCCTGCGACAAGGCCCCGATGCTTTATACTGTAAAGCAGGATTGCCTGAGGAGTTGGGGAGAAACAGCAGATGAGAAAAGGCTGGTAGAGGGGGTATTATTTATTAGCTAGGCCACGCTGTAGGCAACTGCAGCTCCATCCTGATGAGAACACACCCCAGAGTGGGACCACTAAGGAATAGAGAAGCTGTAAGCCTTGCCTATCAGTTCCTGAGACTTATTAATGAGAGTTGCCTGGAAATGTCCCATCCCCTGTCCTGCCGGGAGAAGCCACTGAGTAACATCTGATGAACTGAAGAATCGCTTCAAGCAGAGGATGGAAATCCTAGAGAACTCCAGGGGTTGAGAGGGCCGGTCGGACATCAGTTGTGCCTACCATGGCAGGAAGGGACCTTAGCCGTCAGCCACATTACTGCTTAGGACTGGAATGTGAAACAGCTCCCGCAGGTTCACTAGTGTTTGGACACTTGGGCCCCTGTTGGTGCCGCCGGACTGCAATGTGACCAGCTGCCTCCTACTCTTGTCATGTTTTCCAGGCCACAAGAGGCCAGACCTCCTTTGAACTGTCAGTCAAAACAACCCCTCCTTTCCATTCCTTCTTGTCAGGTGTTTGGTCATAGCAACAAGAAAAGTAACGAATAAAACCACTGCTATCCAGCTGTCTGTCCATGTTCTCAACAGTGAGCAATAGATGTACTCGAGAAGCCTAAGGAGCCCACGTGGAAGGCTAGTTGGGCTCAAATGCCCCAAAATGTAGCAGCTGGATGTTGCTACAGGGATGGGCTGTGGGAAGCTATGTAAGCCCAAGTCTTCTGGCAGGAAGGCTATTTAAATCTCATCACAGATACAGTCAGCATCCTAGATATAGGACACACAGAGGGGAAGGCAATGGGCACCAGGAACTGAGACTCACCTCTCCGGAATCGACAGCAGCATACATAATTTCCATCCAGCCTTTGAAGGTTGCCTGGAAACAAGAAGTGGAGGACAATCAGCATCTGTCCATCTAACTGGACCTTGCTCAGTCCATGGTGGCTCAGGGAGAGAGAGCAAGATGCGAAGAGATTTGGGGAGGAAAAAGCATAGGCAGAAAGGGAAGGAAGTCTCTGGGTGACTGGACCAAACTCACATGATTTCAAGTAATCCGGAGTAGTGTGGTATTGAAGACCTAGAACTTTCTAGAATATGGCCTTAGCTGGGACTCTAGTTGCTATAGGGACACCTGGCACAGGCTATTCTATGCTCTGCTGGGGCTGCCATTTTCTCAATCAGGTTCCTAGATGATGTACATGACATAAAAAAAGATACACAATTTTAAAAAGTTATCCTGGATTTTTTTGTTTTTCCATATGAAGTTGAGTATTGTTTTTTTCAAGGTCTGTAAAAAATTGTGTTGAGATTTTAATGTGGATTGTATTAACTCTATAGATTTCTATTGTTAAGGTGGACATTTTTTATGTTAATACTACTGATCCAAGAGCATGAGAAGTATTTCCATCTTCTGATGTATTCTCCAATTTTTTCAAAGACTTAAAGTTCTTGTCATACAAGTCTTTCACTTGCTTGGTTACAGTTATACCAAAGCATTTTATATTATTTGTGGCTATTGTGAAGGGTGTTTTTTTCTCTGATTTCTTTCTAAGCCTGTTTATTGTTTGTGTATGTAGAGGGATACTGATTTTTTAAAGTTAATCTTGTATCCAGCTACTTGACTAAAGGTGTTTATCAGCTGTAAGAGGTCTCTGGTAAAATTTTTGGGGTCACTTATGTATACTATAATCTCATCTGTGAATAATGATACTTTGACTTCTTCCTTTCCAATTTGTATCCCCTTGGTCTCTTTTAGATGTCTTATTGCTCTAGCCAGAACTTCAAAAACTATGTTGAATAGATATGGAGAGAGTGGACAGCCTTGTCTTGTTCCTGATTTTGGTGTAATTGCTTCAAGTTTCTAACCTGGAAACAACTTAGATGCCCCTCAACTGAAAAATGGCTAAAGAAAATGCTGTACATTTACATAATGAAGTACTACTCAGCTGTTAAAAACAGTGACATAATAAAATTTGCAGGCAAATGGATGGAACTAGAAAAAATCATCCTGAGTGATGTTGTGGGATATCTGTACACTGTGTGAATATATATTGCTATGATTGCTGCAATAAAGAGCCGAGTGGCCAATAGCTGGGCAGGAGGTATAGGCGGGACTTCCAGGAAGAGAGAGGGAGTAGAAAGAGGAATCGAGACACATGAGAGAGATGCCAGGAGACGCAGAACAAGCAAGACATACAGGAAGAGCAGTAACAGTCGCGAGTCATGTGGCAGCATGTAGATTAATAGAAATGGGTTAACTTAACTTGTAAGAACTAGTTAGGAACGAGCCATAGCTAAGGCCAAGCTTTCATAATTGATAATAAGTCTCCGTGTCATGACTTGGGAGCTGACTGGTGGGACAGAGAAAGACTCACTATAGAATGAGGTAGCCCAGACCCAGAAAGACAAACATGGTATGTACTCACTTATAAGTGGACATTAGCGGTAAAGTAAAGGAGGACCATAGTACAACCCACAGATCCAGAGAGGCTAAGTAACGAGGAGGGCTCAAGAGGGGACACTTGGATCTCCCTGGGAAGGGGAAGTAGAAATTTCACAGGTGGACTGGGGGTGGAAACATGAGGGGTCAGGTAGGGGAGGGATGGAGAGGGAGAGTACTGAGAGAGGTGACTGAAAAACGGGGTCACTCCATGATCAGGTAGAAGCCTTGTGCAAGGGAAGCTCTCAGGAATCTACAAGATGACCCCAGCTAAGACTCCAAGCAATAGGGAATATGTAGCCTGAACTGGCCATCTCCTGTGACCAGGCAAGACTTCCGGTGGAGAGACTGGCACAGAGATTGAAGGAGTGGCCGACCAATGACTGGTCCAGCCTGAGACCAATGCCACAAGAGTGATCCCACCCCTGACACAGCCTGGAGCACCAGGACACAGAGGCTGGATGGCCCAGAGCCCTACGGTAGAGTCAAACATGACTGGAGAAAAAAATGTCAATGTAATGATGTCTAACGATATTCTGTTATACTCATAGATGGGTGCCTAGCCTGTCGTCAGAGGGGCTTCATCTAGTAATTGATGGAAACAGATGAAGAGATCCACAGCCAAACATTAGGCCTAGCTTGGGGAATCCTGCTGAAGAGAGGGAGGAAGGATTGTAAGAGCCAGAGGGGTCAAGGACACTATAAGAAAACCCACAGAATCAACTGACCTGGCTCATAGGAACTCACAGAGACTGAACTGACAACCAGGACGCCTGCCTGGAAATGACCTAGGCCCTCTGCATATATGTGACAGTCGTGTAGCTTGGTCCTCTTGTGGGGCTCCTAACAGTGGGAGCAGGGGTTATCTCTGACTCTTTTGCTGGCTTTGGGACCCCATTCCTCATACTGGGTTGCCTTGCCAAGCCGTAATACCAGGAGGAACTTAGTCTCACTGCAACTTGCTGTGCCATGTTTTGGGATGTCCATGGGAGGCCTGCCATGTGGTTGCTAGGAACTGAATTCACGACCTCTGGAAGAGCATCCAGCACCCTTAATCTGAGTCATCTCTCCAGCTCCCCTTTTCTGAACAGAAACAAAGGAGGAATGGTTTATCCATTTTTCTCATGAAGCCACAGGTCCTGCACCCAGTTCTGACTGTGATTTTCCGGGGTTAAGCGCAGTGCCTAGCAGACCACAGCTACAGAGGCTATTTGTTCCCTGAATGCATGAGCAGGGTGGGTGGGGGGAATCAAGGAACTCACAGGCAGATAGATGTCACAGATGTATAAGTAGCTGTAACCACACTTCCACAAACACAGCACTGGACGATATGTGGATGTAGACAAACGAGGTACAAATGAATAGCGTCAACGAGATTCACTGCTATCACCAATGTTATCCACCATTGCAGCAAACTTAATTAGCTATAATTTGTTATCGCACAGGAGATAATGGGAAGTGAAAGATGGAATCGTGTGGACATGCCTGTTCTGCGCATCCTGTCGCTTGGATGGCTCACCTTTAAGCCTTCCATCTCAGGCAGACTTAGCCAGCATTAGCCCTGTGAGCTCACACTCATCAGTGAGGGCCTCTAGTCTAGTGGTGTCCATGGAGATAGAGACTGACTCCTCCAGCTTACACTCAGTGCTGCCTCCTGTGACGTCTCTATGTAGCATCGCCGGGAAGAACCTGGAAGCTCCCTTTACTAAGCAGCCAAAGGAATGGAAATGAGGGATTCGGCACTGACTCACCACCTGAAGAAGAGCCAGGTAACCCATAGCAACATTGTCAAAGTTGACTTTCACGTTGACCCAGAAGTAGTGGCCGGTGTAGTTTTGGTTGCAACAGTCAGACTTGTTTGTCACAATGGTCGAATTCACAGCAGAAAACAGATTATTGCTGGTGTCGATGCACTTTGAAAATTTCCCCGCAAAGAGGTTCACGCCCATGATGCTGAAGATGAGCCAGAAGATGAGGCAGACGAGGAGGACGTTCATGATGGACGGGATGGCGCCCACCAGCGCATCCACCACTACCTGGTGGGAAACAGAAAGGGACCTGAGATCCCCCAAATGTCTTTACTTCTCTGTCACGCATACGCCTGCACACAGTGGCTGAAGACAGCATCATTTCACCCACCTCCTCTGAGGCAGCTTCTCACTGACCTTGAACTCACCTACTAGGGTAGGCTGGCTGCCAGCGAGCCCTGGGACCACTTGACTCTGCCTCACCAGCTGAGAGTATAAACGTGCGTCTCCATGCCTGCCTATTAAAATTAACACTTTCCACATGGGTTCTGGGGTTTGAATTCAGATCCTCATGCTTGTGAAGCCAGCGCTGGAGAAACTGAGCCCTCTCTCCAGCCCACAAGCTGATTTGAAAACTCCATTGTTATTTGTGAAGCTATGGTCACTGCTTCGAGTCAGTGATGGAGGTGGGACAGGGAGGAGGCTGACAGTAATAAAGAAGCAACGGGGCAGGTGGCAGAGACAAGCCATAGGATGTAAAGACTATCCAGAGAGATGCTGGCTGTGGTGCTGAGCCAAGGTTATCTTTGCATTTATTCAGAATGTCAGGGAAGAGATTCACTTGTCACAGGAAACGGGACAGCGGGTGCTCTAAGACCAGAAGGCAAGGAATAGCCAGGACCACGTCTCCAAGGGAGTGAGGTCTGAGGCCTGGGGCTGGTGGTACTTGTGGGTGATGAGAAAAGAGGTTATTACAGTCTGACCTAAGGGAGACAAGAGTCAGCCTGCGCAGTGTCACCGAGATCGGATCAGGAAGAGACAACACAGATCTGATACCTGGAAGTGTGGACTGCCACTTGGGTCAGTGGTATGGAGGGCACGGGGGTGGGGGAAGCAGGGGAAGGTTTGCCAAACGCCGTGGGAAGAAAGTTCAGAAATGAGTCTTACCCTCATGCCTTCGAATCGAGACAGAGCCCGCAGTGGCCGTAGAGCGCGGAGAGTCCGAAGGGCTTTGATGGACGCCACATCCGAATATTCAAGGATCTTGGCTATGAGGCTTGTCAGGGAGATCTGGTACAGGCAGAGAGCAAAGCATTATCCTGGGGGTCTAGAATGTCAGCCGCTGGAAAGAGAAAGCACCTCTGTTCCCTGCCTCCCAGGCCCTGCTCTGTCTGTCTAGCCTGGGCGAAGTTCTAGAAAGTTCTTTGCTTTTACCGAATTAAAAGGTTTATTAGTATATACTAATTATACACAATGGTTTCATTATGTTTTAATAAGTATACATAATAATATGGTTTGGTCACATTCACCTCCCGTGATTTTCTACTGTCACCCCATCCTCCCCTGAACCCCTTCTCTTCCAATTAGGATCCTTTTTACTTTCATGCTCTGTGTGTGTGTGTGTGTGTGTGTGTGTGTGTGTGTGTGTGTGTCTGTCTGTCTGTCTGTCTGTCTGTCTCACTGAGTTTCATTGGGTTGCCTACAAGAGCAAGAGCATCTAACTAGTGGCTACACCACTAAGAAAATGTCTCTCCTTCCTCTAGCAATCATGAGTTATCTATAGATCCTTGGGGATGGGGGGTCCTCGCGAGCCCCTCCTCAATCATGACAGAATGTTGATGGGCCCAGTCTTGTGCAGGTGATAGCTGCTCTGAGCTCAAGAGTGCAATGCCCATGAAACGCCCCAAAGACAGCACTGCACAACATTCTATCCCTTCCTCTGGATCTTATGTTCTCTCCTCCCCATCTTCCATGGTGGACTCTTTACTCCCATGGACTTCTGGGTAAGTGTCTTAGTTAGGGTTTCTATGGCTGTGAAGAGACACCATGGCCGCAGCAACTCTTAGAAAGGAAAACATTTAACTGGGGCTGGCTTACAGCTTCAGAGGTTCAGTCCATTATCATCATGGTGGGAAATATGGCAGCATGCCTAAAGACATGGTGATAAGGAGTTGCGAATCCTACATCTTGATCCACAGGCAACAGGAAGTGAACTGTGAGGCTGGGCATAGCGTGAGCATAGGAGACCTCGAAGCCTATGCCCACAGTGGCTCACTTCCTCCAACAAGGCCACACCTACTCCAACAAAGCCACACCTCCTACTAGTGCCACTCCCTATGGGGACCATTTTCTTTCAAACCACCACAGCAAGAAAGCATATTCTCGCTCATTGCTATCCCCAGAAACATGTGGTCAAACTTCTTTTTTCCTCCAACAGTGCTAGCTGGGCCCCAAGAACCTTGATATTTTGATTGACTTTCAGAGATTTGGGGAGCTGATGCCCCTTTATTGGACCTATGATTAAAGCTGATTGTGGTGGTTTAAATGAGAAATGTCCCCCACAGGTTCATGTGTTTAAACACTCGGTCTCTAACTGGTGGTGCTGTTTGAGCAGGTGATGGACCTTTTAAGAGGCGGAGCCTTGTTGGAGGAACTGCATTGCTGGGGTCACTGGGGCTGGCTTTGAAGGCTTATAGCCTTGTCCTACTTCTTCTCCCACCTCTCTCTCTCTCTCTCTCTCTCTCTCTCTCTCTCTCTCTCTCTGCTTCTTGTGTGAGGGTGAGGGTGTGACCATCCAGCTCCCTGCTCCTGCTGCCCTGCTTTCTCTGCCTGTTGTCACATTTCCCTGCAGTGACGGATTCTTTCCCTCTGGAACCATAAACCAAAACAAACCCTTTCTTCACAGCAGCAGAAAGGTAACTAATATGCTTATTTTGCGGATCTAAAATTAGCCTTGATTGTATCTGCTTAGAAAATTGGGTTGGGAAGAATCCTGCTTGTGTGTATCTATTTAGGTCCCACTTGAGCCCTGGCTTTGTGGCCCGCTGGATTAAGACACCTATGCCCTTTGTAAAATGCAAGATTCAAATGGAAAGGAGGGGGTTCGGCCCCAAGTCAGCTAGTTCTTGTAGCTGGGCAGAAGTCTGAGCTCTAGCTTCAAGAGACATCTGGGGTTAAGCTGAGCAGTGAGTCCCTGTTGGTTTGCCGGTTCTCTTCAGGTGGTATCCCAAGGACATCAAAGGACACAGGCTGTCATGAAAAACAGCCACTTCTTGCAGGATCTCTCAAGATACTAGGGGGAAACATTCTGGGGACAAGCTTAGCTTTATGGGACTGTGAGCCAGACCCACAATATCCTGGATGGTGCTGAATTAGGGCTTAGATTACTTACTCTGGCGCCTGTACCAGGACTCTAGAAAGCAAGGAGTTGACACATAGGTCCCTGTGTCTGAAACAATACCCATTCTCTGAATGGGTGGCCTATTCCACCAAGCCAACAGCGACCACAACAAACAGAGTAGAAAGGACTTCCTTCTTGCATTAACACAAGGCTCCAGACACCATCAGGCACCCAGCTGTCTGCCTGGCTGAGGACAGCATGGTTCAGGGCCAGTTTTATGTCAGTCTTTTGCACATCCTTCAGGAAAAGCTGTTTCTTGTTCAAACTGTAGAGACGGAGCAGACAACCCTGGCCAAGTCCTCCTCTTGTATGGCTCAGAACACGGGCTCCACAGCTTACCGTCAGGGCTAATACTGTGTCCGTCTCCTCCACACTCAACCGTAATTCCGGCTATGACCCTGGTTCCCTCCCACTTCCACTCTTCTCTGGGACCTCAGCAGTCCGGGTCATGTGACCACAGCCTGTCTTTCTAGCCACATCCCGCTCAGGTCAAATGGTTCTCCGTGTCGAACCTGTGGCCGCGGGTCATGCTTTCAACTAGGATTGGCCCTCCGCGGGCACCTCTCTGCTCTCGCTTCTGTGTTCCTACAGTGAGCTTTCCGAGACACTCTGCTCACCGAGGGGAAGAAGGCTCATGCTTCTGTGTCAGTGGTGACTGTCCTCTGCAGTGTCCACCATTCCCCACCCTTTGAATACATTTACTTCTCTGCATATGTCCTGTCTGTAGGGAGATTAAAGTGTAAACTCTAGAGGAGTTCTCTCTCTCCTCCCGCCCCTCCCTTACTTTCTTTACTCTTCCTTCCCCCTCCCCTCCTCTCTTCCTCCTCCTCCCCTCTTTTCCTATCCATCTTCCACTTCCCTCCCTATCTCCATACCCTCCTTCCCTTCATTTCTTTCTCCTCCAAATCACTCCTTCCTCCCCTTCCCATCCATCTATCTGCTTTTCTTTTTTTGGGGACAGGTCTTACTATGTAGCCCAGGCTGGCCTTAGACTCCCAGTATTCCTCTGCCAGCCTCTCCGGTGCTGGGATCCTAGGCATATAACACTGTGCCTGGCCGACTGTCTATTTCTTACTTCCATGTTTCCCAGAGCATTCCATGTAGCAATTTTGCATTTAAAAGATTTTGCAAATGAATATTTGATAGATGCAAGAAAAGGAAGAATCATGTTGGGATGGATGAAAAGATTGGAGGAAGAAAGGATCAAAGGCCGCAAAGATTGGTAGGATAGACGGTTGAGTGCAAGGGTCAGAGAAAGAAATCAGAGAAAGGAAAAGGTATGGATGAAGGGATGGACGGATGGAAGAGCAAATGGCTAAGTGCAATGATCGACAGATAGATGATAAATGGAGAGCTGGGCTGAATAGATGAGTGGAAGAGATTAGTGGATGGCTGAAAGTTCGGTTAGGTGGACAAGCTGGAAGTGAAGGAGATGAATGGGCGGTAGGGGGAACATGGTGGGGGCGGGGACACGGATAGATCATGCTCTGCTTTCTTTTCTGTGGCTGAGATGAAGCATCCCAGCAAAAATCAACCAAGGTGAAGAAGGGTTTGCTTGGCTTATGTCCCAAGCCACAGCCCATCATTGAGGAACTCAAGGCAGAACTCAAGCAGCCATCACATCCCATCACAAGCAGAGCAGAGGACAATGAAGGGCTCGCTGCTTGTCTTCTCGCTTGCTTCTGCCCATCCGTCTTCCCCATCGTACAGCTCAGGGATCAGCCCACAGAAGAGGGCAGCAGACATTCAGGGTGGACCTTCCAACCCCAGCTCGCAATCAAGGCCGTGTCCACGGACACACCTACAGGCCAGCTAGCTGTAGACACTTCCCAGGTGGCCCTGGGGGACATCTAAAGCTGGCAATCAGAGGTTGGCAAAGGAAGTCTGGAAAAGATGGTAGACCACATGGATAAAAGGACGCATGCCTGGAGAGATGCTGAATGAGTGGTTGGACAGAAGGGTAAGTGCCTGGCTATTTGTTTAGAAGGATGAATCAGAAGAGAGATACAAGGGTTAAACACCAATTGGTGAGTGGACAGAGGAAGGCAAGGGTGAAGGGAAGAGGAGATGAGAGGAAAGGGATAGCCGGAAGGAAAAGGGCAGAGAGATGGACTCTCGGGAGGAAGGAAGGGAGGGAGGAAGGGAGGAAGGAAGAAGAAGTAAATAGTGGAATAGATGGGAAGATGGATGCATGGAAGGAAGGACAGACAGTCACAATAAAGAAGAGTCTCCTCCTCCTCCCTTTTCTTCTTTTTGGGACAGGGTTTCTCTGTGTAGCTTTGGCTGTCCTGGAGCTCACCCTGCAGACCAGGCTGGCCTAGAACCCACATAGCTCCACCGCCTCTGCCTCCTGAGTGCTGGGATTGAAGGCGTGCACCACCACACCCAGCCTAAGAAGAGACTTCTTAAGGAGATCAGGGCTGGAAAACAAGGAAGTCTACACAAGCAAGAGCTCTTGGCAGAGTGCGAGGCAGAGGAAAATATTTTCTTCTTATTTCTGAATAATTACTTCACATGTAGAGAACTGTCACTTGGGACTCGGATTCCAGGCTTCTCAGAGGCCCTATGGCACAGTGACCTGATACCACTGGCACACTGGCATCAGGAAAGCAGGGAGTTACATGCGGGCCTGTTGTGGAGGTATTGCCAATTTCGGCTAGACAGAATATTCTGTACTGGACCCCAGCTAGCTTCAGGAGGCACATACCAGACACAGACGTTTTTCCTGACATCTCTGGTGTGCATGACCCTGGTGCAGGTGGCTGCTGGTTGAGGGAGACAGAGATAAACAACTCTGGCTCACCCTGCTCACAAAACTCTCATTAGACATCAGCGAGCCAGCAAACACTCCAAAGAGATGTTTTTGAAGGGGGCAGAGCAGTGGAGTAGTTAAGACGTGGGAGTGATGGCGGAATGTGTGTGGGGCACATGGCCGATCTGCTGATGCAGGGCTCAGCAGGGAGCTTAGTAGAGTCCCCATGTATGAGCTGCAGCAGGCCCTGCCGCTGCTTTTGGTATCACAGAGAGGAGCCGGTGCTCTTGGCACAGAGGTTCACAACTGCAGCTGCACCTGGGAAATGACTGGAAACATCTACAGATTACTGCTGAGAGCTTGCCTCAGACCAGAAAGACCAGACCTTTCCAGTGTCCTGCTTGTCCAGGGTGTTTTTTTAAGCTCCATGGTATCTACAGCACAGCCGGGACTGGAGACCATGAAGTTAGCAGGCAGCTTCTTTTTGCAGACCACAGGGCCCTGAGGTCCAGAGCCCCCACAAGGAGTGAGAGTACAGGGCAGCCTGGGTGCCTGTGCCATCTTGCTTTGGACATGAAGGCAGAAAGCTGCAGCAGTTAACCTGACAGAGTCTGCAGGCCTGCAGCTTCACCAGAGGTCACAACTGTGTACAAACTGTGAGCTTCCCGGCTGGGGCTCACCATTCACTGACATGCAAAGTTATCCTGACTTCTAACTCAGTGCTCAAAGCAGCCCCATAGAGACCATTGTCAGAGCCACATCTGTACTAGCTGCAACACCCATCCATGGCGAGATCTCCACTCCACCCCATGGTGTACACAGAATCATATCTGTACTAGCTGCAGCACCCGTCCATGGTGAGATCTCCAGCTCCACCCCACGGTGTACATAAAGCCATATCTGTACTAGCTGCAGCACCCATCCCACAGTGTACATAGAGCACCTGTCCTAGCCTCAGAACCATACACGGTGAGATCCCCAGCTCTACCCCCAGGGAGTGCCTAGAGCCACTCACATTCACAATGAGGAAGTCCAGCCAGCACCAGGCATTGGTGAAATATCTTTTGAAGCCATAAGCTACCCACTTGAGCAGCATCTCAAACACAAAGATGAAGGTGAACACTCTGTCGGTGTACTCCAGCATAGCCTTCACTCGGGGCTTTTGTTCCAGGTAGTTATCCTCAAAGGCCTGCAGGGAAGAGAGAAGAATGGCCCATAGCACTGGGGTCCTGACGCACCGCAAGGACCAGCCAGCCCTACCCTCGGCCTCCGGGGAATAGCCTTAGTAGTCCTTGTGGCCAAGTTTCCTTTCTTTGCTCTGAGGATTAAGTGGACCGTGGAGGATGCACTGTGGGATAGGAACTAACATGTCACAGCACACAGGGATATGCAGTCCTGATACCTGCAGGGCTGTTGGGTAGAACTGAGAAAAGGAACCCTGGGTTGGATTTTGGAAGCAAACCAAAGGGATATTTGCACAGAAGGATGATCACAGGCAGTCCACAGGAAAGGAAAGAATCACCAAGAAACTTCTGAAAATGAGTGCTCTCTCCTACAGGTAATCAAGGAAATTCAAATTAAGAAGAGGCGCCAAATTTTTCTTCCACCAGAGATAAAGGACCCAGTGTTGGTGTGTCTGCTGGGGGTTCGCTTTCAGGAATGACTGATAGGAGTGAGAAAAGGGCCCATATTTGGGAGCCAAGAGGCTGTCGAGTAGCGAGTCAATCTAGCTTTAAGGATGCGCTAAAGACGCTGGGTGCTGTCAGTGTTCACATGACTCTCTGCATGAGGTGTCAACACCCAGCTGCTGGTAGCAGTTTTATGGCTTGGATCAAACTGAGTCCACTTTGGGAAGTGCTTCCTAGGTTAGATCCCCACCTCTGGGACAGTACTAGCCATTGGCATTGGTCCCCGGTTTGCCTCCGTGTGGGGCAACTCTATGGTGCCCCTGGTGGTCAGGGCTCCTGTGCAATCAGCTGAGGCTGGACATCATCTCTCGCGGCTTTTCCCTGCTGCACTCCTCTGTTTCATCCACAAGCATGCCCCAATAAACTGCTAGATCAAGAGACATGGCTCCAACCTCTGGATCTCAGACCAAACCTAAGCCAGGTAGGCATTCAAAAATCACCAATAGT
The DNA here is from genome assembly GCF_903992535.2 of Arvicola amphibius. NCBI lineage: Eukaryota > Metazoa > Chordata > Mammalia > Rodentia > Cricetidae > Arvicola > Arvicola amphibius. The sequence continues at coordinate 185,125,405 of NC_052049.1, forward strand.
CGGTGTCTCCAACTGTTACTCAATAGCTCTGTCTAGTGTTCAATATTCTTGGCAATCATTAAATACCTCTGATCATCATTCAACATCTGTAATAGTCATTCAAAATCTCCAACCATCAAAAGCTCTGTTTATCATTCAACATCTGTAAAAGTCATTCAGAATCTCCATTCAATAACTCTGAAAGCCATTCAGTGTCTCCGCTGACTATTCCACAGCTCTGAAACCACTCAGTATTTCTGACAGTCATTCATTATTTCTGATTTTCATTTAAAATTTCCAACAGGGAAGATGTGTGGTCCATGTGAGGTGTGAATGTAGGCACCGACTGAGTAAATGAGGGGCACATTCCTATAATGACGTATGTTGTGGCTGTTAAATGAGTTTGTATGAGCATATTTCCCGAGGAAATTTCTTGAGAAACCATAGAACACATACATACATTTATTTTTTAGAATATTTATATATTCTGTGTATGAGAAAGCTGGGAAGAGCCACACCAAAGTGTTTTCAAAGTGAGTTTCTCTTTGAGTGACAGGAAAATGGTAGATTTTTTTCCTTTATCTTTTTCTATAATTTCCAAGTTCCTTTTTCTCACTTCACTTTGTCAGATGAAAATCCATGTTACCTTTTTTTAAGCACTCAAAGCAAAAGCATAAAGAAGACTAAATTTGGTGTCTGTTTGGTCCCATAGGAAAGGAGATAGGGAGCGAAGGGAAGCTGCTGGGGGTGGAGCTGGGGCAGAACAGCTGCTTCAGGATTTGAGTGCCCCCTGGGAATGGGGAGGTTGGCACTAAACTGTAGAGAGAGAGGAGGAGAGAGAAGGGAGCAGCAGCAGGGTACACAGAACAAAGAAGGGCACCTTTGGGGGCGGGCCCATGGGGAGACAGGAGCTGTGAGTGCTGAGGAAGGCAGATTAGCTTGGACCCCAGCTGAGTCTCTGACACCAGCATTTTCGTGTGTGAAAGTATTGGCTAAATGGGGACAGTAAGTCCCTTCCAATGCCTGTGTCTACTTGGCTTAATTAGGATGGGCACTCAGCACCGCAGTGAGCCCAAGTCCATGGGGAGAGAACCTTTCCCTGTTCTTCAGGGTCCAGCATTTGGCCAGAAGCCTCTGGAGTATTGCAGAATTCCACAAGTTTCTACTCCCTAAGACTCTGCTGTTCAATGGCTCTCAGCTGCCCGTGTCCGTCTCAGTCTGCAGCTTGTCGGAAATGCAAGCTCTCAGGTTCTGTCATCTCGCCTCCAACTGGACCCGTGTTTCCACACACCCTCCAGATGACTAGACTAGAGAAAACGATGCCTGAAAAGACCGTGAGACCGAAGAATCAGCAGGCACATGGTTTGCTAAGAAGGGGAAGATGAACTCGGTCTTCCAAAAAGCCAGTGTTAGGAAGACCAGGGGGTAGAAAGCTAAGGGTTTGGGGATCCTTTATGGGCAAAGTTGGGTTTTGCTGCTGCCTAGTTGGTGACAATGGGAGAGTCCTCCACCAACTGAGTCGTAGTTTTCCATCCATAAAGCGGGAGGCACGCAGTCATTGCTGGAAAAGCTTGTATCTAGGTTTAGAATGCCATGGGAGGGGCGTACCGAATACCTCCCATGTGGTGTACTGGGCAAAAGCTTTCCGGCCATCTATAGCCAGGGATTTACAGCTCAAGTCTTGGGGGCAGCCCCACCAAGTCAGCTCCAAGGCCTTTAGATGGAAGCCTAGCCGAGTTGGAGGCCATTGAGCCCAGTACCCCGGTTTCCCTTACCAGTGCTCCACTGCTGAGCAGGATCATGAAGATGATGAAACTCTCGAACCAGCTGTGCTCCACGATGCGGTAGCAGGTTTTCCGCAACTGCCAGCCTGTGGCCCATGGAAACTTACTGGTATTCACTTTGCAGCAGGGGCAGTGGCGAGTGCAGCCTGGAGGGAGAGGTGGTGGACAGGGTCCTAGTTAGCTCGAACTGTCAATTTGACACATCAGTCGCCCTATGGGTATGTCTGTATTGTCATGACTGCTGATTGATATTGCAGGGCTCCGCCCACTGTGGGCAGCACCATTCCCTAGGCAGATGGTCCCAGACTCCGTAAGAAAGCTAGCTAAGCGTGAACTTGTGAGCAAGCACACACAGCATGCTTCACGTTCTTGCTTGAGTTCCCTGCTCTGACTTCTCTCAAGGGTGACAGTGACTTAGAAGCCAAATAAATCCTTTCCTTCCCTCAGTTGCTTTTATTTTTTTATTTTTATTTTTTTTTGGTTTTCTGAGACAGGGTTTCTCTGCAGCTTTTTTAGAGCCTGGCCTGGAACTAGCTCTTGTAGACCAGGCTGGCCTCGAACTCACAGAGATCCGCCTGCCTCTGCCTCCCGAGTGCTGGGATTAAAGGCGTGCTCCACCACCGCCCGGCTATCCTCAGTTGCTTTTAATCATGGTGTGTGATCATAGTACAGGAGGGGGAACTGGACTATATTGTGAGGGATAGTCCAGCAGGACGACCTGCGTTCTGGCATGCTGGGAAAGCCTCTTACGCTCCATCGGGGAAGACTCCTTTCCTGGAGTTTGAGGGAAGTGGTCCCTCCCAGCTCCCCTTTCAATCCAGCTCATTAGGTGCTCCTCTCATGCTGGCCTTGTCATTCAGATGCCTTCCCCAGGCTTCTTCCTTACTATAAATGAACCTGGTGGTCCCCATCCTCGTGCCCACACATCCCTTCGAAGATTGACAGACAGTGAGTCCTGAATCTGATAGTCCTGGGAGGCTACAGCCTTACCCATGCTGGACCTGGAGAGCCACATGTCTGGGGCAGGGTCTGGGTCCAGCTTAACAGAGTTCAAATGGAAGCAGGGACTCAACGAAACGTGGTTCCCCATACTTCCTACTTATTTAAAGTTACTGAGGCCACAAATACCTTCGTGGCAGGAAGTATTTGTGTATTCATCCATCATGCGAGTGTCTATGGAGACTGTAGTGTGCCTCACTTTTGTAAATGCCAAGGGGGAGGGAAGTGAATCAGCACAGGCCCCACTTTTCAGAATGACACCAAAGATGTACCTCCCTCCTGTGGTTCTTCACATCTCCAACCAGATTAGAGTGGTACCCTTTCAAACTCAAGAGGGCTGGTTATGATCTCACAAGGTACACGGAGTCTGTCTTTGCGGCAGACAGCACCTGTGTCTGGCACAGGTACCTACTGCCTGGAGCGAGCCTGTTTGGCTCTCCTGGATGCCAGGTCATGGTTCTGCTCACACAGGCGCCTAGGTGAGAGCCGGGGTGGGACTCTAAACCGGATCAACGTAAGCGTGAGGAAGAGGTCCATGCTCCTTATACCTTCTGTGAAGCAGTCATCTGGCTGATCCAGCTCGTCTGCCAGCTCGGGGATCTTCCTGAGGATTTCCTCTGGGTCCGGGCAGTCCACTGTGCTGCCCTCAGAAGAGCTTGTGTCATCCTCTCCCTGCGGGGCAGAGGCTTGGGGCAGTGAAGGTGGCTCTTTGAGGGACCCGGGACACCTGTCCCTGGCAAGGTTAGCCCCCACAGGGCCCAGGCTCTGCTGTCAACTGTCTTGGCTTGGGACTCAGCAGCTAAAGCCGGGACATGGATGCTCCCTGCGGAGCCCTGTGGCTTAGCTGGGCCTGATGGAGAGCTGGCAATGGCCCGAGACACTGTAATTACACCCATAAAGATGCTCAGCTTTCAATGCACTTGAATATTTAATCGGGGAGTTGTGTTGTGGGGCCCTGCTGTCCTCCCAGCGGCACTGGCCCGTAATGTCTCCAGACGAATTCAATTAGGAGCCGGAGCGGCTCTCATGTTAGTGAACCTGATCACTTGGCTAATGGAGCCAAATGGTAGGGTGGGTCCCCATCTGTCACGGACAGGCCCCTCCCTGCCTGGCCAGGGTTATGGCCAAGAAAACAAACAGAATTAAAACCTGTACCCAGAAGTTATGTGCGAAAGCGCAGAGTAGGGAAAGCTAGCCAGGTGGTCCACAGATCAATTCAGAAGGGGCATGATACCCACAGGCAGAATGTGACACCCCTCAGCCACTCGGGACTAAACGGCTTGTGTCCAGGCCCCCAAACCCCATCGCAGCCCATGCCCTTCTTATCTTAGTCTGCTGCGGTCAGCCTTGCCTGGGCTCAAAGCCAGGTGATGACATTCCTCAGCCGAACGGCTCGATAAGTGTGCGTGTGTGTGTGTGTGGGGGGGGGGGTGGATTGTGTTTGCCTTATCTTGGCCCGATCCAGTGTCTGTCACACAGCTGCACTTGGGGGCAAGGTGTGAAGTTAAAGTCTTGAGTTCCTTACAGTGGCAGTGAAAACACCAACGATCTGGTGCTTGTGTGTGCGCGTGTGACCCTGTGTGGAGGTGCGTGAGCACTGACATGCGTGCTTGGGGGAAAGCCCGAGGCTAAAGTCAGCCATCTTCCTCAGCTGCTCCCTCTTTCCTTCTAGGCAGGATCTCCCACTGAACGTGGAGGACCACCAAGCACCAGGGATCCTCCTGTCTGCCCCTCCCACTCCGCAACACTGACATTATAGGAGTGGACTAGAGTTCCCAGCTCTTTACACGGGGGCTGCGGATACAGAGTCAGGTTCTCTGCATGCACACCAAGTGCGGTACCAGCTAAACCATCTTCCTTGCCCGAGACACCGCCTCTTCACAGGTAGCTCTCTCCACAAGCCTTTCCCTCAGGGTTTGTAGGTGACTCCATGGTTTATTTTTGCCTCCTCCCGCATCCCACAGCTGAGTGTCCTCCCTGCTTGGTTTCTGTGAGGCTGTCAGCTCACCACGCACCTGGAGACAGCCTCCCTCCACCCCAGACTGTTTCAGGCTAGAGAGAACGATGCGGACAAAGGAAAGAGGGAGCGCCCCCCAGGAAGACTCTCTCGCCCAGGAAACACCTCCCGACTCTAGCTGTTGTCTCTGAAAGATTACTTGACTCTCTTTGTTCGCTGCCTTTGTTCCTTTCTTTCTCTTGGCTGTCATTTTCTGGGCACTTACTCCATTTCAGACAGGAACTGAACGTTTGATGAGCAGTATCTCATTTAAGCTTCCAAATAACCTTACCAAATAGGCACTGCCATGCAGTTCTATAGATGAAAACGCAGAGGTTTAGGGGGCAGGAGCTGGCCCTGGGGGAAGCCACACTCTCTCATCCCATTCTTATAGCTGGCTGGGGGTGAGGTTCAGCTGCATAGCATCACGGTGTGATTAACTAGAGGCTGGCATAGGTTAAGGAGGAGGCCCTGTGGTTGGGAGGCAGCTTTGGTCCTGCCCCCATCCTCCAAGAGTATCCATCCTGTCGAGCCTCTCCAGGGAGCGCACATACCTACCTCAGCAGGGACCTGAGGGGTGGTGTCACCCTTCCATCTGTCACCCAGGTACGGAGCCAGGTCCTCCGAGGACATCCCAGAGCCCGGGCTCTTAGGCACTTCAAGGCCTTCGTGCCTTTGTTCTTCCGGCAGCTGTGCCTGCTGGCAAGAGAGGGTCCATCTGGGTAACTGAGTTAATTTCCATTGCTCATTTCTGAATCTGAAGAGCTCTGGCAGCTGACAGGCCTCCAGAGCTAAGGTCCTCACACAAGCACCTTACACGCATGTGTACATGTGCATGAAGTAAGCATGGATGTGTGTATAACTCCTGGCTCCATCTGCATCTGTATGACCTTAAGAAATATATCTAATTTTTCTGATCTTTTTTGTTCCTTCTGTAAAATCAAGAAGGTGAGATTCACTTCATTTCGTTCTTTTGATCACTAAATACATTAATACTTTTAAAGTACATTGCAGGAAATTTGGTTCCACAATAACAGCCACAGCCCTCAGTACCTTGCCAGAAGTCAAGCTGGTCACGAACTAAGGTCATCTGAGCACGCTCACCCCAAGGACTCCAAACTAACCGAACATGCACTTGAGTGGCAGACAACCATTAGAGAGTTCATGTCCCTTACTCCCGGGAGGTGACACTGTGGCCTCGGCTGTCACTCAGACAAAGGAATCTAGAAAATGATAGTTGATAGCAGCAGCTTCTGGGTACAGATGACAACTGTGGGGAGGAAGGTGATGGGAGAGCTGTGGACACCAGGCATAGCTCTAGTGGCCTGGCCAGCAGCACTGTGTGTCCCTGGGGATGCTCGGGGGACCCCTGGACCCCTCGTCGAACACAATGGATGTCCTGGGTCACTGAGGTACCAGCTTAAGGCACCAGGAACCCGTGCATTATCAGAAGGCGTCAGGGTGCCTTAAAGCCTTTGGTTCTGAACATTTCCTCCCGACATCTCTTGTCTGGAAGAACTCTGTAAAGGTGTCAGAACGGCCAGGAGGAGGAGCTGAACTGAACCTGTGTTCTGATGACACCTGGCTCTGCAGCATACCCTTAGCTGCTCATCGAAGAGCCCAGGTTGCTGGAGCCTGGGCAGCATATGTGAAAGACATGGAATGGCAAGTGCCTTGGAGCCGTCTGGGCTCACCTGCTGCTCCTGCCCCCATTTGTCTCCCTAAGGATGCTGAAGCCTTCTCCTTGGTCTTGCTGAGGTGAAGTAGTGCCTCCTCTGGAACGCAGGGCATGGTTTCAGTTTCTGTTTGGCTGGGTTGCCTAAGCCTGGGTTGCCAGGAGCTCAGCACGCTGCCACCCTGATGTTGGAGAGCCTCTCTTCGTTGTTTACTTGGCTGGATTTCGAATCACCATGAAAACACACCTCTAGGTGTGTCTTCCAGGAGGGAAGCCCTACCCTGAATGTGGGAAGTATCCCTGCAGACTGGGGTCCTGGGCTGAATAAAGAAAGACACCAGCCTTCATCTCTGTTCCCCAGCTGTGACCCAATGTGACTATGCCATCCTCACCATGATGGAGCAGACCTTCAGGCCAGGCGACAAAAATGAGTTCTTCTTCCCCCTTTAAGCTGCTTCTATCAGATATGTTGTAACAGTGATGGGAAAAGTGACTAACAGTCACTAACATTTCTCTTCTGCCAAGGGTCACTCTCTGCCAAGGCCTTGCACCCTTCCTGCGGCTGTCTGTCCACTGAGGAACTCTTACCTGTCCTTTGGGGCTCTCTTCCTTCCAAGAGCTCTGAGAATTCTGTTCAATGTCTTCCTCAAGCTCCTCGAGATCAGATTCTCCCTCAGCAATGGGGACTGAAACCCACACATTAGCATCGGTGATGAAGTCCCTGTGGTCTTCCTTGGGGCCATTGAGAGCTGGCTTTGCTGGGCTCCCCACTGCATTGTTGACGGCATCAGCAGCAATGTGGTTCTCAGCTTTGGAGCTGGGGAGGGAGGGTTTTACCCCGAGCTGGGGCTCCACCTTCGGCCAGCGGAGCCGGCAGTGGCTCCTGAAGTAACTGGAAATGGCCTGACTGGACTGATGGCCAAATGCCTGAATCCTGGCCAATGCTACCTGTAAGTTGTTGACCTCCCCATCATCCTCCGGGGCTGTGAGATTGTCAGCACTGAAGGAGTTCAGCAGCAAGGCGATGAAAAGGTTGAGCACCTAAGAGAAGGTGTGGAAGGGGAGGCACATCCATCACTTTGCATTGGAAGCTGAGAAAGAGACGGATGCTGTTCCTTGCTCTTACTCCTATTTATGCAGTATTGCTCGCCAGCATGGGAGATACTGTCACCCAGATACCATCAACCGCATTCAGGTGGCTCTTCCCTCCTCAGTCAAACTTCTCCAGAAATGCCTGCACGGGCACACCCAGAGGTGTATCCGAGGTGACTCCTACCAAGTCACAATCAATATGGGCCACCACAGAGGATCTCCAGCACCTCACTGGCTGATCACTCAGGCCTCCTCCACCCTGGGTTGTCCCTGTTCACCTGGAAGACTCACATCTTGGCAGAATGCATGCCCTGGGCACCATGAGGAGAGTTTGGCGATGTCTTGGGTACCCTGCCTTATGAGGACAAGGATACCTCGCCACAGTAAGGGGTCATGCTGCTGATGGCAAAGGAGCAATCAGAGGGTGGGGTGCTCAGGTGGTCTGCCACTAAGAACTAGCAGAAGGCATGTGTGTCCCCAGGGAGCAGGGTGGGAAACAGACAAGTGTGAATGTGTGTTTATCCTCTCAGCTGAGCTTTCTCACGCCTTTAAGACAGAGGCAAAATTGATTGACTTCTAGAGTTCAAGGTTCCTTTTGCAGAAGACAGGAGTTCTTAGACCACACCTCCCTTCCCAGAGCCTGAAGCTGCACACAGACACTCACTCACAGGTAGAGGGGTTGGAGATGGGGTGGAGAAGGAGTGATGGGACTAATTGGTTCTCCCGAGGGACGGCTCCAAAACTTGAGAGTAGATAGAAACGGTGTGACCATTCAGATCCAAGCGGAGAGCCCTTTACACTCCTTTGAGCCCTGCAGACCAGGGAAAAACTTCCCTTCCATAATGAAAAGCCACCATCCATTGAGTTCCTGGACACAGCATAGGAAATCTGCATCTTTCACCCCCTGTAATTTAATTCTGCCTGCACACCCATGAGTAAGCATTGCTTTCTTGGTTTAAAGAAAATTAGGGCTTAAGAAAGTCACTCTTCGGTCCTGAGTCACTCAGCTAGAAAATGCTGGAGGGGGTTTTCCTACTCGTCTACAGGCTTGTTCCTGGAAAGCCAGGTTGTCCCCTGAAAGCACATGTCCCAGTGTGTGTCCTACACGACTCTGATGAGTCTGAAGGCCCTCCAGTCATTCCAGAGTGTACGTACGTCTGTATGTGTGAGGGTGTGCCTATGGATGTCTGAGGACAACTGTGGCCATTGCTTAGAAGGAATACACCTTGTTTTTGTGACAGACTCTTCCACTTACAAAATAAGTAATAACCCACTAACTAGACGAGGCTGGCTGGTCAGCAAGTCCCAGGGATCCGCCCATCTCTACCTCCCCAGCACTGGGGTTCCGAGAGTGTGCCATCATGCTTGGCCTTTTTTTAAAAATGTGGTTTCTAGGGCTTGAACTTAGGTCTCCATGCTGATACAGCACACACTTTCCTGACAGGGTGTAGGGGTGTCTCCCCAGCCTGTAATTCAGCCTTTGTGGGGTCCCTACTCACCACCAGGTTGCCCAGCACCATCACAGTCAAGAACAGGATGAGGCAGATGGATTTCTCGCTGACTTGCATGCAGACCCACATGTTCTCAATCCACTCTCCACACAGGATCCGGAAGATGACGAGGAAGGAATGGAAGAAGTCACACATGTGCCAGCGGAGCTGCTCATCCTTCCACAGAGCAACACCGTCCTTGCGGCACCCGTAGTACTCCCCGAGAAGCTGCTTTCCGACCAGGGCGAAGATGAAGACGATGATGGCCAGGATGAAGGTCAGGTTGCCCAGGGCCCCCACCGAGTTGCCGATGATCTTGATGAGCGTGTTCAGGGTGGGCCAGGACTTGGCCAGCTTGAAGACCCGCAGCTGTGGAAAAACAGACACTGTCTCAGGTCCTGGTTGCTCTTCACAGCACCTTCTAACTGAAGTCCTGACTGTAAACCAAGCTTGTGGGACAGGCATCAAGTCATCGTACAAGTTTGGGGAGCTCTCCAGGGGCTGCTTTCAAAGACTTTCCTTTTATAAGTCACTCAGCTATGATTATCTCCAGTTGTCCCCCAGTACTCCCGACTGGCAAGTCTAGGGGTCTCATATTGGAGAGGTCAGTCTGTCATCTCTAGTCTTTCTCGTAGCCATAGACTGGACTCTTCCTGGACACGGGTGTGCTGTCTAACTTGAATTTAGTTCTGCCTGGGATGCACAGTAAGAACAGCCTCACTGCCTCCTCACTTAGGGGACAGCCCACTGCCTCAGACACACATTGGTTAACCATCTGTTATGTCTTGGGACAGCTGACAGCCTCTTTTGTCCCTACCGGCTCCGAAACACTTAAGTATGGTTTCATGGATTCAGAATTCACACATCCATTGGACTGGCCAACCACCTTCCTTGTCGTACTGAAGTCCATTCGTGCTTGGCATGGTCCTGAACTGGTTTGTGGTGTGAGTGGAGAAAGGGGGGTGGGATCCTTCTCCTATGGAATTAGCAGTTAGGGACTGAGATAGGATGAAGACTTAAACTTTTCATGGCAGGGCATGGGGTCACGGCTTCGATGGTAAAGGACTCGCCATAGAAGAGTGAAGAACTCAGTTCAATCCAACACCCAAATAAAAACTGGGTGCAATGCCGGGCGGTAGCAAGGCACGCCTTTAGTCCTAGTGTTCGGAAGGCAGAGGCAGGCGTATCTCTGAGTTCAAGGCCAGCCTGGTCTACAGAGTGAGCTCCAGGACAGTCTTCATAACTAATGAGAAACTCTATCTGAAAAAAAAAAAACCACAAAAAAACCCAGCTGGGTGCAGTGGTGAGCACCTCCAGTCCCAGCACCGGGGAGACAAAGACAGGAGGGTCCCTGTGGTTTGCTGGCCAGCCAGCCTAGCTGAATTGGTGAACTCCAGATTCAGTTGGATAAAAGAGTAACGTAGACCCATTAGACACATAGATGGGTGCCTTGCCCAGCCATCAGCAGAGAAGCTTCTTTCTGCAGCAGATGGGAACAAATATGGAGAGAAGCTTCCTCCACAGCCAGACATTATGCACAGAGTGAAAGACCTTGGGACACAATCTCTATCAAATTCCTCTCCTCGAGCTCAGGGAACCCTTTGTAGGAGGAGGCAGGAAGACTGTAAGAGCCAGAGGAGATGGAGGGCACCAAGAAAACAAGGCTCTCTAATTCATCGTGATCAAAGTTCAGATGAACTCACGGAGAATGAGGCGGCCTCTACAGGGGCCTGCGCGGGGCTGCACCAGGTCCTCTGTGTGTATATTATAGCCTCCAGGTTAGTGTTCTTATGGGATTCCTGTGTGTGAGAACGAGTGGGTCTCTGATTCTTGTGCCTTCTCTTGGGCTCTTTTCCTTCTGTTTGTTCATCTTGTCCAACTCCAATGTGATAGTTTTTGTTTTATTTATTATTTTATTTTGTTATGTTTTATTATTACTATCCCTTAGAAGCCTGTTTGTTTTCTAACGAGAGACAGAAAGGGAGTGGATGTGGATGGGAGGGAGGGTGGGGAGGAGCTGGGAAGGGCAGAGAGGCAAAACTGTAGTCAGGATACATTACGTGAGAAAAAATTCATTTTTGATAAAAGAAAAGAACAGTAGTGTGGATAGTGATTGAGGCAGACACGTGATGTTGACCTCTGACCTTCACAAACACATATATGTATAGTTGCCCCCACAGGAACATACAGACATGAACACACACACACATGCACACATGCACACACACATACAGACTTACGTATAGATCTAAATAGGCTGAGGTCTACAACAGAACAAAAGTACTGTGCACAAAGATGCACAAACATTTGAAAACCCATTCGTGTGGTCCTCTAGTTCTCCAGCAAGAAATACACAGGCTCCGCTGTCAGCAATCAGTCAACGTGTGTGGGCAGAGCACCTACAAGGAGACACACTCAGGCCCAGGCGCTAGGATGGGAGGCTGAACAGAAAGCATGGCGGCCATCTCATCACCCAAAGAGCAAGACAAACCCTGAGACGGCAGACGCGTTGTCCGCGCGTCCGCCGGCTTGTCTGTGGGAGGAGTAGGCCTGCTCTGAAACGGACTGTCCTCCCAGTGGACACAGAGATTACAGGAGCAGTCCTGGGCAGAAGCAGTGATAGACACAAGAGAAGATGGAGCAGCAGTCATTCAGGGGGCCCTTTGCGGAGGCGACAGGGAACGCCGACTTCCCAAAGAGAAGTCTTCATTCTCCGTAAGTTCTGGACAAATGGAAATGGACAGGGGAGATAAGGCCCTGGCACTGGATAGCAGCCACCCACCACACTGCGGAGCCTTGTGGACAGTGAGGGACACGGGGAGGTGTTTATTGGCACCTGAGCAAAAATATCAGGTATCACACCCTAGTCAGAATAACTGAATGAAAGAGAAATGGCAGGCTGGAGAGATGGCATGACGGTTAAGAGAGCAGCGGTTGCGGAAGACCAGGGCTTGGCCCCCAGCACCCATGCTGAATGGCTTGCAGGTGCTTGCAACTCCAGTTCCAAGGATGATGCCCACTTCTGGACTCCAAGGAGATTGCACTGACATGTACACACACACACACACACACACACACACACTATCTATCTATCTATCTATCTATCTATCTATCTATCTATCTATCTATCATCTATCTATCTATCTATCTATCTATCTATCTATCTATCTATCTATCTATCTATCTATCATCTATCTATCATCTATCTATCTATCATCTATCTATCTATCTATCTATCTATCTATCTATCTATCTATCTATCTATCATCTATCTATCATCTATCTATCTATCTATCTATCATCTATCTATCTATCTATCTATCTATCTATCTATCTATCTATCTATCTATCTATCTGTGTTAGGCAATGACACCTTAATTGTACTTGGCTAAGAAAATTCATGTTTCCTTAGGTAAGGTGAGAGGGTTAGATATTAATATTAGAACCTCCTTAGTGAGATTGTTAATTGCCATCATTAATCTCTTGTAAAACTATAAGCAAACTGTGTATACTCCTCAACCCAGTACATGGCCTGAGTCATCGTCTATTACTTTTTGTCTTTATAAAGACAAAACAAACAATAAAAATAACCAGGACCTGCCTACTGTGTTCCAAAAATATCTGGGCTTGGAGTTCCTGATTCTCAGCCGGTCAGTCAGCACACAGTAGAGAGTGTCTGCTGCTGGGGCTCTGGTCAGTCAGTCAGCACACAGTAAGAAGTGTCCGCTGCTGGGGCTCTGGTCAGTGAGTCAGCACACAGTAGGAAGTGTCCGCTGCTGGGGTTCTGATCAGTTAGTCAGCACACAGTAGGGAGTGTCCGCTGCTGGGGCTCTGGTCAGTCAGTCAGCACACAGTAGGGAGTGCTGGGGCTGAGGTCAGTCAGTCAGCACACAGTAGGGAGTGTCTGCTGCTGGGGCTCTGGTCAGTCAGTCAGTCAGCACACAGTAGAGAGTGTCTGCTGTAAGGCTGTGGTCAGTCAGTCAGCACACAGTAGGGAGTGTCCTCTGTGGGGCTGTGGCCAGGCAGCCCACTGGCTCCTGCTCATGCCTGAATGAGTAGAGATGAGCACTAACTACCCTGTGTCCACGCTCCCCACAGCCATTACCTTTGCCCCACCCAGCTAATTATTCTCCACAGTCTTTGTCCAATATATATTATGACAAAGAAATTCTTCACAGATCATGCAATAATTTATAAACAATCATTTTTGGCAGGTGCTGAATATTCATCTATAATTAATATACCACTTCTTTAATTAATCTCAGAATTAACATAAAAACTTCACTTTGAGGGAAACAGGCTAGAAAGAAGCCATGGTATTTATGTGGCTAGAAACTAACTTGAAGCCAATTTATCTTAAACTGCCCCCCTTCTTCCCTCTTGCTCTCTTTTCATAATTATTCCCCCCTCTCTTCTTTCTCTCCCCTTCCCCAACCCCCTCTCTGGATCTCATGTAGCCAGTCTGGTCTCAAACTAAGGAAGTCTGAATTCTTGATTTTCTTATCTCCACGCCACCAGCCCTGGGATCACAGGGCCACTACACCTGGTCTTGTGTGGTACTGGGACAGACCCGGCTCTTCATGTGTGCTAAGCAAGCACTGATCTTTCTCTTTAATGAAGATGCTTTTTTTCTAGAATAGAGTAAAAAGTCCATCTGATCTCCATGGAGGAAGTCACCATTTGATGATGAAACAAGTCTTGTGGTTGTAAAAAAAAAAAATCAGAAGACAGGGGTACCTGATAGTGCATATTGAGTTCTCTCAAAGTTCTCCTCCCACCAAATACTGCAGAAAATGTCAGACAGTAAGAATCTTAATCATACCAATAACCCATAGATAAAGTATGCATTTCATCCAAATATTAAACAAATGTGAAGGTTCAATTTACTTCCCTTCGGGCTCAAAGGAAGGCAGTTTCCAGTGCCCCTGGCAAGCACTTCCCTTTGGACTCAAAGGAAGGCAGTTTCCAGTGCCCCTGGCAAGCACTCAGGTTTGAGATGCTGGGTTGATGCTCAGAATGGAGATGGAGGCAGTTCAATGCACAGTACTTCCGGGCCCAAGTGTAACACCCTCTGATTTTCTCTGCCTCTCCCACAGCCCCCACGGAAGCCACCCACGGAGGTGGGGATATCATGAGATGGGATAATCCCGAGACCTGAGTTACTCCTTGGAGCAAACTCTCCGGCCAGTGACAAGTACACTATGTCACTTCACAGACTGAGAATTGCTACTGAAAATAATTGTATTTATTCTGACTAGCATAGAAATTGGCTCATCGAAAAGAGATGGCGCCATTTAAAAACCACACTGTGTGTGCCACTGGCTTTGTGGTTATACTGTGAACAACCAGAAAACTGACAGAAAAGACTTGGAAAGTGTTATTTCTGTTATTCAGTGACAAGCACATTGCTTGTCATAATTCCAGGGTAGACTGTGAGTTTCCTGAGCCATCATGAGACAAGGGTTTGTGAAACCCGAGAGTTGGGAAGCTGGGACTGAAGGCCTGTGGGGAGAGGTCTTGCTTAGCATGCTCAGGACGCTAGGCTCGATCCCCAGCATTTCATAAACCGTGGTGGTGCATACCCATAATCCTAGCGCTTGGGAGGTGGAGGATGGAGGATTGGAATTCAGAGTCATTTTCAGCTACAGAGCAAGCTGGAGGCCTGTACCTTAAAAACCAAACCCAAAGGAAAGGTCTTGTCCTTGAGTGTCAGTTTGTGGCTGACTATGGTTGTCAAGGTATTCTAAGACAGACTCATGATTCGGGAATATCTTACTAATGTATAAGAAATGAAAGGAAAAGCCGGGCGGTGGTGGCGCACGCCTTTAATCCCAGCACTTGGGAGGCAGAGGCAGGCGCATCTCTGTGAGTTCGAGACCAGCCTGGTCTACAAGAGCTAGCTCCAGGACAGGCTCCAAAGCCACGGAGAAACCCTGTCTCGAAAAACCAAAAAAAAAAAAAAAAAAAAAAAAAAAAAAAAAAAAAAAAAAAAAAAAAAGAAAGAAAGAAAAGAAAGGAAAGGAAATAGAATCCAGACGTTTTTGCTCCTAGAAGATTTGGGGAAGCACCTTGCTTTTCATCACTAACAATGAGATCGCGTCTTTGGGTATTGGAAATGAGTTAGCAATTCTGAGAAAAAGAAGCGTTCACGTCGAGTTCACACTAATGGTGACTCATCATTTCTATTGAGAAAGAAAGGCCGGGGTGAAAGGAAAGAACTGAGGGTCACGTCAGAGGATGCGCTTGGGGGTGTGTGCCACAATCCAGCCCTGTAGCCAGCTACGTGGTTAGGGAAATGGCATCGCACAGAAAACCAGGAGCCTTGAGGTAAGGAACTCTGAGCTCTCAGGACTTACAAACCTGCCTCTCGCTCTTCCTAAGCGGGAAGCAAATCATGAGGACCGCAAGGCTGTCTTCAGGGGCTGCAGATTCCGTCTGCAGAAGCCCAGCTAGGGCCTGGGACTCGCATCAGACTGGAATATGGGTGAGAAACAGAACTTCGCTGGATTCAGTGGCTGAGATTTTGAGTTCTCTAATTTTTCTTTTGGAGCTGAGAGTAGAATCCAGGTCCTTGTGGATGCTATAAAAGCACTTTATTGCTGAGCACAGCCCCCAATTAAAAACATATAAAATCAAAATGCTTGTTATGTAATGAGTTGAAACAAACAATTGTTACAAAATGTGGCTGTCTTGGGAGAAAGTAAAGATTTTAGCTAACTTTTAATTTTGACTAAGCCAACAACTGATGCTGTAATTTCAAAACCAACTACTCAAAGAATTAAAGCAGGACATTTAGTAAATGGGAGGGACATAATTCAAAGAGAGGTGGGGGAGGGGAAGAGAAGACAGCTGAAAGAAAGGAGAGAGAGAGATCAAGTTAAAGATAGATGTTCATTTACTTTGAGATTGATGCACTCAGTGCTTTGGCTAAAAGATGAAGACTGGCTGGCCGAAACTGAGCAAGGACCCCCAAGTCTGACTGTATGGCATCTGCAGGAGGCACATGAAGGTGGAAGTAGGAGCATGGATACAAAGACGCTGGGCAAACTCTAAAGCAGAAGAAAGCAGGCTCCGTAATTACTGTCAAGGAAAAAACAGACTTATAAAAAAAGGTAAAAACAATCTTTATAGCACAAAGAAGGTTATTCTTAATAATAAAAGTTTGATATTACCAGGAAGCTATAAAACTTAAAATATGTGTGCACTCGGTAATCCAGACTCAAGGCAGAACCACACGAGCAACAGATACACCATAATCACAGCAGAGATATTTTAAGCACTACTTTCTCGGTAATTGCTATAACAAGCAGTAGACAACAATAAGCCAGGGTATAAAATGCCTCCTGTCATAAAGTTTCTCTACCCGCAGCACAGAGGCAGCGCTGTAGCCCACGAGGGCAGCAGACTCGTCCTAGTTAAATGTGTAGGAATATTTCCAACATACTGAGCCAAAGAGAAGGGATGGATAAGGGGTAAAACCTTAAAACCAACAACATCCATTCTTTGACTTTAATACAACAGAGCTAGAACCCGGCCACACAACTGGAATCCCCCACGTTCTGAAATGAAGAACCGCTCTTCCTATTAACCTTTGAGTCCAAGGATAAATCAAAGTCGAAATTAGGAAGCATTTAGAATCAAACAAGGAAAAAATCGACAGATTGAAGCAGTTCTTAGAAGGAAATAGAAGTCTTACATGAAAATATAAGAAAAATAGATCGAAAACTGTATGTTAAGAAGTTAGGAAAGAACAAGCTATGAAGGCTGGAGAATGTAATTAAGATAAGATTAATTGAAATGGGGAAACATCAATGATGCAGAGAGGACCAACGAGCGACAAGTTGGCTCTTTGAAGAAGCTAATTAAATTGATGGCTCTCAACGAGACTAACGGAAAACGAGGAGGGAAACACGAGTCAGCGTTGCGAAGAAAGGTACGGCATAAACGCAGCTGGCAAAGACCCTTAGCAAATAAGAAAGTACCTTCAACTCCATGACAATAACACTAGACAAGAAGAGTCCATCTCCAGAGCAAAAACAATTTACCAGACAAGCCTGAGAAATAAAGCCGTCGACAGCTCAAGACGTCAGGAAAATCCAATCACTAGGGAAAGTCCCCATCCCAGAGACAGCTTCCCTAGAGAACTCTACCAAACTCCTAAGGAGCAAATGATTCCAAAACCACACCAAGATTCTGCATTAAAAAAGGAAATATTTCTCAGGTTTTTTTTTCTCAAAGAGTAGCATATGCTTGATATCAAAACCTAGGAAGGATTTTGTAAAATTAAAAAAACCCAATTTATGAAAATGGATGCAAAAGCCTCACAGATTACTAGAAAATTGAACCTGTTCATTTAAATTTATTAAACTTATTCATTTTATTAAAAATGCATCACCAACAAATTGGGCTTACTCTATGAATGTAAAGATTCAGCAACAAAAACTCAATTTTTAAAAAATAACGTGTTTCTCTCTCTTTCTCTCTCTCTCTCTCTCTCTCTCTCTCTCTCTCTCTCTGTGTGTGTCTGTGTGTGTGTGTGTGTGTGTGTGTGTGTAGGTGCGTCTGAGTCAGTCACCAATGGAGGCCAGAAGAAGGCGAAGGAGCCCCTGCAGCTACAGGAAGTTGTGAACCACTTAGCATGGGTGCTGAGAACCAAACGGGTCCTCTGCAGGAGCAGCACGTGATTTTTACCACTGGCCATCTCTCCAGACCCCTATATGGTTATCTCAATGTTATTTTCTCTTTCTTTTAGGGGTAGAATAAATCTGATCTCTCTCTCTTTTCTGTTTTTCTTCTTTTTAGTTGACGTGAAATATGGGACAAGAGGTGATGTCTCTGTTTGTGTATATACGTGTAAAGATCAAATTAGGGTAATTAGCATACATGCCATCTTCATCATTATCATTTCTTCTTGGTAAGAACATTCAGAATCCTCTCCTGGGCCACTCTGAAATATGCAATGCATCATTATTAACTGTTGATGGGATTGTCTTATATACAGAACAATGGTCTGATAAAATTAAAGATCTATTCATGATAACTACTTAACAAAAGAAAACTGGTAAAGGTTTTCCATTAAAGAAAAAGCTGCAGAAGTGTCAGGCTTGTTGAGATATTGGGAGTATTGTCTCTGCAGTCAAGAAAGCAAGGTCGTTTGTTATTAAGACTTCTTTTCAGTGGGTACTAGATGTCCTAGCTGGCGTGGTCACATAGTAAGAAGAATCAAATGGCACAGGGGTTAGAAAAGAAAAACAAAATGTATTGTTTGCACATGATATGATCATGTTGAAAAATCTAAAAGAATCCATGGATGAACCATCAGAATTAACAAAAGGGACTTCCGGGTGCAAAAATATTAACTATCAGAATACTGGCTCAAATTAGCAAAGACCATTTTAAAATATGTAAGGTCTGTATAGAGAAAATGGTGGGAAAATCGTCAACTTGGAAGGCTGAACTGGATGGAGAGGGTGCTGTCTTTATAGATCGCAGATTACATAACACAGAGTTTCGGTTTCTTCCCACACTGACTGCTAGACTTTATTGCAGTCGGGATGAAGAGAAGACTCAGGAGCTCTGTGTCTGTGTAGCTGTGGACATAGCTGCTTCTCAAAGCAAACTGGAAGCCAGAGGCCAGCACATTCTTAGAGTAAAACCAGGCGGGGGAAGGGGGAGTTATTAGCTACTCTTCTCATCGCTGTAATCAAGCAGGAAGAATTAAGAGGGTTTAGGGCACACAGTCCATTATGTGGGAAGGAATGGGGGCAGCGATGTCAGAGGTCCCAGCCAGAGAGAGAGGACGGGTCCCTCTCAGGTCCCTTTCACGGGGCGCAAGAGTTTCAGGAGTCACAGCTACGTCTGTTGTTTGCCGTCTGTACCTGGAAAGGAGGCAAGAGGGCGAGGCAGCAGCTGAATGGTGCAGTCTCTGCTGCTCAGGGGTGAATGTAAACTGGAATTCGAAGACTTAACTCTAGACCTCTGTTTCCTCACATAAGAAATGGAATGATGGGACCAACATTCACAATACAGAGCCAACGATGATAGCGAGTCCTTGACTGAAGACAGTGGGACTGGGGAGGATGCCCTCTGTTGAGAAAGGCGACATCCAAGGGCACATCTGACATGTGAAAACTTGCCCTCTAGGCCGTTCGGCTTACTTCCCTCCATTTTATTCTGCCTGTCCCCACCTCCCATGCCTCTCACATCCAGGGCAACCTTCCCCTCTCAGTGAACCCTGCGGGAAGCACCATCACAAACACCCTCAGAAGTTGTCTGCACTGAAGTTTGCAGTGAAGGTAGATGAACCAGTACAGTGGGTGACTGGATTTATAGACACAGCCGTGTTCTAAGTGCAGTAATTAAAATTGCAAAGTACTAGGGCAAAGACAGACTGATAGACGCCTTAAATCATGACCAGCGGTGGCACTTGGGGAAGGGCAAGAAGAGTTGCTTAGAATTTTCTTCTTTTTTCTCTTCTCCTTCCTTTTCCCAACCAACTAACTTTCTACCAAGTACCAACTTGTGCCTAGCATCTGGGGTAGAATGGCAGGAAAGAAGACCCTGATTTTAGCTATCTGGACGACCACGATATAATAGTTAGAATCTGAGAAGAGCAGATTTGTTTGAAGAGCAAATCCCGTTTCAGATACTGGAGTGTAGAGGCCCTCCATGAAGCAGGAATGCGCTGAACACAGAAGGCTGAGGATCTGTTGAACTAAGTGAAGACTGGAGGAATGTCTCCCAGGCAGAGAGCAAGTGTGTGTGTGTAGGGGGGGCAGCTGTGGCTGGAGAAAAGTTGGTGGGAGAGAAGGGAGAGGGTACTGGAGTCTTGTCTGCCCTGAGGACCTCAAGTTTTATTCTCAGAGCAAGAGGAATCCAGTGGAGAGGTGTCTGTGACAAGGCCCCTCACCAGTTTAAGGCGGTCATAAGAAGGGAAGTTGTGCTGGTTTGACGAGGAGGCACTTAGAGCGAGTGCTACACCATTCGTTCCACTTTTCTAAAATTTAAAGCAGCTTCGAAAACTAAGAGTTGCTCACTAAAGCTAGAGAACTACAAAACAGATCATCTTGGCTGTGTATTTTCTCCCAGGAATGCTCAGTGACCAAGGCCGGCATGGAGAGAGATGCTGGGCTTTGCAGGACAAAGGGGAGGGGGCTGGATTTGTCGTTGATGGGATAATAATACGGACAGACTATGGACTCACCGCCAGGCTGTGGGGACTCAGAAGAGAGCCCACACATGCGGCTGGGCGATGTGGTTAGAGACTTGTGAATTGATTGGTGTGTCAAAATCAAGAAGATGGGCGGGTAGCAGACACGACCCTGCCTCTGTCTCACAGAAGAAGAGAGGAGTGGGGAGCTACCCAGTAGCGTCTCCAAGGGACAGTGTCCATGGGGTCTAGCTGTGAACAGACATGTCAAGTTTGGGTCACTCCTGTTCCATTACGACACATCCTGGGGACAGTCACACCAGTTCTTCAAGCTTGCCCCTTGCTTGTTTCCAGGAGTCAGTGAAACTCCAAGCATCTTCTAGATGGCTTGGGGACTTGAGGATGTCGGTGACCTCGGACTCTCCTGGGACTCTCAGGTTTGCTTGGCTGACAAAAGCAGTTGTGTTATGAGTGGCTGGCAGGCTATGGAGACTGGTGATTGAATAAAGGAACGCCTCCAGTAGAGGGCGCCCTGGAGCTGAGTTTGGAGAGGCTAGGAGCATGGAGGCTTTTGTGGGTGTGCAGCACTGGATTGTGATTTGGGGAGCCAAGAAATAAGAGAACGCCTTTTTGAGATGGGTTGGGGCTGGGACCCAGCAGTCGGGCGATGGGGATTTGAGTCCCAGATCAGATACTAGCGTGGCTGGGAGACATTGGGTTCACCATTAAAGCAGCAGTGTCTCAGGGTTGGGAGCATTAAATGAGGCCCATTCTATCAAGAGTGTAATGCTATGGCTTAGCCACATCTTCAGAAAATGTTAGATGTTGGGACTTCATTGCTGGGGCTACTATTTGATGAGAGAATGGGGGGCATTCAGAGGTCCCCTCCACAGATGAGGGACTGAGGCACCAAGAGAGGGAATGCCCCTACTTTACATCAGTGAAAAGCAGAATTTCTGACTCTTGAAACCATGCTCTGCCTTGCTCCCACAAGAAGAGAATGGGAGTGGGGGTTGGCTGGCAGAGTCCTCAATAGGTACAGTGCCTGTCCCCTAGGGGTCATCCTCCCTGGGCCTGCGTGGGAGTTCCCCAATGGCCAAGCAATGACATTACCAGACGGAAGGTGCGGAGCACAGACAGGCTGCCCTTCTTGGCTATGCTCAGCTCCAGCAGGCTCACGGTGACGATGACGCAGTCAAAGATGTTCCACTTCTTCTGGAAGTAGTAGTAGGGGTCGAAGGCAATGATCTTGAAGGCCATCTCCATTGTGAAAAACACCGTGAAGACCTGAGGAGGGAACAGTGTTCAGCGTTGTGAGGTCTTTTGCCAAGAAAAGAATCTTGTTTACAAGATAGCAAAGCATGCTGGGTGTGGTGGCACGTGCCTACAAAAACAAAACAAAATAATAATAAAAAAAAAACAGCCTCCAGGAGGCTGCAGCCGGAGGATCTCAGGGTTGAGCCCAGGCTGAGCTATCCAACAAGATCCTGTCTCAAAATAGTGGCATTAAAAATAAAAATAGAAGAAAACAGCAAATCCTTTTGTTTTGTTCTTGAGGACTGTAGGTGGGGATTTCTGAGCCACTGATGTCCAGAGAATACACATTAGAACCCAGGTTTCTGTTTTCTATCCCTGTCCCTCCCTCCCTCTCTCTCTCTCTCTCTCTCTCTCTCTCTCTCTCTCTCTCTCTCTCTCTCTCTCTCTCTCTCTCTCTCTCTCTGTCTCTCTCTGTTTCTCTCTCTCTCTCTGTCTCTCTGTCTCTCTCTGTTTCTCTCTCTCTCTCTCTCTCTCTTTCTCTGTTCCCATGTGTGGGTATACATTGTGTGTGTGTGTATGTGTGTTCCTATGTGTGGATATACATTGTGTGTGTGTGTTCCCATGTGTGGGTATACATTGTGTGTGTCTGTGTAGTCATGAGTGTGGCGGCCAGAGGCTGACATGGAGAGTCTTTCCCATTCATGCTCTACCTTATGTATTGAGGTAGGCTCTCTGACTTGAACCCGGAGCTCACCTATTCTGCCACCCTCCAGCTTGCTCTCAGGATCTCCTACCTCAGCCTTCTGTGTGCTGGAACTGCAGGTGGGCCCACACAGCTCCTACTAGCACTTCCATGGGTGCTGGGGTCTAAAATTCCCTCCAGTCCTCAGCACAGCAAAATGTTTTACCTGCTGAGGCGTCCCCCCTCCCCTTTGTTCTTCTGTTCTAGGGGTGGTGGGTGCAAAGTAAGTAGATAACCATTAGAATAGACTCCAATACATAATTATGTTAACAATTGTCAGTCTGGTCCAGCAGTCAAAACGTGTGGGTTGTGAGATGAAAACCCAGCCCAGCCACTTCCTTGCTTATAAGCGTGGAAAAGCAATACACCCTTTCCATGCCTCAATTCCTCATCTGTGTAATGGGTATAATGGCAGCACATGCTTGGGTAGTTCCCAGTAGGCAACAATTCTCGAATAAATAGCAGCGACTAAAATCAGCAATCCGTGGCCTTCTTAAGATTCCCTTTGCTCTGAAGGTTGATTGTCTTACAGAGGGCAGAGCTCTGACCTTTAGGGGTCTCTCACTTGAACCCAGGACTCACTATTCTGCCACTCTGCAGAGTCAGCTTGCCATGGGGATCTCCCACCGCAGCCTTCTGAGTGCTAGGATCACAGGCGGGTCAACATGCCCACCTGCACTTCTGTGGGCGACCTTAAAGGTCAACACCAGGCAACAAAAGCCAGCAAGGGAAGGAGGCAGGGACGAGAGAAAGCCAAGTTTAAAGTAACATCATATAGGACACTTCAGTCTCCCCGATGAGTGTGCTACATGGCACACACGTTTGTGCATGCCTCTCGTCCCCTGTTCTGCCCACCACTCTTCAATGACCACATTGAAAGTCATATCCAGGGGCTGGGGAGATGACTCAATTGCCCAAACACTGCCACAAAAGCATGGAGGACCCGAGTTGAATCCTCACAATCCCCGTAAGAAGCCAGGTGTGGTGGTATACACTTGTAGTACCAGTGCAGGGGAGGTAGAGGCAGGATATCCCTGGGGCTCCCTCCCAGCCAGATTAGCAGAGCTGATGAGACCCCTGCTCAGTTAGAGACTCTGTCTCCAAACAACAGGGCTGGGAGGAGGGGAGATAAGAAAGGAACATGATAAAAATATGCTGCATAAAATTCTTAAAAAATATAGAAATACATAAAAACAGCAACAACAAGAAGCTGATAGTTCCTAAGGAATGACATCCAAGGTTGTCCTTTGGCCTTGGCACCCATGCAGACATATGAACACACACACACACACACACACACACACACACACACACACCACACACACATACACTCCATAGATTGCCTTGAGGGGGATGTGACATGTGACCTCATTTCTGAGTAGAGACCAGCAAGACCTACGTGATCCACGTGGCTAATTCCATGTTCTGTGAAGGGATCTAAGCCATCCTACCTCGAAGTTCTCCTTATCCACGTTCCTTGCTCATCTCAAAACAACTCCCTCCAGCTCAGCTTAGCTCCTCCAGCCTGAGTTCAGGGTCCACATCTCTCATCGCCACCCACCGCCAGGCTGCTCTCAGAGCGATGCCAGCACACCACCCAGTGAAAGCAAGCCGCCACCCACCCAGCGCCCCCACCGTGCTGGATGGAGCAGGCCACCAAGACTGCCAGGTCACTTACAATGTTGCCGGCTTGGAGCATGGCCTCGAAGGACTCGGTCATCGGGTAGTACTCCATGGCCATGAAGACGGTGTTCACCACAATGCAGAGGGTGATGGTGAGCTCGGCAAAGGGATCGGTCACCAGCTCAAAGAGAACCATCTTGAACTTCATCCACTTGGGGCTGCACTCCCAGATAAGACACTTCTGAGCCAAGCTGATCAGGCAGGGCGGGCACCTCAGCTTAGACTCTTCAAGCTCTGCATGATGCCAATGACAGGTGTCATCTACATGTCTCCTTGGGCCCCCATCCTCTGGTCATGTTCTAGACCCTTCCATACCAATACTGGTCACCTTCAAGGTCAACTTTACTCTGGCCCTCATCTCCATGCCTCCCAGTTTCTAACTGTGGAGCAATAGGATTTTGGTCCTGTCACCCCAATCCACCCATTCACCCAGTCCCTCAGACTGTTGGTATGTCTCCACCTGCCTCTCCCCGTGTATGTGCATGTTGATGTGCATACATGTTCATGTATTTAAGTGTAGAAACAAGAGGACAGCCTCACTTGTCATTCTTAAGGCATTAACCCCTCTGCCTCCTCTTCCTCTCAATGTAGTCCGGCTAGCCAGGAATTCACTCTGTAGCCCAGGCTGGCTTCAGACTCACAGAGATCGCCCTGCCTTTGCCTCCTGAGTTCTGAGATTAAAGGCATGTGCTACCATGTCTGGTGAAACGGTCTTTTCTTAGCCTGGAACTCACTAAGTAGGTGAGACTGGCCTGCCTGAAAGCCCAAGGGTCCCTGCCTTGCCAGCACAGGGACTGTGTGTACGCTGCATGTCTGGCTTTTCACTGCATGGTTCTGAGGATCAAACTCAGGTTTTCAAGCTTGCAAGACAAACTCGGACTGAATTCTCCTTGCAGCCTGACCTCGCTTACTAACTGCCCACTGCCCCTCACATACCCTTACTTCTCAACTTACCCCACCTGGATTTCACACCCGTCCCTCTGCTGATGTCTTTGTGGATGTGCTCAGTCCCTTCACCCACTTCCTCCTCTGCTTGCCTGGCAAAACTCCCTATGCATACACCACAGTTGAACCCAGCCAGCTGAACATGCTTGGACGAAATACACACTCAAACCTTGCCTGAGCCACCCTCGAGCCTCTGCCAATCCCTGCCCAGGAGCTCTGCAAGGGTGACTGGTCCCCTTGAGTCAGAGACCCCATCCAGCATGCAGTGAAACCCAGTATGAGTTTATCTTATTAAAAATAAATTATGAAAAAGATAAAAAAATTTAAAATACCACGTCTAAACCATATCCAAATCTGATCCTCCAGCCTTCCAGAATATTCACTATTCTGTACTCATGAGCTTCCTTTATCTCCCTCAGAACTGAGAACTACTCAGGGAACAGCTCCTCCTGCCTCCGTGTCTACAGGAGCACGGGAACCTGCACCCTCTACATCTCCTACTTCCATGTCTACAGGAGCATGGGAGCTGTATCCCTCTCCATGACTACAGGAGCAAGAGCTGCTCCCTGTCCATCTCCTGCCTCCATGTCTACAGGAGCACAGGAACCTGCACCCTCTACATCTACTTCCATGTCTACAGGGGTTGGATCTGTACCCTGCCCACCTCCTGCCTCCATGACTACAGGAGCAAGAGCTGCACCCTCTCCATCTCCTGCATCCATGTCTACAGGAACATTGGGGAGCTGTATCCCTTTCCATCTCTTGCCTCCGAGTCTACAGGAGTAAGAGCTGCACCCTCTCCATCTCCTGCCTGCGTGCCTACAGGAGCACGGGGAGCTGCAGCCTCTGACTCACATAGAAACCTTCTCACCTACTCAGCCCCCTTCTCTATCCCTGGGTAATCTCCACGTATCAGCAGGCCAGCATACTCTAACTGTATCTCAGCTTTAGAGAAGGTCCCTCTGGACCATGTGTTCTCTCTCTCTCTCTCTCTCTCTCTCTCTCTCTCTCTCTCTCTCTCTCTCTCTCTCTCTCTCTCTCTCTCTCACACACACACACACACACACACACCACACCACACCACATACCACATACCACATACACCCACACACACATCTTCTGCCTCTTCAACAGCAAACTTCCTTGGAAGTTTTCTAAATGCAATCTCCAATTTTCCTCTTTTCTCTGGAGACCTAGTGTCTGCCTCTTACCCCTCCCAACTTCAAACAGAATGCAGCCCTGTCTCTTGCAGCACTGACAGCCTAGGCTAACCCCTGCATTTCCCCCCCCCCATGGCTACTATTTCTCAGCTTTGTCTCTCCTTTTTCTCCTTTGGCAAGCACAAAAAGCACAAACACTCTGGACTCCATCTCCTTGCTGTCTCACTGGGTACCTTATTGAATCCCAAGGCCCTACAAAACCACTCCCAGGCAGATCACTCCTAAATTATATGTCCAGCTTCTGATCTCTCCCTTGAGTCTCAGGCTTATCCCTCCTGCAGCCTCCGTTGCATATCTGCCTGGCTGTGTAATTGGGGCCATCTCTATGGAGAGCAATTCCATAGCTTTGGGCTTGTCTCTAAATCATACTGCATGCTGTACATCCTGGAGGTAGACGTACCAGCTAACGTGGGCATTTCCCCCCATGTTTTCTTACACACACACTTTGCATATGAAGCCTCTTCCACTGTGAGGCTTTTAAACACCTACCCAACTTTGCTTCTTTCCTTAAATCTCACTATTTTTCATGTCAACTTTGGTGAGCTTGTGGTTTATTTGGGGTAGGAAGCAATGTATGGGTATAGTTTTCTTCTTTGGTTGTTTATATTAACAGTATTTATTGGATAATCTGGTTTCCTAAGAAGCTGAAACGGTGTTCTCACTGTGGTACTTCCATATGTTCCCACGTACACATGTCCATTCCTCTTCCACAGACCAGGCTATTTATTTCCACTACCATGCTGTGCTAATTACCTACTGTGAGTTTTTCAAACTACAGATGTCAAAACTGGCAAGGCATAGTTTTGTACAGACGCTGATGTGTTCTGGGAGCAAAATCAATCATCCCTGTTTGGAACAAAAGTGGACCTTCCCGGACCCATTTTGGCACCAAAAGGTAGCCTGAGAACTAGTGTTGAATGAGGACATTACAGATAACATTCTGCAGAAGCAGCCTGTCTGGAAGGCACAGTGCACAGGGGCTCAGCCCTGTCTGTGTGTGTGTGTGTGTGTGTGTGTGTGTGTGTGCATGCCGTGAGCCATGCACAAGAGTATGCTTGCAGATGCCAAGGTCAATGCCAGTGTCTTCCTCGCTCACTTTTTTAAAGACAGGGTTTCCCTATGAACCCGTGGTTTGATGGGCTGGACAGAAAGCTCTGGGATCTGCCTGTCTGCGCCCTCAGTGCTGGAGTCAAAGGCATGCGGAGATTAGCTTTTACAGGGGCCTGGGTATCAGACTGGCACAGTGGCACCTTATCAATACAACCACCTCTGCTCTGTAACCACCATGACCGATCTTGATTGACTAAGACCACGGAGACAAGAGCAATCACACCTTGACCAGACTTGAGCGTGATCATGCCCACTTCCCAACAGTCTTGGGAAAGAACTTTCCTCCTCTGAGGAGGAGTGTCCTCCATTCAGATAACAGCCAAGGTCTCCACTTGAGCACCCTCTCCCACCACTTCCAGAATCTACTTGAATGTTCCCCAAGATCTTTCTGGGTCAATATGCTAAAAAAAACTTTTCTATTCTCCTGGAAGGAATTCTTTTCCACTTCGGGGTCCTCTCTTATTTTATCTTCCTCTGTCTCTTCCAATGGCCCCATCTCTTCTGCTCAACCATCACAGACAGCTGTAGCTGCCTAAAACCCAGCCCCAGTTCTTCTCCTTGTTCTTACCTCATCCTCCTGCATCTTTTGAAAGTCACTGTCTGGCTTCAGGTTGCTAAGGAATATATATCTCTAGGTTCCTGGCCTCAGCTTAATTCTAGAACCACTGAGCATCAAGCCAGCTTCCTATCAGACACTGCCACCTGGATGTTTCCAGGGTACTTCATGATCCACATGTCCCGGACTCTTACACGTCCCCTCATGGCTTTCCTTGGAGGCTCTCTGGTCCTCCCTACAATGCTCACGTGGGTCATCGCGCCAGTGCCCCTTTGGTGGCTTGTCCTGGAACCATGTGCACTGTGAACTTCTGAATCTCATGCCCCTCAGAGACCTGTGCAGTCCTTCCGATTCCCGTCATCCTTGCTGCCACTGCCCCAGGTCTAAGCTCTCCTAGCTCTCATCTGATTTCTTCCTGCTTTTGCTGCCAACACCCTCCCACTTAAATTCCATTCTCTGCAAGTTTCGCACTCTCCTGCCTCCAGCCCTTTAGTGGCGCCCCACTGCTCTTGGATGAAGTCCAATGTCCTTTAGAACCCAGGGGCTTTTGTGGATCTGCCCCCAGCCTGCTTCCCTAGCTGCATTTTGAGGCCCCCATCAGATAGCTCAGGCTTTTAAATGACTGTTTCAGGATCTGCTGCCTAGGGTGCTTCCCTGACCCTCGGCGAAGAACCCCCCACATCTCTTAGCTTCCTGCATTTCTCCACCAAGACACTCAGCACCCCACTGGTGACTTGTCTCGTATCCTTCTCTCCTGATGTGTGCAGTAACAACTGCACCCTTAGCTGTGAGCCTGCGCCCAGCTTCCTGGTTTGGATGACTGTCAAGTCTCAGCTTACATGCCAAGCATGAATGGCTCACAGGTCTTGAGTGAAGTTAGCAGCCATGCACTTGAGCCAAACCTTCTCCTGCACAATCACCCTGAAGGAAGTGGTCCTGCAGATCCCATCATGATGCTGACAGCATGGGACACCCCCCTGAATCCCATCATAAATGTAACACCGAGCTGAAGAAAATGATGTACTTTATCCTTAGACACTCCAGCCTAACCAGGAGTCATCTTTCCCGGCTTTAATATGGTGTCTCCTGACTTTCCCACCACTCTCATAGTCCTCTCTCCCTGCCCTGAGATCTCTGATTACTCTTCATTTTATGTTTTCATCATTCAGTGCATTGCCAGTCAGCGCTGTTCTCCTCTCCTCGCCTGTGTGCAGTGCACTCATTCACCAGACTTAGCAACTGCGTGTTAGCGCCTCCCGCGTGCCACACACTGCTTACCCAGGCACCTGAGATGCAGCTCTGAGCAGAGGAGTCACGCCTCTTGCCCTTGTGGGGTTTAAATCTGGTGAATAGCAGTAGGTGGTACCTGGTGTGCTTACTACATATTTTACATAAGCCACTGGACCCTTACAAAAACAGTACAGGGTATATATACCACTGAGAAAAACTGAGGCACAGAAAGTCAAGAGAACCCTGGGGTCACAGAATATGCTATAAATGGTAGAGCCCAGATGCAAACCCAGACATGTGGGCTCTTGACCTTCTCTGGTCTAAAGCAGGGTACACCTAGGGTCATATTTTTCTCATACCCATTTTCCCTTCTTTTCTCTCTTTTTTTTGTATTTGTTTTCAAGACAGGTTTTTACTGTGTAACAGCCTTGACTGCCCTGTAGCTCACTCTGTAGACCAGGCTGGCCTCGAACTCACGGAGAGATCCACCTGTCTCTGCCTCCTGACTGCTGAGAGTAAAGGTGTGCACTGCCGTCACCTGGCCCATCTTTCTTTTTGGGTCAGGTCATATGGTACAGCCCTGGCTGGTCTAGAACCCACTCCTCTTACTTCGGTCTCCCTAGTTTTGGAATTTAGGGGCCACATGACGATGGCCAGCCTCTGCTTTATCCCTGGAAAACTGATTAGGTGTTTAAGTCTGAGGAACGTCTCTCACAGTTTTCACATGCCGATTCCCTGTGCTCGGTTCAGATTGCTGGTCTTCCCAGGGAGGCTTCCTTTTGCTACCACCCCATCTAAAATCACCCCATTAGAACCCCTGCTCTCCATTGCCTCCCTTTATTTTCCATCCCTCATCGCCACTTGCTATCTTCCTGTGTTGATCATCTGTCTCCAGGGTGCACAGTCCATGGGAGCAGGTGTGTACCTTGCTCTCATTGAATCACAGGCTCCTGGGACAATGCCAGATGTCTAACAGATGTTTGAATAAACAAATCTTTTTGAGGAGTTCCAGGGAATAATTGAAAACTCAAGCTACTGGAATTGTACATAGGACCCTCTGAAGCCAACTGGGGTTTCTTTACTGGGTATCTAAGCAGATGGATTTGTCAAAAACAAGATTCTTCCCACCCCATGTGACATAAAAACTAGGCTAGACTAGCTCTATACCCAGAGAAGAGGCCACAACCTTGTTCTCTGGGGACTTTGTGTACAGACAGCCATCACCCAGTGCCACCTCCTTTCTTCTCCTACCCCTCAGCTGGATCACAGGCACATCCCTCAGGAGACTGACCCAGTCCCACTTGACTGGCAGCACCCAGGACTGGAAAGGATTTGGTGAAATGGATTGGCTAATCTACTTAAGTTGCCTTCCCATGTTTGGCACAATGAGCGCTTGAGACAGAAATGAAGTCACAATGATCAAAGTTATCACCGTGGAGAACATGAAAAGTAACTTTGCCATGCCAGGTAATGAAAGGCTGTTGAGTTCCTTGCACACCTGGGAGGTGGTACTAAGACCTTGAAGAAGTCGCAGTGAGAACAGTGACTGTTTTCTATGATTTATAGACGTGTTTTTCTGAGGAATTTTTTTCCATCCATTGCATGACTTTAGTCGCAAGCCTACCCAGGCACACTTGGAGCGCCTGGCATTCTTGAGTTCTGCCAACAATACACAATAAGGACTAAGGTTGTGGACTGACGGTGTGAGGATTTCCTTCAGATGACACCCAGAATAGATCAAAGGGGCTTTGGTATGAGAAACTTGTTGTACCCCAAATAACTTTGTGTAACAATCAACAGATAAGTCTTTGCACAGTTGTTAGAGGTTCAGTTCAAAGAAACGGTTCCTCCCTCCCGCCAGAGAGCCTAGAATTACACTCTGGAGTGACTCTGCTTTGGACATCTGTGCAACACGAAACGCCGACAGAGAGTATCTGGGATCCCAGGCCACAGCGAGAGGCCCTTGGCCCAGCTTAGACTCTCCGCAGCACGGAGGATGGGCATGTCAATGAGAACCACTTACCCTCAATGACAGAAGTCATGATACTGACAACGCTCATCGCCCTCTGTGCGCGGAAAGGCTCGTTCAAGTATTCTGCAGACAGATAATTCTTCTTCTGTCCTGCAGCCTCAAGTGCCTGCTGGGATACAAACAGGGTCAGGACACTTCAGCAGCAGAGCTAGGTCATCTAGCTTCTTATTGGCTCATCTCATACAGTTGTGAGCTGCCCTGTGAAGCCACGAGCCTCTCGGGGAAAGCTAGGCGAAATAGGGATGGTGTTTGAGCTCAGTTGTGAGGACCAGCGGCACACAGGGGCAAGAGTCAGAGCCCAGGTCGGAGGGTATGAGCCCAGCCAAAAAGATCCTAGAAGTTTATTAGGAGAAAGAGCTTGCTGAGCCCCGGGGGAGGCAAGGAGACTTGGAAATTAGGGAACTTGCTAAAGACAGCTGAGTATAGGTCCTCAGAAGGGCTTCGAATCTCCTTACACTAGCTGGGTATTTTCACCAGAATGAATTAAGGCTGAACACTCGGGAATATGGTGTCCCAGGAACAGACACAGGAGGGCAGGGGCTGCGTCCAGGAGAGTGAAAAATGCTGAGTGGGGCATTTCCTGGGGTTCAGACTAACAGGATTCAAACGGCGGTGTCAGGAACACTGGGGAAGAGAACTAAGAGGCTTCAACGCTGGGCCATGAGGCAGCCACACTTATTAGATACAAGGAAGGGCAGAGCTCTGGGAAAAGAAGGAAAACTGGTCTCAGTAGACCCTGGTTGTCTCTCCTTGGTCCCCTCCCTGAGCACACCAAGGCACGCCCTTTCCCCTAATAAATCTCCAGCTTTAATGGTAGTCACAGTTTTATACACATCCTTATAGCCAATGCATCCAATTAGAGCAAAGTAAATCATGGGCAAAGACAACTTCTCAAAAAACCTCTGCTTACTCCAGGAATAAAACCACCCCAGATTGCCCCAGGAGCGGACACGGGAGAAGGACCAGGACTTCCTAAGCCCTGATGCTACTGGCTGTGGCCGCTTGGCTGGGACATCTCCTAACCTGCAGGCTATACTTTCTGTTTCCTGTTCCCCTGCTGAAAACAGGTTTTGCTTCCTCTGGCTGTGCTTGGTACGGATTCTTCTTCCATTGGATCACAAGAGCTAGGATTGTGGCTGTTATCAGGATCAGAGAGAATTCCGGGGGCGAGATCTCTCCTGGTACACCACTAAGACATCCCCAGAGAGCCCCACAGCCCAGCTGTGGGTTGAGGACTCTGGGCTGGTGATTTGTTTGGCCTAGAGATACGCTGTTCACCTGTCTTCCTGCTGCGTTGGCAACCTTGGCAAAATATTGACCCTATGGCTCTGGTCAGGCTTGGCCAATAGGAAACACAAACTGGGCAGTAGGAAAGGAGAGGGGAAGCAGAGAGGGAGGGAAGGACGGAGGGAGGAAGGGAGGGAGGGAGGGAGAGAGTTGGCTGTCTGCACCCTGTCCCCTTCAGCTGGCAACGGCTGAACCATGGGTCCCTCAGCTACAGATATTGACAAGTTCTGATTTGGGGCCTTTCCCTTAGCTGTCAGCTTAGGCATGTTCAGCTCTTCACTGTTGCTGCTCTCCAGGTCCTTCACTGCTCCTTAGTTCCCTGAGCCCAGCCCACACCTCTGTGAATACTTTCCTAAATTCCTACACTTGCCTGCTGAAGCAGGCCATCTACTTCTTTCTGGAATCCTCAGTCACAGGCTATCCCAAGTCACAAGGTATCCTGAGCCACATGATATCAGACTAAGCTAGCACATTTCTGCCAAACTCACCAGACTCAGTGGAAGCAACCACACAACTGTGTCTTAGATGAACCACACAACTGTGTCTTAGATGTACAAGCCTCTTTGTATGTGTAAGTCTGGTAGCCAGCGAGGGCATGTGGGGACTGCAGAAGCACTGTTCGTGATGCTGAAGGAGATCTCAAATTAAACTGGATCTCCGAGCTCAACACAGAGTCCTAGGCTTGCTGTTATATCCCCTGTGGATATTCTCTCAAGGACTGGGGGACATTAGTTCCTGTCCCTAGTCTGCAGCATTGCAATGAGTTATTCATCCTGTGAGTTGGACCAAAGCCACTGCCCTTCTATCAGGATCTGTCCTGAGAACCTCTCAGGATTTTGTCAAACCTCGGGGACAGTTTTCTCAAGGACCCCTTGTGTAGACTGATGGAGGCGGGTCTTCTATCAATCTGTTGATTTCATTGGTTAATTAATAAAGAAAACTGCTTGGCCTAATAGGTTAGAAAATAGGTGGGTGGAGTAGACAGAACAGGAAGAAGGAAGTGAGGTAGATGGCTCAGACAATTGCCCTGCCTCTACAACCAGATGCCATGAAGCCAGCCACCAGGACAGACATGCTGAATCTTTCCTGGTAAGACACCACTCATGGTGTTACACAGATTATTAGAAATGGGTTAAAGCAAGAGATGTGAGAATTAGTTAATAAGAGGCTGGAACTAAGGGCCAGGCTGTGTTTAAAAGAGTACAGTTTCCGTGTAATTATTTTGGGGATAAAGCTAGTCGGGCACCACGGGAGCCAGGCAGGAATGCAGCCCGCCGCTCCCATCACTACAGTAGACAGAAGTTTCTGTCCCACAACCATTGAGTACCAAAGAAATACACAGAGGTTTATACTAATTATAATTATAAAATTATAAGCCTGTTGTTCAGACTTATTATTAACTAGCTCTTACAACCCATAATTCTTATCTATGTTTAGCCATGTGGCTTGGTACCTTTTCTCAGTGAGGCATTCTCATCTCGCCTCCTCTGCTTCTGGATTACAACTGAATCTCTTACCTTTCCTCTTCCCAGAATTCTCCTGGTTTTATCACTCTGACTGTGTTTCCTGCCTGGCTACTGGCTGATCAACATTTTATTGAACCAACACAAGTGACAAATCTTTACAGGGTACAAGAGCACTGTCCCATGGCAACCTTGTTTCTCTCATCAATCATCAAAGGAGCATGCAGGGACATCTCCAAAGCAATGATGGCAACTATGGACGGATACGCACATGATGTCAGATGGAAAACCAACCACCTGCATGCCTGCAGAGATGATAGACAACACCTTCACCACAAACAATCCCAGTAGTTTTTGTGGGTCTGGCCTGCCCTGCCTATAAAAGGAGAGTTGGGTGGAGGCATGGGACAGATATTGTTAACGACCCTTCCATTGGTGACACTGATTGGCAAATGGCTTCTGTTGGGAGACAGAGTATGGTGCATGCAAGAACTCACCAGGCCTTCGGGACCTCCAGCAGCAAGCTCACCAGTGGGCAGTGTGAGCGGTCCCTCTTCCCCATGTCCAGGACCAGGCTTTGGAGACCGAAGCAGTGGGCTCTTCGGGAGAGGACCTGCCTGCCCAGCACCCCTGCTCAGCAACAGGGAACCTCGATGGCCTTCGTGGTCTCCGTGAAAGACTCCATCATCTGTGATCCCATCAGGAAATGAGACATCTTGTCCAGGTGCTCGGAAGTGGAACACACTGCCGTGGCTAGCCCTGCGTCTTCCAGAAGAAAGGCCTAGGAAAGACTGGGTGTTACCCCCAGGGGAGCAGGAGAAAAGATAGGGTTGGAGTGATCCTCTTTGAATCCAGTACACGCTTCCCTCCACCCATGCTGTGTCTTGTGACCTTCCCAAACCTACATGAAGACCTGAAGATGATCTGGGTAGACATGAGGAGGAGCCAGGACTTGGAGAAGGAGAAGAGTGGGGGTAGGGGGTGATTGACAGGGTGCCTAAGACCAGCATACAGGTTATAATTACCAGATATCACTGGCCCAGCCAGGTATCAGCCTTTGGCAACAGGCCCAGAGATGGCTGTTTTAGATTCCCATCTGTGAGTGGAATGTCATGACCCATGGATATGCCTGGATTGGAGCTTGGAATATGGGTTTTGAATGAATACGCTTTGCTGTCTGAAAATTAAGATGTACAAGCTGTTGGATTCCATCTTTGTGAGTGTGAGGGTTTGTGTCGGGTTAGAGGAGACAAGAGCTTTATAGTGTAATGAGTTGGCAGGATCCCCTGAGGCTGACTTTGAATAGGGAGATTGAAGGAAGAGCCACAGCCCAATTTCTTGGAAGAATAATGCCATTTTTCCAAATCGATAAACATTTCCCATAAAAAGCTTCTACTGAGAGAGAGCTGTGAGGCTTACAGATCCAGAGGAAGAGCTCAGGTTCCCAAGTTCTCAGGCACAGTACCCCCACAGAATTCCTGGATGGGGTTTGCTAGTTCTCATGACCATGGGAATCTGGCCATGGCAAGTGGTCAGTCCTATGCTCAGATCATACATGGTGCCTCTAAAATCTAAACAATGGCTCCCTACTGAACTCTGGTCATGGTGCCCTTAATTTCTTCTTAATTCCTTTTGTTTACTAAGCAACTGAAGCAGGGCATGTTACTGCTGGAATTCTCCTCATGTCATAAAAGTGAGCGAGTGAGCTCTCCTTCCCTCCTCCCTCTCACATGTGTCTCTGTGTGTGCTCTTGCCCTGTGTTCACGGGTCAGAGAACAGCCTTAAGGTTGTTTCTCAGGTCTCTCACTGCTCTGGAACTCACCAAAGAGGCTGCCTCACCAACAAGCCTTAGGCATCCTCCTGCCCCTGTTTCCCCAGTGCCTGGGATTGCAAGAGCATAGCCCTACCATGCCTGGCATGTTCTTTGTTTCAGTGTGGGTTCTGGGGGTTGAACTCAGGTCCTCGTGATTGCAAGGCATACACAGGACCAGCTCGTCCATCTCCCAAGCCCCTTGAGGTTTCTTTTCTTGGTGACTTGGAGCCTAATCCCATTCAGCTACCACTATTGCCAGCCCAGGGTCATACACAGAGCATTCTGCCTAGGATAAATGTCCAAGGACTGCGGTGCTTGCAAAAACCCATGCGTTCTTTCCATATTGTAGGTAAAGAAGAGAATCAGGAAACCTGTATTAAAGATAAGAAGACAGAATTGTTTACACTTGGGCACCAAGCGAATTAAGGAGGAAACCAAGTGATGCTGTGGGACAATGGTCTTATTTCCATTTAATAAAATGCTGATTGGCCAGTAGCCAGGCAGGAAGTATAGGTGGGGCTACCAGGCAGGAAGTAGAGGTGGGCAATAAGAACACGAGAATTCTGGGAAGAGGAAAGAGTCAGACTGCAGTCGTCATCCAGACGCAGAGGAAGCAAAATGAGACTGCCTCGCTGAAAAAGGTACCAAGCCACTTGGCTAACACAGACAAGAATTATGGGCTAATATAAGTTAGAAGAGTTAATAAGAAGCCTGAGATAATAGGCCAACCAGTTTATAATTAATGTAGACCTCTGTGTGTTTCTTTGGGACTGAATGGCTGCAGGACCAGGTGGGACAGAAACCTCTGTCAACAAAGAGAAGCATCTAGGACCAGCGTTTGGCTGGCAGCATCTCCTTGCCACCATTTATTTTAAACCCAATCTGTCTGTCAAGTGATGAGTGATGATCTCTTTTCCACTGTCTTAGTTCTAACATCTACACCATTGCTTTCGGTCTGAAAAAAAAAAATGAAAACTTTCAGAGATCTATTTACCAGCAAAACAAACATGGAGGAAGAGGATGGAGACACTCTTGGACCCTCGGGTGCTAATCTGTATGGGGCTGACTGATGGGAGAAACGAAAGCCGAATTCTGTGTTCTTGGCATTCCCACGGAAGCCGTGATTCACCCTCTTCTGTGACTGTCAGAGTAATAGCCAAATTCCCTTTAAAACGCTGATTGTGCCCTGTGCATTCCAGGTGCTGCTCCAAAGAGGCAGCGCAAGGTAAGAAGGGCGCAGGTGTAACAGGTGCTCCATCGTGGGTGCATCTCTGAGGCCAAAGTGTATGCAAGTGTGTCTGTGAGTGTAGGTGCTTGTGTAACTCTGGGGGCTGTCGACTGAGGAGAGCATCCTTCCCGTGACCACAGGAAGGAAGCTTAGAGGGATATGAATGGTGGAAAGCAACCCTCAAAATCTGCCTTTATTCCCTCCCCATGTGATTAGCGTGAGAACTTCTCTTTCACATGAGCTATTGGGATAGCTAATCCAGGTTGTCAATTTGACCTACCTGGGAAGAGAGAACCTCAGTCAAAGAATTGCCTCCATCAGACTGGCCTGGAGGCATGCCTATGGGGGCATCTTCCTCATTGCTAATTGATGTAGGATGCTCAAGCCCGCAGAGGGGCTGAAGACGTGAGCCACAGAGGAAGCCAACTGTTCCTTTATGGTCTCTACTTCAGTTTCTGCCTCAGAATTGCTGCTTTGAGTTTCTGCCCAAACTTCCCTCAATAATGGATTGTGACCTTGAAATTGTAGGGTGAAATTAACCTGTAATCAGAGTTTCCTATCCTGACCATCCCATCCCAAATAACCAACTTGGAGGCTTATATTAACTATAAATGCTCAGCTAATAGCTCAAGCTTATTACTAGCTAACTCTCACCCTTAAATTGACCCATATTTCTATGTATGCTTTGCCACATGGCTCACGGCTTGTTACCTCATTTTCTACACACCCTGCTCGCGCGACTGCTGACTGGCATCTCTTCTGACTCTGCCCTCCTTCTTCCCATCATTCTCAGTTGGCTTCCCATCTAGCT
The DNA here is from genome assembly GCF_903992535.2 of Arvicola amphibius. Lineage (NCBI taxonomy): Eukaryota > Metazoa > Chordata > Mammalia > Rodentia > Cricetidae > Arvicola > Arvicola amphibius. The sequence continues at coordinate 185,162,946 of NC_052049.1, forward strand.
TCTTGCTCAGCTACCGGCCTGTCAGCTTTGCTTTTTATTAAACCAACGAGAGTAATACATAGTCAGAGTGTAGGAAAAGGATTGTCCGGCAGCATGAACCCTCCCTAGCTGCTTGTGGTTGTGGTTGTTTATGACAGCACAGGAGAACAAGCAGAGGCCTACGGGAAGGAAGCTACACAGGACTTTCCAGGTGGCAGGGAGGTGGAAGAAGAGACTTGGTGAAGAAAGTTGGAGTGGGAGGTAGAATGTTAATTGTGGTGGGGGTAGAACCGCTACAGGGTCTAATGTAAGGTCTGAAAGTCATTCCTAGGCTAGGCTCTGTCTCAGAGACTGGTGCTGGGGTCTTCTGTGTGAACAGCAAGTGACAGCCTGAGCTGCAGGGACAGAAGCAAGAGGTCAGAAAGAGGAGAGTGGGTATTACACATACACACACACACACACACACACCCTAGCCTCTTCTCCCACTGCTCTATCTGAAAAATCACAACTCACCTAAGTGTCCCAGCCTGAAACCCAGAATCACCCTGCCTTGCTTTTCCTTTTCCTTATTCTACAGCCTTAATCTTGACCCCTCTACCTAGAAAGGTCCTTATTATTACTCCCATCCCCACTGATAATGCCCCTGTCCTAGCATAGGCCACCAGTGAGGAGGGGGTGTGTGTCTGAGTTACTAAAATCCTCCTCTCTCTTTGCTCCCAACCTCTTTCCATTCCACCCATGGCCAGAATAGTCGCTAAACTGAGTGATCCTTCGAGCCAGCCCAGAGCGTCTTACCATCCTGCGTTGATTGTAAGGCTCAGATTGGGGTGACCGGTTGTCATCTGTAGAGCCCTCTGACACCCTTGATTTCATTCTGTGTTTTCTCTCATGGGAGTTTCTGGGGGCTAATGGTGATCCATTGTGGGAAGGGAGTGAGGTCCTGTCAATCCCCAGGGCTGCCAGCACCTGAAGGAAAGAGCAGTAATTGCAGGCACAGAATCAGACTGAGATTGGCATGTGTGTGTTCTCCAAACAGCTGTGGGGGTGAGGGATCTGGGACCACAGAGGCTGAGGGTTAGGGATATGCACAGTGGTGGGGTTGTGGTTATGGCAGATACAGGGGCCACCTCCCGCCTCCAGCCCTGCCATAGGTGCTGATGCCTTGCCCAGGCCCTTGTGACCAGGTCAGACTTTGCCCCTCAGAATGCACAGCTGAATGCTCACAACGTAGCTTCCTGCCCCTGAGCCAGATATGGGAGCAGACACAGCTGGCCCTCTTGCTTCCAGGTCGGGCTAACTCTCGGTGTAGGATACTGCTGGAGCTCCCCGGGGGATCAGACAATAGCTCACATCTAGCTGATCCCACCTACCACCTGATGATGTTCTAGTTTACTCTCCTTGTGTCCAAAACAACTCCTCAATAGCTCACTTGGAAAAAGCTCCCTCACTCAGTTTCTTTTGTGTGTAGATTCATGTTTATGTAGGTGTGTGTGTGTGTGTTGTGTGTTGTGTGTGTGTGTGTACATGCCTATAGAGGCCAGAGGACAACTCGGGTGTCATTCCTTAGGATCCCGTTCACTTCATTTTTGTGACAAGGACTCTCACTGGCCTGAAGCTACACCAACTAGAACAAAGCTCAAACGATCCACCCAACTGTGGCCTCCAGCACTGGAATTGAAAGTACGTTCTGGGACTTGACTTGGGTCTTCCTGATCGCATGGCCAGCACTCTGCTGACAGTTATTCTCCCTCCATGGGGTACTCTTTTAAGGTGACCCAAAACAACCCTTAAAGTAAGACTCATGTTCATAAGTCTCTAAAGGTGTCATGTCCACTGTCCCCAGAAGCTCCTGGCTGCACGGGACTGCCTCCACCCACCTCCTGTTCCTTCTAGCAGCACTTCAAGGGCTTCCTGGAACTTCTTTTTCCTTGGCTTCGATCTCTGCGATTGTTGCCTGGTTCTGCTCCTCATATGCCATGGTGACCACAGCCAAGATCAAATTGACCAGGTAGAATGATCCAAGGAAGATGACCAGCACGAAAAAGACCATGTACATTTTCCCAGAGGCCCGGAGTGTCTGGAGATCAAAGCAAAGGTCAGCCAGACACTGTGCATGGAACACACGGGCCCTTAATGCATGGAACACACGGCCCCTGATGGTCAGCCAGACACTGTGCATGGAACATACAGGCCCTTAATGCATGGAACACACAGGCCCCTGATGGTCAGTCAGACACTGTGCATGGAACACACAGGCTCCTGATGGTCAGTCAGACACTGTGCACAGAACACACGGGCCCTTGAAGGTGTAGTGGTGTATGCCTGTAATGTAAATGAAGATTACCTTTTGTTTCCTGGCTTCCCAGACCTAAATAATCACACAGAAACTATATTAATTACAACACTGCTTGGCCAATGACTTAGGCATATTCCTAGCTAGCTCTCACATCTTAAATTAACCCATTTTTTATTAATCTATGTATCATCACGAGAGTGTGGCCTACTAGTAAGGTTCCGGCAGCCTTCCTCTCCTTTGGCAGCTACTGGCATCTCCCTGCTCCACCTTCCTTCTCCCAGTGTTCAGTTTAGTTTTCCCCACCCAGCTCCATTCTGCCCTGCCATAGGTCAAAACAGCTTCTTTATTAACCAATGGTAAGAAAACATATTCACAGTATACAGAGGAGCATCCCACATCACTGTTATCCCAGCATGTGGGATATGGAGGCAGGGGGATCATCACAAGTTCTATGTGAGCAAAGGCGGGCGTAGTGAATTCTGTCGTCAAATTAGTGAAACGGAGATACCTGCTGGTACAGACGCTCCCAGGAGTCCTGCGTCATGAGGCGGAACAGCGCAAGGAATGCCCACAGCGAAGGGAATCAAAGCTGGTGTAGTTAAAATCCGGATTTTCAGATGTTTTCAGGCAGATTGTAAACCACGGGGCAGTGACTGCAGCAAGAGGGGAGAGGAGCTATTATACGGCCTTGCTGATTGGGTGCAAGTAAGTTTGGGGCGGTGAGAGAAGTGACGGGATGGAGGTCAGAACTGACAGGTCAGGGCTCGGATTTAGCGTGGGGACTCAGTTTCCCTCATCTACAACATGGGGATGCCAATACTTTTGTTCAGTTTGCTTATCCAGAGGAGTAGCCTGGAGGAGAGAAGATGTCAGCCCTGACTTGATTCTAGACGGGCGCCAATAGGATTCTATATTTTTGCCAGCATGCACCAGGAAAAGGAAAAGGCAGGAGCCACAAAGCAGACTAAGTCACAAGCCTGCAGGCGCCATTTCCAGAGTTAACCATCTAGGAGGACTTACATCAGCCAAGTTCAGCGACAGATTACACATGACAATGAAAACATCACCTGCCACTCGCTAAGTGCTCAGCGCACGCCTCTCTCCTCCTGGAGTGCTGCACGGACAATATAAAGCAATCATCTCAACAGTTCTTACTTAAAGCGAGAAAGTCGGGCTCAGAGAGAAATCAGCTGCCTGAACTCAACAGAGTGTCGGGGTAGTTGTCAAAGATGGCGGCAACCACACTCGAGGTGCATCAGGCCAGGAGCAGTTAGCCAACACAAGGGGACTCTGTTTTGTTTTGTTATTTTTTGTCTTATTGAGGTTCTTTTTGATTGTCTGTATTTTTGTTTACTGTTTTGAGAAGATATATGTGTGTGTATATACATATATGCATATATGCACACATACAATGCACAGAGTTGGGAGGAATATGCTCAAAATATATTATATGAAAAAATCATTTTTAAAAATAAAAATTTTAAAGTGGAAGAGTGTAAGCAGTGAGAAACTCAGCACTGAGCCAGCTTCTCCTCCTGGTCGGGGAAGGAAGGCCAGGGTAGCGAGATCTAACGGATGAGTGGGGGTGGCACCAAGTTCCCCTCCCTCTATTCCTGGTCAGGACCAGGAATCCTGGCATCATCCTCCAATGACAGCCTCTGGGCTTCTCCTTATTCCAGACTTCCACATAAACACACAACCTCAGGACCCATAGAACTGCTTAGAACTCTGATAATTATAATTAATTCCAATTTTATCTCCACCATGACCGAAGAGTTGAAGATCCCCCAATTCCCATGATTAAAGGAAGCCCTTTGGTTTTCTGTCCTGTAAGCTCCATCATTATTTCTGAGGGCAAGTTTGTCTCTGTCTAGCACTCCACATACGACTGCTAGTTGCTCTTTCCAGCAGCTCAGTGCATCAACAGTTAACTGCGACAGCCCTTACACAGCTTCTTCAGTATATACAAACACTATACACAAAACAAACAGAAATTCCTGCTATGGGGGCTTGCGG